>NC_092414.1:168886271-169197146 GCF_040894005.1 Engystomops pustulosus
AGGCACTCAATCTATCCCATTTTACTGGAGGGCCACCTACCTGCTCCTCTGGTTTGAAACATTTTTGGGACTGCCACATACAGGCACTCAATCTATTCCATTTTACTGCAGGGCCACCTACCTGCTCCTCTGGTTTGAACAATTTTTGGGACTGCCACATACAGGCACTCAATCTATTCCATTTTACTGCAGGGCCACCTACCTGCTCCTCTGGTTTGAACAATTTTTGGGACTGCCACATACAGGCACTCAATCTATTCCATTTTACTGGAGGGCCACCTACCTGCTCCTCTGGTTTGAAACATTTTTGGGACTGCCACATACAGGCACTCAATCTATCCCATTTTACTGGAGGGCCACCTACCTGCTCCTCTGGTTTGAAACATTTTTGGGACTGCCACATACAGGCACTCAATCTATCCCATTTTACTGGAGGGCCACCTACCTGCTCCTCTGGTTTGAAACATTTTTGGGACTGCCACATACAGGCACTCAATCTATTCCATTTTACTGCAGGGCCACCTACCTGCTCCTCTGGTTTGAACAATTTTTGGGACTGCCACATACAGGCACTCAATCTATTCCATTTTACTGCAGGGCCACCTACCTGCTCCTCTGGTTTGAACAATTTTTGGGACTGCCACATACAGGCACTCAATCTATTCCATTTTACTGGAGGGCCACCTACCTGCTCCTCTGGTTTGAACAATTTTTGGGACTGCCACATACAGGCACTCAATCTATCCCATTTTACTGGAGGGCCACCTACCTGCTCCTCTGGTTTGAAAAATGTTTGGGACTGCCACATACAGGCACTATCCAAATTAAATTGTCTCCATAGCAGCCTCCACACGTTGTCTCCATTGCTACCTCCAAAAGTCGTCCATATAGCTGCCTCCATACATCGTCCCTTTATCAAACGAGGTGTGTCAGGCAGAAATTTGGGTTGTTTTCATGGATTCCACATCAAAGTTGTTAACTTTGTCGCCACCCTGCTGTGTAATCCACAAAATATACTTGCAAACTTTTACCATTTAGGGATATTATTTCAGCGCTTCTTGCGCATCTGTTTACATTCCCCTCACCCGCCATATCCTAAACTTATAAGAACGCTACTACACTTGATCTTATACAAAAGTGCTGTTTGGGGAGTAGCCTAGAGACAGGGGCTTGGATTTGCGAAAGCTCGCCTGGCAGCGGAGCGCCAGCTCCATGCGCATCATGCGCTTCTTGCGCATCTGTTTACATTCCCCTCACCCGGCATATCCTAAACTTATAAGAACGCTACTACACTTGATCTTATACAAAAGGTTCTTAGAAGTGCTGTTTGGGGAGTAGCCTAGAGACAGGGGCTTGGATTGGCGAAAGCTCGCCTGGCAGCGGAGCGCCAGCTCCATGCCAAGATCCAACTAACATAGTTTTAACTGCAGCACCTTTAATCTACTACTAGTTCACTGCCTCCATACATGGTCCCCTTATCAAACGAGCTGTGTCAGGCAGAATTTTGGGTTGTTTTCATGGCTTCCATGTTAACTTTGTCGCCACCCTGCTGTGTAATCCACAAAATATACTGGCAAACTTTTATCATGTACCGATATTATTTGAGCACTTCTTGCTCACCTCCTTTGGTTCCTCTCTGCCACCCATTGGTTTGAAGCCTGAGTCCATTTAGGGTATGTCGCCATGACACTCTCTAGCCTGCTGCCGCTGCCTCTGCATGCCGTCCCCTATAGTGTCAGGGTCAATTATTGCATGTTTTAGATGCTATCTAGCTTCATTCTGTCACTCTGTCATGGCCATGCTGTTGCCCATAATTTTGGCATAATGGTGCGTTTAAGCAGCCTCAGAGGCATCCATGCATGCTGCCCCTGCTGTTTCCTGTCCATTTCCGTGGTGTTTCCATCCTTTTCTGAGGTTCCCAGGTGTTTGGCCAAGCTTCCCTGTGCAGAGCCTTGGTCCCCTTGAAAAATGCTCGAGTCTCCCATTGACTTCAATGGGGTTCGTTATTCGAGACGAGCACTCGAGCATCGGGAAAAGTTCGTCTCGAATAACGAGTACCCGAGCATTTTAGTGTTCGCTCATCTCTATTATCGATTTTTAAAGATGGGTAGTGAATATGTCCTGGCCCTTAAGGGGTTAAAAAAATGTAAAAAAATAGGCGGAATGGGTATTTTAGTAAGTCCATTAATTGTTACAGAACAGTTCAAAGCATGACACGCTAGAAATTAGCAGCCCACAGGTTAATATCATATGGTAAGCATTAAAATCCAATAATGGAGCCATTACAATACTTTGGTCCTCTACTCTAGAAATCTTGTTGCTTGCAGGTCAGGCATGCAGAATGCTACCTCATTTCTTTTTCAGCTGTGACCTAGCTTTAGTTCAAGTGCCTTTCACAGGTTTTGTGATCCGGTAGCCTGTGTTGTGTCATCTCATGGACTTTGTATTAGATCTATAATTGGATTTTTCTGAAGATTATGTGAAGCAAGCATAAGCTTGGTGTTTGGATGGGCAACAATAAAGATAATTTCTGCTTCGAGAGGCTTCAACGTCCATTTCACTAGATAAAGAGACGGCTCGGTAGTTTTGCAATGTTGGTTTTCTATTCTGACTATTGAAACATATATAGAGAAAGGCCTAAGGATTTTAAGGTTTAAATCTTTAATAATAGCCATGTAGGCGAGTCCTTCTTTTTTATAACATGGAAAAATTATTATCCTTCAAAGTGACGAATCAAAAGAAAGTGATGGTTTAAGGGTCCTCAGTGATGTCTTACATCAAACAAGATGCTTTCTGATATATACTTTCTGAAAACTCATCAGTTGAGGATGAATACAAAAGAATGAAAGATGTATGACGTTGTTATGGACTGCTCACAACCAGAGATGAAGAAATCTATAAGCTGATTTGAAGATTTGTTACGATTTTCAAGTACCAAATCAAATCTGAATATTTTCATATTTTCTTCAGGTTTTGTTTTAAATAATTATAATGGAGGTCTAATGGATTCCTCAAAATGTTCATTGATTTCAGTTTGAGAACTAAAGGGGGTTTTAAGCTAAATTTCAGGACAATTAAAGCAACATCCTTTCAATTTCAAAAGATTTGGAAACTATTTGAAATTTGCGAAAAGTCTGGCAAAGCTTCAGTGATTCGTATTTTCAATGATTCACTCATCTCTATTTTATTAATTTTTTGGCAATTTACTGGATTTTTAAGTCCTACAAAGAAGCTCAGAACACTAGAATAATAGTTCATAGTTACTCTGAGGGCAGATTTATCAAGCTGTCTGAAATTCTGAACATTTCTAGTTGCCTATGGCAACCAATCACAGCTCCTCTTTAAAAAATTCATAAGCACTGGTAAAATGAAAGCTGAGCTGTGATTGGTTGGCATGGGCAACTAGAAATATTCTGACTTTCAGGCAACTTGATAAATCTGCCCTAATGATTTCTTAAATGAAAGTGCAACTGATCTAACAAAAAAAATACAAGCCAAATCAAATTTAATAAACATAAAAATCTATACAAGGAATATAACATTATAAAAAGGGGGCAAATAAATCAATGAGATGCCTTTTAGGTTAGTCCTCTTGCCATTAAAAGGTCATTATTGGAGAAGCGAGATTGCAATAAAAGGAACCTGTCTAAAATACAGCTAATGAGAGGTTCTCATAAAGTCCTATTAACTAAAGCTTCTTTTAGCTAATAATGATTTCCCTTACATCCTTATAAAGTCAACTTTGTAATCCCATCTGGCATCAGAGGTGGCGTGTCCTGCTCGGCCAGCCCCGACCATCTACTCCTCTCCATTCCCTGTGCCTTTTCTCATAATTCAGGACTTAATTTCATGTGACCGGAGTTATGTCATCTAAGGTTCTTTACCCAGTTCCATTTGCAACATCTACCCCATGTATGTATCTGATCACATGACATAACAAAATTCCTCCATGGACTTCTACTCCTCCCCATTCCTCCATGGCGGCAAATGATGTTGCAAATGAAACTAAGTACAGGCAAGTACCTTCAAGGACATTACCCTGGTCACATGACATAAAATGCCCAATTATGCACCATAGCTCTTTTGCAATGTTCCATACAGCAGGAACAAGGTGAAAAGTAAATTTCAATATGCAGGACTCACTTAGTGTGATTGGATTCATAAGATATATGTTTACAAACTGATTTTTTAACATAGCGGCCATGGAAAATAACCATTTACGGATAAAGGCACATGTTTTTAATAATAGTTTTTAATAATGAATTTATTTTGGGTGGGTTAATTTAAATTGTAGGTTCTCTTTTAAAAAAGTATACACAACCCCTGATAGACATAACCAATTTCTTATCCTGTTACATCTTGTTTTAGATCCTTATAGAATGACTCTGGCATTTGCTAGGCGTCCAGGAATTTGTAAAGTAAAATGGATTATCCTTTTGTGAAAGATTCCTTCCATTTCATGAACAAACCATAATTTATTTTTCATGACAATTGCTTATAGGTTGCTGGGTAAAAAAGAGTTTAATTGATGCTATGTGTTTGTGTACTATTATTAACTAATTTATGCACCCAAATTTATATTGTATAACTTGTTAAAACCTGCTATATTTATTAAAATTGATAAAAAGATAAGCCTTGAAATGGCAATGCAATGTTAGTAACATACACGTAGTGGAGGACTCATTGCAATTACAATGCCATCTAGCTGATAAAGGGATAATTTCATTGAATGCATGATATAAGGCCTTAAAGGAAACCTACCTCCTCAGATCTACCTATTAAGGTGGAAACAGTGGCAGGTTCAACTACTAAATGACATGGGGGCCCTTTTTAAGCTTCGCAGCCAAGTATGCGCAGCCGCCCGCTCTTCATAGAGAGCCTATGCAGACCGCGGACGAGTGTGTACAACTAACAGGACCTGCACGCTGAAGATCTCGTAGTAGGAGGATCCAAAGAGGCTACTAGGGTTTGGAGTATCTGCGCCGTGTAGCTTCAGCTTCGGCTTCTCCACACCCCAGTAGCCTCTTTCAGATATTTGCATATTAGGTGACTAAAAGATTTATAAAGTTACAGGCCGCTCAAGGATTAGCCCTAAAAAGGGCTCCCATGTAATTCATTCGTTGAACGTGCCACCGGATCTACCTTAAAAGGTAGATCCAAGATGGTAGGTTTCCTTTAAAATGAGCAGGACTCTTTGTCATTGTATTCCTAGAACATTACTAGAACCTAGAGTCATGCTCCTCCCTCAGGCCCTGCAAAAGGTATAATTTAATGAATAAGCTGTGACTGGAGTGTTTCCTTAATATATAAATGTGGAAAACCCAAATGGAGGCAGGAGTGTTGGTGCTTAGAAAATCCTCGATGAATGAGTATAAATGGCTCAAAAAGAGCACTTTTTTATTTTACAATATAAAAAATTGTTAAAATGTATAACAATAAAATGCTACACTAGAGATGAGCGAACACTAAAATGCTCGGGTACTCGTTATTCGAGACGAACTTTTCCCGATGCTCGAGTGCTCGTCTCGAATAACGAACCCCATTGAAGTCAATGGGAGACTCGAGCATTTTTCAAGGGGACCAAGGCTCTGCACAGGGAAGCTTGGCCAAACACCTGGGAACCTCAGAAAAGGATGGAAACACCACGGAAATGGACAGGAAACAGCAGGGGCAGCATGCATGGATGCCTCTGAGGCTGCTTAAACGCACCATTATGCCAAAATTATGGGCAACAGCATGGCCATGACAGAGTGACAGAATGAAGCTAGATAGCATCTAAAACATGCAATAATTGACCCTGACACTATAGGGGACGGCATGCAGAGGCAGCGGCAGCAGGCTAGAGAGTGTCATGGCGACATACCCTAAATGGACTCAGGCTTCAAACCAATGGGTGGCAGAGAGGAACCAAAGGAGGTGAGCAAGAAGTGCTCAAATAATATCGGTACATGATAAAAGTTTGCCAGTATATTTTGTGGATTACACAGCAGGGTGGCGACAAAGTTAACATGGAAGCCATGAAAACAACCCAAAATTCTGCCTGACACAGCTCGTTTGATAAGGGGACCATGTATGGAGGCAGTGAACTAGTAGTAGATTAAAGGTGCTGCAGTTAAAACTATGTTAGTTGGATCTTGGCATGGAGCTGGCGCTCCGCTGCCAGGCGAGCTTTCGCCAATCCAAGCCCCTGTCTCTAGGCTACTCCCCAAACAGCACTTCTAAGAACCTTTTGTATAAGATCAAGTGTAGTAGCGTTCTTATAAGTTTAGGATATGCCGGGTGAGGGGAATGTAAACAGATGCGCAAGAAGCGCATGATGCGCATGGAGCTGGCGCTCCGCTGCCAGGCGAGCTTTCGCAAATCCAAGCCCCTGTCTCTAGGCTACTCCCCAAACAGCACTTTTGTATAAGATCAAGTGTAGTAGCGTTCTTATAAGTTTAGGATATGGCGGGTGAGGGGAATGTAAACAGATGCGCAAGAAGCGCTGAAATAATATCCCTAAATGGTAAAAGTTTGCAAGTATATTTTGTGGATTACACAGCAGGGTGGCGACAAAGTTAACAACTTTGATGTGGAATCCATGAAAACAACCCAAATTTCTGCCTGACACACCTCGTTTGATAAAGGGACGATGTATGGAGGCAGCTATATGGACGACTTTTGGAGGTAGCAATGGAGACAACGTGTGGAGGCTGCTATGGAGACAATTTAATTTGGATAGTGCCTGTATGTGGCAGTCCCAAACATTTTTCAAACCAGAGGAGCAGGTAGGTGGCCCTCCAGTAAAATGGGATAGATTGAGTGCCTGTATGTGGCAGTCCCAAAAATTGTTCAAACCAGAGGAGCAGGTAGGTGGCCCTCCAGTAAAATGGAATAGATTGAGTGCCTGTATGTGGCAGTCCCAAAAATTGTTCAAACCAGAGGAGCAGGTAGGTGGCCCTGCAGTAAAATGGAATAGATTGAGTGCCTGTATGTGGCAGTCCCAAAAATTGTTCAAACCAGAGGAGCAGGTAGGTGGCCCTGCAGTAAAATGGAATAGATTGAGTGCCTGTATGTGGCAGTCCCAAAAATGTTTCAAACCAGAGGAGCAGGTAGGTGGCCCTCCAGTAAAATGGGATAGATTGAGTGCCTGTATGTGGCAGTCCCAAAAATGTTTCAAACCAGAGGAGCAGGTAGGTGGCCCTCCAGTAAAATGGAATAGATTGAGTGCCTGTATGTGGCAGTCCCAAAAATTGTTCAAACCAGAGGAGCAGGTAGGTGGCCCTGCAGTAAAATGGAATAGATTGAGTGCCTGTATGTGGCAGTCCCAAAAATTGTTCAAACCAGAGGAGCAGGTAGGTGGCCCTGCAGTAAAATGGAATAGATTGAGTGCCTGTATGTGGCAGTCCCAAAAATGTTTCAAACCAGAGGAGCAGGTAGGTGGCCCTCCAGTAAAATGGGATAGATTGAGTGCCTGTATGTGGCAGTCCCAAAAATGTTTCAAACCAGAGGAGCAGGTAGGTGGCCCTCCAGTAAAATGGGATAGATTGAGTGCCTGTATGTGGCAGTCCCAAAAATGTTTCAAACCAGAGGAGCAGGTAGGTGGCCCTCCAGTAAAATGGAATAGATTGAGTGCCTGTATGTGGCAGTCCCAAAAATTGTTCAAACCAGAGGACCGGGTAGGTGGCCCTCCAGAAAAATGGAATAGATTGAGTGCCTGTATGTGGCACTCACAAAAATTGTTTCAAACAGAGGACCGGGTAGGTGGCCCTCCAGAAAAATTAAATGCATGAAGTATAGCAAGAGCCAGTGGGCCCTGTCAAAAAATAGCCATTTTCCTCTGCTTTACTGTACAAAGAGGAGGAGAAGGAGGAAAATGAGGAGGAGGAGGAGGAGTGGATCAATTATTCAGGTTGAGCTTCCTTCACCTGGTGGAGATTGGAAATTCTGAGAAATCCAGCCTTTATTCATTTTAATAAGCGTCAGCCTGTCAGCGCTGTCAGTCGACAGGCGTGTACGCTTATCGGTGATGATGCCACCAGCTGCACTGAAAACCCGCTCGGACAAGACGCTAGCGGCAGGGCAGGCAAGAACCTCCAAGGCGTACAGCGCCAGTTCGTGCCACATGTCCAGCTTTGAAACCCAGTAGTTGTAGGGAGCTGTGTGATCATTTAGGACGATGGTATGGTCAGCTACGTACTCCCTCACCATCTTTCTGTAAAGATCAGCCCTACTCTGCCGAGACTGGGGACAGGTGACAGTGTCTTGCTGGGGTGACATAAAGCTGGCAAAAGCCTTGTAAAGCGTACCCTTGCCAGTGCTGGACAAGCTGCCTGCTCGCCTACTCTCCCTCGCTACTTGTCCCGCAGAACTACGCACTCTGCCGCTAGCGCTGTCAGAAGGGAAATACTGTTTCAGCTTGTGCACCAGGGCCTGCTGGTATTCATGCATTCTCACACTCCTTTCCTCTGCAGGGATGAGAGTGGCAAGATTTTGCTTGTACCGTGGGTCCAGGAGAGTGAACACCCAGTAATCGGTGCTGGAATAAATTCTTTGAACGCGAGGGTCACGGGATAGGCAGCCTAGCATGAAATCTGCCATATGCGCCAGAGTACCAACGCGTAAGAATTCACTCCCCTCACTGGCCTGACTGTCCATTTCCTCCTCCTCCAACTCCTCCAACTCCTCTTCTTCTGCCCATACACGCTGAACAGTGAAGGACTCAACAATGGTCCCCTCTTGTGTCTCGCCAACATTCTCCTCCTCTTCCTCCTCATCCTCCTCCACCTCCACCTCCTCCGATATGCGCTGAGAAACAGACCTCAGGGTGCTTTGGCTATCAACAAGGGAATATTCTTCCCCCGTCTCTTGTGACGAGCGCAAAGCTTCCGACTTCATGCTGACCAGAGAGTTTTTCAACAGGCCAAGCAGCGGGATGGTGAGGCTGATGATGGCGGCATCGCCACTGACCATCTGTGTTGACTCCTCAAAGTTACTCAGCACCTGACAGATATCAGACATCCACGTCCACTCCTCATTGTAGACTTGAGGAAGCTGACTGACCTGACTACCAGTTCTGGTGGAAGTTGACATCTGGCAGTCTACAATGGCTCGGCGCTGCTGGTAAACTCTGGATAACATGGTCAGTGTTGAATTCCACCTCGTGGGCACGTCGCACAACAGTCGGTGAGCGGGCAGTTGGAGGCGGCGCTGCGCTGCCCTGAGAGTGGCAGCATCTGGGCTGGACTTCCTGAAATGCGCACAGATGCGGCGCACCTTCGTGAGCAAATCAGACAGATTGGGGTATGTCTTGAGGAAACGCTGCACTATCAGATTTAACACATGGGCCAGGCATGGCACATGTGTCAGTCTGCCGAGTTGCAGAGCCGCCACCAGGTTACGGCCGTTGTCACACACAACCATTCCCGGCTTGAGGTTCAGCGGTGCCAGCCACAGATCAGTCTGCGCCGTGATGCCCTGTAATAGCTCTTGGGCGGTGTGCCTTTTGTCGCCTAGGCTCAGCAGTTTGAGCACCGCCTGCTGTCGCTTAGCGACGGCACTGCTGCTGTGCCTAGAGCTACCGACTGATGGCGCCGTGCCCACGGATGGTAGTTCGGAGGAGGAGGTGGAGGAGGGGTGGGAGGAGGAGGAGGCATAGTAGGCCTGAAACACCTGGACCGAGGTAGGCCCCGCAATCCTCGGCGTCGGCAGTATATGAGCAGCCCCAGGGTCAGTCTCGGTCCCAGCCTCCACCAAGTTAACCCAATGTGCCGTCAGCGATATATAGTGGCCCTGCCCGGCAGCACTCGTCCACGTGTCCGTGGTCAGGTGGACCTTGTCAGAAACGGCGTTGGTCAGGGCACGGATGATGTTGTCTGACACGTGCTGGTGCAGGGCTGGGACGGCACATCGGGAAAAGTAGTGGCGGCTGGGGACCGAATACCGAGGGGCGGCCGCCGCCATGAGGTTGCGAAAGGCCTCGGTCTCTACTAGCCTATAGGGCAGCATCTCCAGGCTAAGCAATCTGGAGATGTGCACATTAAGGGCTTGGGCGTGCGGGTGGGTTGCACTATATTTGCGTTTCCGCTCCAGCGTCTGGGGTATGGAGAGCTGAACGCTGGTGGATGCTGTGGAGGATCGTGGAGGCGACGATGGGGTTTTTGGGCCAGGGTCCTGGGCAGGGGGCTGACTAGCAGCTGACACAGGGGAAGGAGCAGTGGTGTGCACGGCCGGAGGTGAACGGGCTTGTTGCCACTGAGTGGGGTGCTTAGCATTCATATGCCTGCGCATACTGGTAGTAGTTAAGCTAGTAGTGGTGGAACCCCTGCTGAGCCTGGTTTGGCAAATGTTGCACACCACAGTCCGTCGGTCATCCGGTGTTTCCTTAAAGAACCTCCACACTTCTGAAGATCTAGCCCTCGCCGCAAGAGCCCTCACCACGGGAGCTTCACTAGTTGACAGTGGCGCTGATGCACCAGCTCTGGCCCTGCCTCTCCGTCTGGCCCCACCACTGCCTCTTCCAACCTGTTCAGGTCGAGGACTCTCCTCCGTCTCAGAAGCACTGTGTTCACCCGGCCTCTCAACCCAGCTTGGGTCTGTCACCTCATCATCCTCCGATCCCTCAGTCTGCTCCCCCCTCGGACTTCCTGCCCTGACAACAACTTCCCCACTGTCTGACAACCGTGTCTCCTCATCGTCGGACACCTCTTTACACACTTCCACTACGTCAAGAAGGTCATCATCACCCACAGACTGTGACTGGTGGAAAACCTGGGCATCGGAAAATTGCTCAGCAGCAACCGGACAAGTGGTTTGTGACTGTGGGAAGGGTCCAGAAAACAGTTCCTCAGAGTATGCCGGTTCAAATGGCAAATTTTCCTGGGAGGGGGCAGACTGGGGGGGAGGAGGCTGAGGTGCAGGAGCTGGAGGAGTGGGGATTTCGGTGACATGGGTGGACTGCGTGGAAGACTGACTGGTGGTGGACAAATTGCTCGAAGCATTGTCAGCAATCCACGACATCACCTGTTCGCACTGTTCTGGCCTCAACAGTGCTCTACCACGAGTCCCAGTAACTTCAGACATGAACCTAGGGAGTGTAGCTCTGCGGCGTTCCCCTGCTCCCTCATCAGCAGGTGGTGTCTCACCCCGCCCAGGACCACGGCCTCTGACCCCTGCAGTAGTTGGACGCCCACGTCCCCGCCCTCGTCCTCTACCCCTAGCCCTGGGGTTAAACATTTTTAAAATGAGAGTTATAACTTTTTTTTTTTTTTTACTTTTTTTTGTTTTTTTTGTGTTTTTTGTTTTTTTTTGAGTTTTTAGAACCAAACAATCCTATCCTATTGCTATGGCTATTTTCTAGCCAAGTATCAAAGGAAGCACACTACTATGCCAGATGAGATGACACTGAGTTATTGCCTAATAGAAATCCAACCCCTACTGAATTTTGCCACTTCAGCCTTTGCTATGGATATGTGCGCCACTAAGCGCAGAACACAGCGGTCGCAAGTCTCACTACAAATTGCTCAGAATTGGCAAGTACATGCACTGCAGAAACTACAGCCACCAGCAGATCAACCAGAAATCAAATATATAGAACGCTACTGTAGGCTTCAAGAAGCTATTTGTATTCTCCTATGGCTATTTTCTAGCCAAGTATCAAAGGAAGCACACTACTATGCCAGATGAGATGACACTGAGTTATTGCCTAATAGAAATCCAACCCCTACTGAATTTTGCCACTTTAGCCTTTGCTATGGATATGTGCGCCACTAAGCGCAGAACACAGCGGTCGCAAGTCTCACTACAAATTGCTCAGAATTGGCAAGTACATGCACTGCAGAAACTACAGCCACCAGCAGATCAACCAGAAATCAAATATATAGAACGCTACTGTAGGCTTCAAGAAGCTATTTGTATTCTCCTATGGCTATTTTCTAGCCAAGTATCAAAGGAAGCACACTACTATGCCAGATGAGATGACACTGAGTTATTGCCTAATAGAAATCCAACCCCTACTGAATTTTGCCACTTCAGCCTTTGCTATGGATATGTGCGCCACTAAGCGCAGAACACAGCGGTCGCAAGTCTCACTACAAATTGCTCAGAATTGGCAAGTACATGCACTGCAGAAACTACAGCCACCAGCAGATCAACCAGAAATCAAATATATAGAACGCTACTGTAGGCTTCAAGAAGCTATTTGTATTCTCCTATGGCTATTTTCTAGCCAAGTATCAAAGGAAGCACACTACTATGCCAGATGAGATGACACTGAGTTATTGCCTAATAGAAATCCAACCCCTACTGAATTTTGCCACTTCAGCCTTTGCTATGGATATGTGCGCCACTAAGCGCAGAACACAGCGGTCGCAAGTCTCACTACAAATTGCTCAGAATTGGCAAGTACATGCACTGCAGAAACTACAGCCACCAGCAGATCAACCAGAAATCAAATATATAGAACGCTACTGTAGGCTTCAAGAAGCTATTTGTATTCTCCTATGGCTATTTTCTAGCCAAGTATCAAAGGAAGCACACTACTATGCCAGATGAGATGACACTGAGTTATTGCCTAATAGAAATCCAACCCCTACTGAATTTTGCCACTTCAGCCTTTGCTATGGATATGTGCGCCACTAAGCGCAGAACACAGCGGTCGCAAGTCTCACTACAAATTGCTCAGAATTGGCAAGTACATGCACTGCAGAAACTACAGCCACCAGCAGATCAACCAGAAATCAAATATATAGAACGCTACTGTAGGCTTCAAGAAGCTATTTGTATTCTCCTATGGCTATTTTCTAGCCAAGTATCAAAGGAAGCACACTACTATGCCAGATGAGATGACACTGAGTTATTGCCTAATAGAAATCCAACCCCTACTGAATTTTCCCACTTCGGTCTTTGCTATGGATATGTGTGCCACTAAGAGCTAAACACAACGGTAGCAAGTCCCCCTGCTAATTCCTCACAAAATGGTAAAAGATGCAAATTAAAATAAAAAAAGTAGAACGTTATTGTAGCCCTAAGAAGGGCTGTTGGGTTCTTTGAGAATCACTCCTGCCTAACAGTAAGCTAATAGAACACCCTAACGCTTTCCCTGACCAGCAGCAGCTCTCTCCCTAGCGGCATCCAGAGACAGAATGATCCGAGCAGCGCGGCCAGCGGCTAGTCTATCCCAGGGTCACCTGATCTGGCCAGCCAACCACTGCTATCGACGTGTAAGGGTACCACGTCATGCTGGGTGGAGTGCAGAGTCTCCTGGCTTGTGATTGGCTCTGTTTCTGGCCGCCAAAAAGCAAAACGGCGGGAGCTGCCATTTTCTCGAGCGGGCGAAGTATTCGTCCGAGCAACGAGCAGTTTCGAGTACCCTAATGCTCGACCGAGCATCAAGCTCGGACGAGCATGTTCGCTCATCTCTATGCTACACGTTTCTGCTCCGCACCGGAGCCTTCGTCATGCCTGATACTGATATGAAAACAGATGGCTGAGTATCTCATGTTAAAGCCATGATTAGCCTTGTGGGCATAGCCTGACTCTGATCTGCCCTGACTCTCAGGTATGACTACTTGGCAGTGCTGAAGTCGTAGTTTGTGCTATGCAACCACATGAGACCGAGTATTTGCAGTTTAATCCTGATTGACGCCAGAAATCTGATGTTCTGAAGTTATTATTCATAGCAGGGAATCTTTAGATTAACAATGCTGACTGATGTTTCCATCCTTCCGATGCTCCTCTCTGTCTAATCACACAAGCTCCTCTGTGTAATAAGAACCTTCCTTATTTTGCATTTCACGGCCCGTGCCCTGCTAGATATGTATGGCATGCTGCTGTCATTAGGGCTTTCAGTTCCATACAATGATTAATAATTAAAAGATACTGCGCTCCACTCAGCTTTCTTACTTACATCGCAAAATGTTATTGATCTTTTGTTTATTAAATTACAAGCTTCACAGAGATGCCATATTGGAAATGACACTTGGAGACTTTCAAAACAATAACAAAAATGAACTCAACAATTACCCGCTGCTTTCTTGTCATTCAGCTTCCTCTTACATGGTTAACTAACCACTTTGCAACGTTTGAGTGCCGTTTCCTGTGTTGTTTTCATTTTTAACATTTCTGTTTACAAAAATAGATTACTATCAGCACGGACAAGGGGGAGGGTACTTGTTGTCCTAAACATGGCTATGACCTTAACTCACTGGATACACATAGGATTATCAGTATATTTTTTTACCTAATATTGGTAATTTCTTTTGCTCTGTATGGCCATTTCATTATTTTTTATAGGGCTGCCCCGGGGTAAGAAAATGCTGCTTTAAATTTACAATGTTTAGCTGCTTTTATTTATGGCATATTATTTATAAAGAAGATGTGTGCATATTTAATAGATGACCTAAAGTTACTATTACTGTAACAAAAGCAAACTCAAGATTGAGCATATTCTATATAATATTCTACATTTTATGTGCAAATAATTGTGTTTTTCCCTACGACTAGTACAATTTACACTTGTATCTTATGAATGATCTAATAGCATCACTAACCAATGGGTGGACCAGTTATCTAATTGCAATGAATAGACTCCAAGGCCCTGAAGCAATAAGTTTGTAAAGAAAATCAACTCCCTTTATGTAGTCTTGACAGATTTAAAGCTGGGATTAAAAATGTACTTTCACAGATCATGATCCAAATCAGCATAAAACTACACGAAAATATGATACTTAGTGAAGTGTGGGTTTCTGGCATATCATAGACTTTTATGGAAATGAAAAGCAATTCCAAGTAGAATACAAACTGCCAAATAAGACTCAGAGAGTCGATGGGTTTTAAGATTATGAATACAATAAATCTGGATTCTACTCTTCTGAGATTCTGTATCTCCAAGCTAGGATGAAGCTTATTCCAGGGATGTTTTACATTCTGTTATAGTACAGGTTTGATTCTCATCCATCATAAAAACAAATCATAACATCTTAATTATAAAGAAGAAGAATTTTACAATTTTAAAAAACATTATAGAGTGAACAAATGCTTGGAGAAAATCTGTATACAAACCGATACATCTTACCTAATTATACCATGGTGACTAAACTTAGTTGCACACCATCCATCAACTACTAAGCACAGCAGGAAAATAGAGAGGAATATTAAAAATGAATTAGTGTTTCTTATGTATATACATTGTTGGATAAATGCTTTGTTTTCATGCACAAAAACTTACCAAATTCACTATTATCATGTAATTGGCAAGATTATTCTCAAGGCAGCATTAAATACAATCGCTATAAATTTCATCAGTTTTCCCTATTCTAATATGCAAAAAAAAAAAAAATCCCTTGAAATTTAAAGGAGTTATCCTTAAAGGGAACAGGTCAGTAGAAATTTGCCTAGTAAACCAATAAAAGTTGTTTGTCAAGTAGCTTAACACCTTCCAGTTTCTTTTATGGGGAGGTGCGGTGGATCTTCATCCAGAAGATCAACATAAAAATGAGATGTAAATCGGTTGTATAAAGTCATGAATGTGACAAGTTTAGCACTACAGTCAAGCTCTCCCTGCTTAAAAAATATGTCCTTCTCATTATTTTGCATCTTTATGTCCAGGGACATCACAAACTGGCTCTCATGAAGTGTGGTGTGTCAGGATGTCAATCAAAGCAGAGGGGGGGGGGGGGAGATAGACTTCAGTGTTTTATTATCTGCCTCTCTGACCTTATTCACCCAGATTACATTTTACTTTAAAGTAGGTTCATGGTTGATGCCATCACACTGAGCCATGAAAGAAATTTGGAAGGGGTTGAGCATCTGGACAATGACTGGTAATGGTTTACTAGGTCAATGACTGCTGACAAATTGCGTTTAAGGGAGGAGCTTCTAAGTGCTCTGTAAAGAGGCAGCTTATAAGAGCTTGAGTGTAACAAAAAGCTCTTTCCTGCTTTGGTAGACCAAAAATGAGTGATCCTTCAGTGGTGAAGTTGCTCACGCAGTTTCTCATGTTACTGTAGCTTAACTTTAGTTAAGGGCCCAATTTTCTCATAAAACCTATTTAACACAAAGTTACGTGAAAACTTTAATAGGGTACTGTAGTATGCAATAGAGATTCAATTCATAGAAGTTTCCTAAAATTTTTGAAAAGATTTGTCATGGGTCTTAATCAAATTATTCGCTCAACTCTTAGTTGTAGGAAAAACTGTTACTTCTTTCTCCAACCTAAAGAAAAGGTTAGAAAGGTCAATTATGTAAATCAAGTAAAGCCTTTTCTATTGAACCCAAATATGATAGGAACATGCTAAAACTTAACATAAATATGTATCCAAAGTGCAGTTTGTTTCACTTTTTTAATTAAAAATGCATTTGAAATATGCCCTAAGGAAATATAAGCACTCAAATTAAGTAGATTGCCAAGTGATGCTTTTGTTGTGACCCAAACACTTTGACTTGCTCTACGACTTTGTCAAACACAGAGTACCATTGGGATAAGAGAAGGGAGCGTGGCAGGAGTGAGTACTTCCATGCTGCAGGAGAACACATTTGGGATATATTTATTTCTGAGTGGACCCAAGAAAGTTTAGACTTGTTGTAGTTGGGTCAAACACAAACTTTAAAATTCTGTTCAGTTGAATGTGGGCACCCAATTAACACCTGTGATTGGTGCCAGAACCATGTTATCTATTTAAATGCCAGTGGAATCATTTTGGGGAGGATAGTTATTCCTCATGATGTCATTGGGGATGACGATCCTTGTGTTATAAAGACAATTTAGACAATGAAATTGGTTGCGGCTCTTGTAGTAAAATTCCACCAAAGATTTTCCAAATAAAATGTAAATCTTTATCTATATATTTGTTGGGGGGGGGTGATTAATGTTGTCAACTAATTGTTAGAACTAATAGACTGTTACCTTTACATCCTCAGGCTTTGAAAGACCCTACACTGGCAGCACGCAAAGACTTCCAAAGAGAGGCAGAACTTCTTACCAACCTACAGCATGATCATATTGTAAAGTTCTATGGCGTATGTGGTGATGGAGATCCACTTATCATGGTCTTTGAGTACATGAAGCATGGGGATCTAAACAAGTTCCTAAGGTATAGTGTATAGTTAATTGAACAATCAGCACAATGAGTTTATTTTTTTAAGAATATTGATAAAAAGTTCAGCCTTGTTCATGGTTAGGTATGAGAGATAGCAGTTCTACTTTACTATTCAGATGCTATGAGGATTCATTTATATGCTTTGTATCAATGATTGCGTGCCAAATATGTGAGGACAAGTACATTCTCCACTCCTCTCTGTTCTCAAAATAACAGATGCACAACAATGAATACTATACATCAATAAAAAAAACATGTAGCGTCTCATAGCTATATCCATCTATAGCCCTATAATGTTGTTGACTGACACTTTTTCTCTTTCTCATCCGTTTCCTTCCATGTTTTTATAAAAAAAATTAAGTATTAAGTATTTTATATATTGTAAAGTAGCTGGCTGACATATTTTCTAATCTGTTGGGTTGTTTGACAAATGAACCATGGGAACCTTTTATTTAAGCTTTACTCCCACCATTTTTAAGAGGGCCTCTTAGTTTAAGAGCAGAATGAACTTGTGTTGACCTGTTTTGGTAGACTAAGGCAAAAAAAAGTCCCGATCCAGACTGTCCGACGAGGATGAACTCTGCCGCGATTCATGCAGATCATGCGCCCGATCTCCTGCATGTGTCGCTTCCCCGATCAGGTCCGCCGGAGTTTACCATCTTCTTCCCAGAGCATGTAAGTGCATGGCTCGCAACACCAATTCAAATGTAAAATCCTGTGCTCAGTCTTAATCTGTTGCATCGTCCGATGGCCCGCCCCCCGATTTGTGTTGCATGAAAGCCGACGTGTTTGCAGCAAAAAAATCTGATCTCGTGCGCCACAATCTCCTCTTTTAAATGAGGCGGCAAACGGTAATCGTCAGAATATCCGACGTTTGTGCGGTCCGCTGACCCTTAGTAAATGAGCCCCAATAAGTTTGAAACTCATGGACTGTGTGCTGGCCAGAAATCCACTGTTAATTTACTTTTTAAAAACCACCCAACTGTTCAAAAAATACAGAAGTTTGGAGCTTGTCTGTGAAGAAGTTTATACTAGCTAACTGAATGGTAACCGTTTATTTTCTCTGTGGGTGTGTCTATATGTATGAAATAAACATAAAAGGTAACGACCACCCCCCAACACCTTTAAAAGCTAATTCACATATAAACATATAAACTTTTCAGTGACCAAGAAATTAAGATATGTTATTGAGCATCTTGTTTTTGGTGAATCGGAACCTACAAAACCTACTTATTCTGCTGTTGCTATCATCCCCATTCATAGTGTTGCCATTATTTTTATAGCCTTGTCCCAAAGCTTGAACTTGCTTTATTTATATGTTTGTAAATACAATGCTACCCACTCTCCAAATAATAGGATCGGCACAATAATAATGTTCACTTATGACATTCTCTTCCTGATTGCATTCACCTAGCTGAATATTAACACTGCACTGAACAGATAATTAAAAGGGCTTGAGAGTGCTCGCTTTGATGGTAGTCTCCTATTACATAGAAATCATGTTTTTAAACTTGTTATAAAGTGGTACTTACCTCT
The DNA here is from genome assembly GCF_040894005.1 of Engystomops pustulosus. Classification (NCBI taxonomy): domain Eukaryota; kingdom Metazoa; phylum Chordata; class Amphibia; order Anura; family Leptodactylidae; genus Engystomops; species Engystomops pustulosus. The sequence continues at coordinate 168,904,883 of NC_092414.1, forward strand.
TCAAATAATTACGAGTGTTCTGTGCTGGTATTTAGTAAATTGGACCCTTGATATTTTCCTTGTTTTGAATGATAAGCACTTACATAATTGCAGAAGGAGCTGTAACATTGCTACACAGCTCTGTGGTTTTCACATCATTGGTAAATACATTTCTGTTTAATGAAAACAGTTTCTTTAAAAAGTAATATAACCCCATTTTATATTTAACACTTGGCCATTATTCCCTAGCTGTATGTGTTGGAAGAAATATGCCCTTAATTCATGTTTATTCTGCAAATGTGCTTACCACCTCCTTTGTTGACACCCAAGTTTGAGGGTAACTGTTTAAATGCCATGGCAATCAGAGCTCCCTAATGACGTCATCAGGGAACATAAAATCTTCCCCAAAATCATGATGCACAGTGCTGCTGGCATTTAAAAATTTAAAACCTGGGTGTGACTTGAGGTTTGGGGTCCATGTTTGGGATTCAAACAGATTTTTCAGGTTTGGGTTTGTTCATGTCCAACTGATCAGAGGTCTTTACTGTTTAAATGCCACCCTCAAAGCTACAAGCAATTGAATCAATGTACTTACATGGTGGCGGTGCTGGTGGCCTGTCATTTTGAGGAGGTTGGGCACCCTTCCATGATTTTATGGGGAGTGACAATCTTCTCCAAAATGGCAGTTTTGCTGACTGCATTTAAACAGTTAACACCGGTAATCATTGATTGATCATTGATCATAGTTGTTACTGGCCATTTTCAGTATGTATTCAAGACCCAAACTTTAACAGGTCCAGTCACCACAGATTTAGACAAATGTTAGGTATATGGATGTCATACATCAGGGAAATTGACAAAAAATGCACCATTTTTTGGGGATCAGCAAGATCCCGGAGATACGAGATTTATATAGGTTTTGGCTAGAAATTGGTCTTTTCTGCATTATGCATTAAAACGCAATGGGGGTCATTTACTAAGGGCCCGAAACGCGTTTTTACAGCGGCTTACCCAAATTTTTCCGTTTTGCGCCGATTTTCCCTGAATTGCTCCGGGTTTTTGGCGCACGCGATCGGATTGTGGCGCATCGGCGCCGGCATGCACGCAACGGAAATAGGGGGAGTGGCCAAACAAAACCCGACGCATTCGGAGAAACCAACTCATTAATAAAAAAAAGGGTTGCTTGACACGCGCTTACCTGCACTCGGCCCGGCTTGGTGAAGTTCAGTGCATTCTAGTGAACTTCAGCGCAGCAGCGACACCTAGTGGACGTCGGAGTAACTGCCTTAGTGAATCACCGTAAGACCTGAATCCTCCGCACAGAACGCGCCACTGGATTGCGAATGGACCGGGTAAGTAAATCTGCCCCATTGTGTATGAAGATAACCACACCATGATGTTGTGGGATGATAACAGGTTTACCATTTTACCACCTATGTCCTATTAGTTGTACAAAATTCTTAACCAATACTTCAACTATCAACAGGTTTTTGCATTTTTCTTTTGGCGCACACTATTTCTACGGTCCCTTGTTATTTTGTGTCATTGATATTTCCAGTCACATCTTTTGTTTCACATTAAATATTTCCTTCATCTTTTGACATTACTTTCTAAAAATGTCTACTTTTCAAATGTGGACAGTGGCAGGGACCTTGTGAAGCGCTGTCCCGGGAGACCTCCAAAGCATTTAATCACCCACATGGTCGACAGTTTAAAATTAAAATGACTTCCCTGCTGCATCGGTCACCTTTATTGTTCAATGTTTTCTCCACAAGGCACAATGAACTGCAATAAAACCTCTGGAACTTTATTTATGACGCTGTTCCAAGAGAAGCTGGTTATAAAGTGAGCTTCTCTCATTTTACTGCTTTTCCAATTTTTATTGAAAGTCACAATTAAACTCGGACAAATTCATTTTATAGTCTTTTAAGAGGCCACCATCTCCTCTCTTGGAAAAGACACTGAGTTGTTAAATGCTGTAATCGTCATTTTAGGCAGAGTAATGGACCAAAACCATAGAAAATACTCAGCTTGACCCTTTATGTGGTTGGATTTCCTGTTTATGTTACAAGGAAACACAGTGTAGACTCTTATGTACTGAGCTAATTTTAATTTGAGTTGGAAAGCAACTACACAGTGAACCTGTGAATGTTACAATGCCAATGAAGACTGGAGTGCTTAACGTGAATAGCACTTCATATTGTTGCATAATAGGTTTGAATGTCGAATCACTTGCCAATACATTCCATTTATAGATATTGTAGATGTTGTTTCAAGTAGAGTTTAAAAATGAAAGCAGTCTGGTATGTTTGGTTGTATGATTTCAGAATTTGTATCCTGGTGCTAATGTATTAAAATCTAGATTTAGTTTTAAACACATTAAATAAGGCAAACACATCCTCAAGTGAACAAGACACAAGAGATTCAACTGCATCAATATTAATTTACCAAAATAAAAAAGTTAAGTGTAAAAACTAAATGCACTAAAAGTAAATAGAAACATAAACATTTTCTATATGGCCTTATGTAAGACAAGCCCTGGAAATAGACAGATGACTCAGACAGAGGGCCCTGATGCTAAACCCACTTCCCAGCTGTCCCTTCCAATTGCCCGCCCCCCTCTTAGTAGGGAGTAGACAACTTAAAGACAATCTCTCGTTAGGTCTCAGTGCACACGAAAAACATGACAAACAAAAAACACAATAAGTGTGGACAAACTGAGTTAGTTGGAGCAGACAATCACAAAATTGAAGTCCAAAAGAAAAGTAAGAAATGAAGGTCGGAGATCAGTTAGCAGAAGATTATCAAATATTATAGTACAAGAAAACAAAGCTAGGACAGATATTGACCACATGAGGGTGTAGTCTGTGCTGAATATTTATAGGGAGGACAGGCCCTGCCCAAGGTAGAGGGAGTAGGCAATCAGACACAAAGTATAGAGAGAGGCAGATTACAGAGAGATGGCTGTGGCAGATACTAGGTTAGCCAGACAATAGAGATAACTATTGTAAACTATTGATGAAGGATTGTAAACCAAGCACACTGACATACTGGTGTGAACCCCCTCTTGCAGGATCTGCTTCTTCTATAACTTCATATGCCTGATATTTAAGAAAAAAGTCTAAGGGGCTCCAGGTTCTATTAACAACTATAGAGCCTGGAGGACCTCAGGCTCATTTGCATGATTCTAAAAGCCTTTAAAAAAAAGTGCATAAGAAGCTAAAATAAGAGCGGATCCTGCCAGAGGGGATACATACCAGTAGGTCAGTGTGCTTGGTTTACAACCCTTCATCCTGGTGGTAGAAATTTAAAGAAATTCGTGCAACAGGGATAATATTTCCGTGTGAAAGTACAAGTAAAAGAAATATAAACAGCTGGAACTATCTATAACTGGCAGTTGTATAAAATAATAAAAGAAAATAAATAAATAAATAAAATTCACTAGTAACTTGCACTGAAAACAGAATACCATCATTCAAAGCACATCATCTCCTGCCCTTGGATATGAAAATCTTAAAACCTGATATAAAACATGTATTTCTGAATTTCTTCAAAGTTATGATTTCCATATGACAGATTAAATCTCCATATTTATGAAGGGTTTTTAAAATCTCTTCACGCCTCATGTTCACTTTCAAGTACCTGGCAATGGTGCTGTAGGTTTTCTGTAGGCATATTTAATATATGAAATGTGAATAAGCATACAAAAGAATTTCCATTTTGAAAAGTAGAAAATAAAACTCTGTTGTAGGTCTGGGTATTTTACGACCCACATTACGATGAAATATTGACTTGTATCTCACTTTTTTCCGACACAAATTGGTCTACTAGAAAAATATGAAGCATTTTATATGGTAACATTTACTGACTTATACAAAATGTGTTTGAAGTATGTAATGAACTAACTTCCAGTTTGGTGGCAAAAAGATTTTATTTTAAATTAGAGACCAAGTAGATGCATTTGAAGTAAAATAAATGTAATTTATCTGAAATATACAGTTTACAGAGGGGGTAAATTCTAACATTTTAAGTTTAACTTAAATTGTTTAAGCCATAAACAACATGAAAGACTAAAAGTATAACCTGTTGGTTTAGTATCATAACACACCATGACCCAATGTTAATAATGATACTATAATAATAATCTTCATCTATATTGCTCCATATTCTGTAGCATTTTACAGATAATAGGGGACATTTCCAATTAAAATACTACATTACAGTCTTAATGTCTATGAAGATAAGGGGTTGACACAAGATGTAGAAGAGTTTGTATGATGCTCCAGCCATTCTTTTCAAGGAAACAGAATAAAGTTATTTAATAAATAAAAATGCTGCTGCTTGAAGCAGAAATCAGCTGCCATCGTATATATAAAAAGTTCAGGGTCAAAGACACTAGGGCTAAGCCTGTAGCTTGGTATCTGGTGTTTGCTGGATAACAGATGAGTGGAGGACACAATATGGGTTATAAAAGAAAGAGTTGGGGTTTTGTGCAGTTAGTGAGTATGATAGGCCTGCCTAAAGAGATGGAATAGCCAAGGGAAGGGCATTCGAGAGAAGTGGTGCACCTCGGGACATGTCCTGGAGATGAGAGTGAAAGGTTTGAATTAAGGAAGAGAATCAACTGAGATCACTGGCATATTGAAGAGCATGGGTTGGCCGATAGACAGAGATGATAGAGAAGATGTAGGTTGGTGCAGCTTTGTATAGAGCTTTCGTTGCTGAGGGTGATTATTTTAAACTATATTCAAAAGGAGACGGGCAACTAATGCAGTGACTGGCACGGACTGGAGGCATTTGTGTAGCATTTGGTCTGAAAGACAAGCCTGGCTGTTGCAATAAGAATAGATTGTAGAGTTTTTTAGTTAATTTTAGTTAGTGGAAGACCGATTAGTATGGAGTTACAGTAGTCTAGTCAAGATTGAATCTGGGGAACAATTAGAATTTTAGAAGTTTCAATTGAAAGAAATTGGCAGATTCTAAAAATGTCTTTGAGATGCATGAACTCAAGAGCGAGCAAGAGATTGAATAATCGTGGCAAAGGAGAGGTCATGGTCCAGCACAACTATAAGACAGCGGGCCTGCTGCCTTGGGGTTATGGTGATAGACAGAGATGGAGAGGTCAAGCTGTCTGGGTTGGTTTGTAGATGGTAGAAAGACAAGAAGTTCTAACTTAGAAAGATTAAGTTTCAAGAAGAGTGAGGACATGATGTTAGAGACAGCAAACACTGGTATTTGCCAAGGTTGAATTTATTATAAATCTGATATCTCGCTGTGATGGCTGGAATTGGTAATATCTCTGACACTGACTGTGGGACTTTTCAAATGCCATAGCCAATACATACAATAGCACCCAAATTATGAGATGGAGAGCTTCCTCTGTTGTTCCATCATGGCAAAAGTATTGCAATGTCTTTAATACCAGTTGAAGTAATTACATTAACTCACAAGTTTTAAGATTATTTAGATTATTGTATGTATTTTCTTTTAGCTACTTACCTGCTATAGGTACCATTTGTTCCAAACTAAATATATAGAAACTACAGAATAATATGGTCAATGCATACCGAACATAGTTAAAGAGCAACAGACCAAATTCAGAAAAAAGAACAAGTAAAATTGTGATTCTTAGACCCCTCTTTCCTAATCTGACTTTCTTCTGTTCATGTTTGTCAATTTACTACAAATATACCACTAATCACTAAAAAAATAATCTGTATTACTATCACTTTCCTCTGCATCAAATCTTTAGAATTATAAATTCGACATAATGGACTTGTGTCATTTTTAATATACAATATGACTATGTACAGGCGGTCCCCTACTTAAAAACACCCAAGTTACAGACTACCCTGGTTACAAATGGCCCTCTGGATGTTGGTAAATTTACTTTACTTTAGTCCTAGGCTACATTGACCAGCTGTAACAGTTATCACAGGTGTCTGCAATTAAGCTTTATTGTTAATCCTGGTTCTTATGACATACCAAAATCCAATTGTCACAAAAACCAAAACAATTCTGGCTGGGGTTAAAATGATAAAATCAACAAACCTACAGAAACCTATCCTGTATGCAACCTGGGGACTACCTGTATTACAGAGTACAAGATAGGTTCTGTAAGTTTATCCTTAAATTGAATTTGTAAGTAAGTCAAAACTGTAAATTTTATCATTGTAACCCCAGCCAACTTTTATTATGTGATTTTTGATAAAAGTATCTTGTCAATTTATACATCTTCTTCATCAGTTGTTTACGAGTATTGATTACTTATAAACAATGCCCCCCAACTCTAGACAAACCCTTGAACCTATAATATTATTTTGCTATATATCAATAGAGACAATCCTTTTTTGTAATGTATTTACTTGTAAACAGTTGGTGTTTCCTAGTAGAACATAAGACTAGGAGTACAGAATAAAACTCTTAGTAAAACTCATATATGAATGTGCAGCGTCTGAGGAACATGGACTGAGGCAATATGTTTTGTTGCTGCTGACAAAGGTAGTTTGTTTCATGTCTTAAATGCATTGTACGGTATACTCAGTACAATTTCCATCTTCTTCATCTCAGGGAAATGGGTTTATGATGGGCAAAATGCGTAAAAAAAAGTGCTGACACATAAAGGAAATGTTGTTTGATTTATTAGGCAGCATGTCTTTGGCGATATCTTAGTGCGGTTCATCTGCTTTTGTATAGTTTTTAGAGAGTGCTTGTTTGTATGAAATACTCTTGCTGCATCTTGTTAGGAGATTGAGAGAAACCCTTGGGATATATGGAAGTAAATTGGCATTGAGATACAATTCACTGATATGGGTTTTGTAGAGTTTTAGCAATGCGGTGCTACAAAGCAATGAAATATTTATGCATCCTTGGATCCAAAGAAAGTTTAGATCAGTATAAAAATGTTCAAAAATTTCTGTGTGATTATATAACTGTTTGTATAAAAGAAGCTACACTTACTAAATATCCATCTCTCCATCATTATCACTCAACAAAAGAGTATATGGATTCAAGCAGAAATTTGTTATATGAGAATATAATATAATTAAGATAGGTGAACTAGGGTGAAAAGGCCAGTTACGACAGGCGTGTTGTTCAATTATGTCTTTTATTAAAGTAAAAGGTGGTGGACAACATGTTATGGGAATGTGCCAGGTCCAAATCACAAGGCTTCAAAGTGTACCATCGTCCAAGTCTTTGAGTCGTAAAGATAAACGCATGTAACAAAAGTCGTCTCGGTGAAGAGCTGGGTGTGAGTTCCCATTAATTGTTCTGCTGGAGGCCCCCAGCGCTCCATTGCCGGCCGCCAGCAGAACAATTAAACTTTTAGCCCCTTCTCCAGCGGGCTCCATCAAAACAGGAACTCACACCCATTTCCTCTCCGACACGACTTTTGTAACATGTGTTTAACCTTTACGACTCAAAGACTTGCCCAATGAACCACTTTGAAGTGTTGTGACATGGACCTGGCAAAGAAAACGATGCATTCCAAAACGCATTGTCCACCACCTTTTACTTTTTACCAAAAGACATAATTGAACAGCGCATCTGTCGTACATGGCCTTTCACTCTACCAATTCTTCATTTCCCACAAGTAAGACTGATCTTGGACAACCACTTTACGTTTGAGCACATACAAAAATAACCACATTCCATTCTGATTTTGCCCTCCAAATGGAAAAGTATCAATTCTATACTCTCCAAGATCATTCTGTGATCCCTATAATAATTTCTGATTTGATTTGCTAACAAGTCAGTTCCTTAAAAAAGGGAATCATTTGTAAACCCTCAAAAGCTCTAGAGGACATCCATTCTTCAAGGGCAGTCACATGGATTGCCTCAATATTAAGTAAATACTTTTTTGAACAGTTGTATTAAAATATTGCTTGTGTTTCATGTAAGATAAGATCATACCTGATTTTCAGAACTATCACTATCCATGATAGTACTAAACCTTTTTTTTTTCATTTCAGAGCCCATGGACCGGATGCTATGATTCTGGTTGATGGCCAACCTAGACAGACAAAAGGAGACTTGGGTTTGTCTCAGATGTTACATATTGCTACACAGATTGCTTCAGGAATGGTTTATCTTGCATCTCAACACTTTGTTCATCGAGATCTGGCCACCAGAAATTGCTTGGTGGGTGCAAACCTTCTTGTGAAGATTGGAGACTTTGGCATGTCGAGAGATGTGTACAGCACGGACTACTACCGGGTAAGGGTAATTATCAATTTTGATATAACAGTGAATAGAGTATAAGTTATTTTTATTATGATCTCAGTGTGCATGATCATGAGAGATATAATGCAAAATGTCTATTGTAAATACAGACTTCTAGTGTTTTTATCGGTGCTTAACATCACTGTTTAAAATGTTTACCCTTGGAAATTCTTTCAGCGGAATGTTGTGAGGATACCTGGGGACTGACCACATCTGGTTCAGCCATCCAAATCCTGTTTATATGAAGCATTAACAGCATCATTGACCATACGCAGCAGGGAATGTACTGGAGATGCTGCATTCTCCAGAAGTTTCCTATCTAATGCATCGAATAGTAAGGAATATGAATGACTGTGTTCCAAGAAAGAGCAGGTTATTCATGTCTGTAAAGAACTATCAGATGTTAATGTGTTAATACGTAGCTGTAAAAAGTAAAGTCAATGTAGGCTAAATAAACAAGAGCATATAAATAGGGGGTGAAGACGTGTGGGCAGAGAATACCCTTTACCCCAAAAGCTTTTACCAGATTTCATAGGTGGCACATATAAGGCAGAGGGCTCAATAGCAAAGTTTCTTTATAGACTTAGTTCTGTAAGCGAGATCTGTAAAAATAATTGTCAAAATCAGTGTACATTTCATTTTGCTTTCTTTTTTGCTGGTTTTACAGAACAACTATGTACACTCTTGATTAGGCATTTTTCATGGCAAATATATACATATATACTGTATATACATATATATCAACTTACTTACAAGTAAGTAAATGTACACCAGTCATAACAAACCACCTTCCTAATGTTGTGTAGGTCCCTCTACTGACTTGCCATGCTACCTAATAATGGTTTGTTGCATGCACAGTGCACCTGTGGAGCCGGCTGAGATAAAGCCGAGATCACAGGCAAACTGTGCATGCCGAAGAGGAGGAATACATAGACAGAGGGGTAGGGTTAGCAGTTTGAGCGGACACGAGTAAGGAACTTAACTGCATTGATGAGCTCCACTGCATTTTTGACCCCATGAGGGATAAAAGGCATTTTACAAGAATGATGACTAAATTAACCCGTGTGAAGGCATCAATGGAACACATATCAAGTAAATATTGTACACAGAGGCTCAATGGTTGACAGTGAGCACCGGTTACCGGCTGCATGTGCGGCTGTAGTGGGTGTACGCTTTAGAGGAAGCTTTAGTTGGTAATTAATTTCTTCTAGGCCACATGATTTTGTCCTTATTAGCTTAGTAGAGCATGGCACTAAAGTGTGCTTTGGGGACATGTTTTGCTATGTCCATAGATACATATATAGAAGTAAATGCCTTGGACTCCATATCAACAGAAATACAATAGGGAAATAAATATTTCAGCAGGCTACCAAACTAGTCGTGCAGTAATTATTTTTAACATTTTATAACTTCAGTCAGTAGAGTGCTATATATACTAAATATGACAGAATAAATGCATTAAAAGCCTGTAACAAGTCTGTAAAGTGGTTGCTGTATGGATTTTTGATACAGTGAACTCTCTTGCAAAATACTGGTAAAAAAGTAATACTGGATGTAAATTTGACACAGTGTGCTTAAAAACAGGGCCGATAATAGTTTGTTAGATTTGGAGTAAAAAGTACATATAAGCTGCATCTGTGAGTGAACCATAGTTTTGGGAATATAATTCCCCTCTGCTTTTTGTTATGTATTTTGACATGACACTAAGCAGGAAAGTTGGACCCCAAAGCAAAATGATGCTCCGTAGGCTGTGCCTGATATGTACTATACTGTACATTCACAAATATTGATACCCTGGGTGGTAAATCATGTATGTTTCCCTCCACAAAGACCCATCATCTACAGGCACTTCAATGTGTTAAAATGTACTTATTATGTTGAAGGGAAAAGGGCATCAGGGAGGAAAATCTGCATTTAGTCATCACTATTGTGTGGCAACTAGTCTTGTGTGGCACTTGTGTCCCGTTAACTAGTGCTAAATATTGCAGTTATATCGTATCTGAAGGTTAAGATAGATATAAGAATACTTTGTTTATTTGGTGCCTTTTAACGGCCACCTTTTATTGCACATTTGCTGTACTGTATGATACGAGATTCCTCTGCCCGATGTTATTGTCTGCTACGTAACAAAACCCCGGATGACTCTGTGACACTAAAAGACATTACATTATACTGGAAGGCATTAAAATGTAAGACAAAAAGAGTAAACATAAATGACGCCAGCTCTGCCACCTTATAAATGCCTAGCCCCTCGGAGCTTTGTGTGCTCGAAGAAGCCATATGGAGCAGGCAGAGATCTCTCAGGCCTAATCTGTTTTATAAGTGCATATGTTCGAGAAAAATCCCGTATGTTTGAGAAAGCCGAGCAGAACATTAAATGATTTGGTAATTAAAAGAATGACTGTCCTTTCCATCACGGTCCCTACTGGGTGATCCTGAAGGGATATTTGGAAAAGTGGCCTGTGCCGAATCGTTAATGCTACAAAACTGAAGTAGCTGCATTACTCCCCCCGGAATAATGAAACTTGACTCAGCCAAATGATTTCACATTGAGTTTCATCCTTCCTTTTGTATATTCCCCCAGAGAAACCTTTATCATTTTCTCCGCACAGTCAACTCACTGATGCACTGCAGAAGAGGGACCACACAGAAAACTTTGTTCTATAAAACACTGGGTCTCCTGGGTGCCACCTGACGTATTTTACTCTAAATAGTGCTAATTGTTTGAAGCAGATTTGTAGATCACATCCAAATGATTTTTTTTCTCCCTCATTTCACTTTGAAAGTAAAATGTACAATGTTAGGCTTTTCCATCTCAGTGCCTCTAGTTAGATTACTTAGGCGTTCATTCATTGTCCTGGAGAGGTGCATCTCTAAAAGATGTAATCTCAACATTCTTTTTTTAAACCAGGGACAAATGAATTAAATAGCATTTAATATTTATAGTGTATCTATTATAATAATTTTGAACACAATACAATGCGCCTAAGGTGTCAATTAACTAAAAATAAATAATTTATCAATATAGAACTTTCTTGGAGGTTAGGAATGGAGCAAAAAGAAAAATATTATAATAATATTAATATTAACATGCTTAGGCTACATTCACACCTAATTTTTTTTCCCACTCTAAGGATACATCAGGAGGATTCCCAAAATATCCTTACAATAGAGGGCAGTAGTGTTCCCTACTGTATGCTAGTGCAGTGTGATACATGCTTCGGTTCTGTTCCTCCCCCTGAAATCAACTGCCAATGTTTAGGGTGTCGCTCGAGAAACATAAATGCCCTTATTTGGGGAAACATCAACATCATATGTTCATTGGAGGTTTGGGATGGATGCAATACATTAACATCTATCACACATATTGGGGCAGATTTACTTACCTGGCCCATTCGCGATCCAGTGGCGCGTTCTCTGCGGTGGTGGATTCGGGTCTTCCGGCGATTCACTAAGGCAGTTCCTCCGACCACCACCAGATGTCGCTGCTGCGCTGAAGAGCATCGGAAACACACTGGAGTACACCGAGCCGGGCTGAGTGAAGGTAAGCGCGTGCCGAGCGACACTTTTTTTGTTTTAAATGCGGCGGTTTTTTCGAATATGTCGGGTTTTCGTTCGGCCACGCCCCCGATTTCCGTTGCGTGCATGCAGGCGCCGATGTGACAAAATCCGATCGCGTGTGCCAAAATTCCAGGGCAATACAGGGAAAATCGGCGCAAATCAGAAATATTCGGGTAACACGTCGTGAAAACGTGAATCGGGCCCTTAGTAAATGACCCCCATTATCGCTATTATGGCCTAGACTGTGTGAATACTGATTTCTGCAAAAGGAAGCAGGTACAGTGTAGTCTATTGTACTATTTCATCCAGTGCTTTAAGTTGTAAGTGGCATATACTGAGCAGAAGGAGGCAAAAGAGATGTGTCTCTCTGCTAGTATAAGTCTATGGACATGTCCAGTCTACATGCCGGGAGATTTCCTGAATGCTGAATATGTGTAAATAAAACCATACTTTAAATCCTTAGCTGTGGTAGTCAAGAAAACCCATGATGCCTATAGGCAACCAATGGCGTTTATTGTCACAGGAGCTGTAGTGGTGACATCACCATTCCTGCTCCTGTAAATTTTCTTCTTTTTGGGGTCTCCTTGAACAATCTCTCTGACAATAAGTATACACAAAGAGATCAGGGACTACTCCACCAGAGCATGGAGCTGGAGCAGGGTAACTACATACTCATCTTAGATCACCATTGAACTGTATGCAGACAAAATTATTTCCACAAACTTATTAACACAAGTTAGCTAGTCGTTATAATTCTCTTCATTTTTAACATTGTTATCCATCTATTAATTTTAGACATTTAAAAATCATTAACAATTGTGATAAAAGACTCTTTTCTTCATTTGGGTACTGGACCATACTGTAAGAAGACTACCCTTTAATTATTTAGATACATTGCAACCATTCACAGCTCAGCCCTCACCCCAGTCACCTTTGTGTCCTTTGAGTCTTACACATACGCTGCCTGAAACTAAGTCTGGCAAAATTGATTTGCTTGCCCTTTGGAAAATGAAATTCTTTTTTGAGAAGAGGCAAGAGAGTGTTTGATTTATGCAGCCTTATGATAATTAAAAGAGCACTAACCATTTCCCTTGATTGAAACTGTAGAAATAATGATCTCTAAAATACCGCCTTCAGAGTCTCCGAGAGAATTGAGCATCATGAGAACCACTGGTCCAGTGGAAGTGCATGTCAGTGTTCATCCAGTCATTGGAAAGGAGCAGATGTCAGCTCTTCTATGGTTTACCACACATCATGGGAACTTGGAACATTCAATCTTAATGAAACACATAGAGGCGCATAATGCTTTCCTCCAGAATTTTTATTTTTACAGAATGTAACATTTATAGCTATTTATATATTGTTGGCTCTTCATTTATTTGCTTTGTTCAGGTTTATGTTTTGTTCAGTAATGACTTCCATAACTTTACGCAATTCCAAAGTCATGAGCTATTAAAACTTATATTTTAGCCATGTTCCTTAGTGGATACACATCAACACCAAGTAACACCAACTGCAAGCCTTGTACTGTCTCATGTCATTTCTGAATTTAGGAGACAACTGTATCATATGACACAGAAATTTCTTTATCAAAGTTGGGATAATATCTTTCCACCTTTACAAAATATTTAGAGCAGGTTGTAAAAAAGTGTTATTTTATCATAAATAAAGGGCCTGTATGTACATTTTGCAGTAGCAGTTTATTTGTATACCGTATATGTATGTTTCATTGTATCATAGTTTTTACTTTAGAATTTGATATAATTCATTAGCAGAGTAGGCATTTAGTCAGTTATGCTTTTTTCTCCCATTTTTCAAACAATAGGTAACCTACAAATATAATAATAGGGAAATGCTTTTCATACTGTTTTGTGCACATTTGATGTCTTTGAATTGTCAGAACCTGTATAATATATCATCATGACGTAACAGGGAAAATATGGCACCCATAGAAGGGAATAATTAAGATTTCTTAGATCTCTTAGATTTATTATCTCTTAGTTCAAATTCAAGAAAATACTAGGTTATGCTATGTTCTGTTAGAATATGTATATATATATATATACATATATATATATATATACACACACATATTTTCTGTGTATACTTGAGTATAAGCCAACCCAAGTATAAGCCGAGGCCCCTAATTTTCCCACCAAAACTGGGAAAACCTATTAACTTGAGTATAAGCCGAGGGTGGGAAATGCATTGGTCACAGCCTCCCAGTATATAGCAGGCAATATATAGTAGTATATAGTCTGCCATCCCCCGGTAGTATATAGCCTTCCCCCAGCAGTATATAGCCAGCCAGCCCCCTGTAGTATATATCCAGCCCCCTTAAGTATAAAGCCAGCCAACCCCCTTAAATATACAGCTATCCTCCTTATATAAACAGCCATCCACCTTAAGTATACAGCCAGTCAGACCCCTTAAGTATACAACCAGCTATCCCCCTTAAGTATACAGTCAGCCAAACAGCCCCCTTAAGTATACAGCTAGCCAAAAAGCCCCCTTAAGTATAAAGCCAGCCACCCCCCTTAAGTATACAGCCAGCCACCTTAAGTTTACAGCCAGGCAGACCCCTGAAGTATACAGCCAGCCAGACCCCTTGAGTATACAGCCATCCAAACAGCCCCCTTAAGTATACAGACAGCCAGCCCCCTTAAGTATACAGCCAGTCAGACCCCTTAAGTACACAACCAGCCAGCCCCCTTGAGTTTTCAGCCAGCCAAACAGCCCCCTTAAATATACAGCCAGCCAAACACCCCCCTTAAGTATATAGCCAGCCAGCCCCCTTGAGTATACATCCAGTCAGCCCCCTGAAATATACAGCCAGCCAGACCCCTTGAGTATACAGCCATCCAAACAGCCCCCTTAAGTATACAGCCAGCCCCCTTAAGTATACAGCCAGCCAGCCCCCTTAAGTATACAGCCAGTCAGCCCCCTTTACTCTACAGCCAGCCCCCTTTAGTATATAGCCAGCCCACATAAAAAATAAACTTACATACTCACCTTCTGGCATTCCCGATGCTCATCGTGGGTCCTCTTCTGTCTTCTTTCTGCTGTAACAGCTGGCAGGATCCCATACCAACCACTGGTCTAGGGTCCCAAATCAGCCTGTATTAAGTCTCTACATGGCCCCCATGTTAAAAAAAAAATACATATATACTTACCTAAATGTGAGTCCAATGAGGCACACCAATAAGAACACAGGTTTGATCAAACCCAAAGTGGACCGTCATGTCGATTTAGCACCCTACACCAACCAGAGGTCTAGGGTCCCAAATCAGCCTGTATCAAGTCTCTACATGGCCCCCATGTAAAAAAAAACATTTATATTTACCTAAATGTGAATCCAATGAGGCACATCGGACTATAGGCATCTGCAGATTTATCTGCCGCACGTCTCTTTGAGCAATGCTGTGTAAAGCCATGATTCGTTCCCTTCTTCATTGCACAATCACCATACCCATGGTGTACCACCCCAGCTTCACTGACGCATGGAACTCTGGAGGGAAGGGAATGTTAATTGCACCCACATAGAAACCTCATACAGTGCGATACGAGGCAATAAACCACCGGTACATAACGACCTGTGGGTGGTATAGTGCCCCAAATCGCCCTGACAGGTTCTCTTTAAAATACATGTTTAAGGGGGAGAGGGGTCAGATGGCATAAGGCCTAGGGCTGGTTGATAGCTAATCTTACAGTCTTGCCTTTCCATGGATTACTTCACCCCAATTAGGCGTCTACCAAAAAGGGATTGCCAAGGTGCGCAATGCTTTGAATACACTGCTGTATAATATTTCCTTGTTTCTTGGACCAGCAGTTAACATGTTTGTTACATGGAAAAAAAAAACACTATATAAAACTACTAGTGTGGAGTTTGTGGTGTCTCTAAGTAAACAATATGAAAAATATCCATTGCCTTGCAAACCGCAAAGCTACTAAAGTGCTTCATTAGTGAGTCTGAAGGAGTTCTCGGTTTAGAACTAATTGTTATATACTGTGACTTTGATTATAATTTTGAAGCCAACATAAAAGTCTATTATTTAACTCAACAGTAGAGAAAAACTGATGCAACTGATGAAATGATCATTGAGACAAGAAAAATAATAATATATTATGCGTTGTTTTTCATTTTGTTCCAAAGCCAGAAAACAAACATTAACCTATGAATGCTTTTAGGCAGGCGTATTGTGTGCAGCAGTGCATAGCGAATTCTATTTGTGCCGTTTTATCATAGAATCTTTCTAGGAGGCTTCACAGATGTATGAATATCTTGCAGCACATAACAATATCAGAACAAGACCTCATTGCTTTAATGCTTAATTTTAGAGCAATGAAGACTAATTTTATTATATTCCCTTGTATCGGAGTATTAGCAAATCTCAAGTATTTAATTAGCTGCACTATGCAAACATCTAACACATTAAGTAAACAAGCTCTTGAATCTTTGCCTTTGCTTAAATAGGCAAATAATGTCTGAACATGTGGTGCTGAGCCCATTATTGTTTCCTATTATCAATATACTAGAAGAAGAGAGTGGATTTTTTTTTTTGGATGATGCATAACAATGAGCTGTCTACTATTGTACTAATGTTAACAATACATTTATTAGCATTTAATTTAGGACTTAACGACACTGAAGACCTACATTGTCCATGAACACAGTCAGACACAAGTTTAATTAAGGTCACAGATTTATTTAAAAAATAAATAATAAAGCTGTCTTTAATTCATGACCTTGGATGTAACATCATTACAGTATCTTTTCTTACAAAATAAGCTTAAATTGCCTAAATTATTAAAGTGCAAGTCGATATTTACCAATGAAAAATTGGGTTCCCCAAGACTTTAGAACACACCAGTATTTTATATACTTGAGCTTAAACACAGCTGATGACATTTTGGTGATTAGGTGAAACTATCCTGTGTCCATAGAAACATATAGCCAGAAAGAAGAGCAAACAAGAATGTTCACTTCAAAGCTTATGAGCCAGATGCCATAAACAATCCATTAGAAAATAATGGGGAAGATATATCAAGCTGTCTGAACCCGAATTCTGGAGGAAAAACAGTCTTGTATCACATTTATTAGACACTTTCCGAAAAGGGGGCATGTCGTCCTACGTAAAATAATTATAATTGTGCAGCAATCTAAACCAACTTATACATAAAGCAAAGTACGACTTGCCAGTCTTATACTTTGCCAGATTAGTAAGTCATCAAATAAGTCTAAAAGAAAACATAACTGGAATTGAAGCAATAAAATAAGTCTCTGGAGGGATCTACGGTTCCAGACCTACAATTAAAACACTAAAGGGTACATTCACAGGAACATAATGGGGACTGATACCAGATATAGGTCCCCATTGACGCCTATGGACCCCGGTCACTGTGCGATGAGCACACATTGCCTCACCGCACTATAACAGTGAACGGCAAAATAGAACATGTGCTATATGTCGGCATGTTATGGCGCTGCTCTATGGAGAAGGGATGGATGAGCAGTGATCATTCCTTTTCCTCTCCAGTGCATTGACATTTGCCCGACCAGCCGGCACACATTCGTGTAAATGTACCCTACATGAAGTTCATTGAATACAATGCTAAGTTGCTACCTCTACACTGTCTCAGGAATCCAAATCTTTAGGTAAGGCAAGTATTCTATTGCCCTTTTCCTTCTTTTGTATTCAATCGGACGCATATGTGTCTTCAAGTCCTACAAATGTTACAGTGTCCTACAGTGTTATTCGAGTCGTAAAAATACTAGATAGAAAGGTGCAGATCCATGGTACATATCAATAAGATCCAAATTCACATTTAAAAGTATTTTTTTTTACTCACAAAGTTTAAGAAATACAGCACCGTGTATAAAATCAGCCAGAAACCATCAATCCCCAACTCTGCTTTTCGACTATTGGCTTCTGAGTTCAAAGCTCCTTTAAAAGTGCAGTAGAATACTTACCTTAATCGAATATTTGAGGAGGTAGATGGCATTGTATTTCATGAACACAGATAAATCTGACTGATTTAGATGATTCGTCTAATCGTACTCTTCACTGATCTAAGGTGCAACACATCGATACTTCTCCTCCAATGGGCATCATTTCTGGAATATGTTCTTTCTGGCTTTTTTGCATCATGCAAGTGAACGACTGATAAAGACTCTGTATAGATAAGAATGGGCCCTTAAAAGTTTTCCGTCCATGGCCACAGATGGGTATTTCGCTAAATAACCGATTCCTTGTACTTAGAATTCTGGTCAATTACCAATTAGGTTGTTGTTGTTGTTTCCGCTCTAAAATTAATGTTTAATTTAGAACTTTTACCTATGATTTCACAAGCAGGACAATTAGCTTGTAGATCAGGGACAGTTGTAAAGGCTTTGGCACTCCCATCTTTGTTATTTTTTATAATCCCCTGCCAGTTTTGTCTCCCAACTTCCAGTAATGACATCTAATGATGCATTATTACCGGAGGTGTATCAACAATAGTGGCTGCTGATTGGTGGGTGAGCATAGACATTTTTGTAAAAGTGGAATATGCAGCAAAATCTATATCATTAGGTGTAGATTTGCACATCTATTCTATCCCATAACTCATTGGATTTGTTGTACTGTATTTACTATAAAAAGTATTATTTGATATATTTGATATATGATATATAATTGCTAACTGCCTCACTTGATGTTATTCTGGTAGGGGAATGAGAACTATTCGGTTACTCACTGGTGGTCATAGCAAAAGTACATTTTGTGATAAAATTATGGGGACCATCTAGTAAAAGGGGACATTGCAATGTAGTACACCCCTTTTAAATGAAATCTACCATGGAAATCAAACACAATAAACCGGTAACCAGGCAATGTGATGTCTTATATGCGCTATCCGTGGCCTCCTTCCTTCTAAAATCAACTTTAAAAATTATGCAAATGAGTCTCAATGGTTACAGGGAGTGTTACCAGAGTCCCCTCATGTTGCAGATTTAAAGGCTGTTAGACTGTCTCCCCCTCTGCTCTTTCTCAGCACTCCCCTCTGCCTGATATAATCTCCCTGCAGCACAGGAAGTTTCAACACACAATGGAACAGACTGTGAATCTGTAAAATGGAGGAGCTCTTGTAAAAACCCCAAGAGCCCTTCAGGCTCATTTACATAATTTTAAAAGTAGATTTTAGAGAAAAGGAGGCCATGCATAATGAATGTAATAAAGATTACCACAATCAAGTGCCTGGATCTATAAATAAGTGTCTCTGGTTCACCATGCCTCATTTTGATGGTAGAGAATTGATTCACCATTTATATATTGTGTTAAAATGAAGATTTAGCGCTCATTTACACAAAGAAAATAGAGAAGTGCGAGGGCCATTGTTTGTGCGTGAAACATATGTTATTTTATATTGTCTATTTGTTTGCTTTTGGTTTCTGGTTCTATAAACGTCTCCTTTATTGTCTAGCATCAGCCTTAGGGCTGTTCTATTACAAATAACTCTATTTCAGTACTAGGGCACAGGTTGGTGGCCGGACTGTCCTTTAATAAGCCAGCATGTAATCCTCACAATATGATGCTACTGTAACAATAAGTAAATAACAAGAGCCGGGCACCTAGGAATACAGAACCATATCTTTTTACATCAGAGATTCATTCTTTCTGTGCCTCTTCAAAGGTTTTGTAAAGATTTTGACGTATGTTTTGATCATATGTTTCAAAATATAGAACCCACACTTTATAATTTGAGTATACAATATCCTGTAGATGTGCAATGCCTTCTTTCTTTGCGTATAGATTATAGGTAAATGATGATTTCTTCAAAAAGTAATGTACAACATTTTTATGAATTGTTATATCAATTTTAATGGCAACACCAATATTTTTTTTTTGTAAAACCCCAATTTTACAAAACAGGTGAATACAGTGGTATAACAGGGGTCACTCTTATTTGCTATTTTTCTTAAAGGAGTTGTGCAGGAAAAAACTAAATGTATATAGCTGGGGTGGCTGTAAAAGTATAAACTTCTCATGCTCACCTCTCTCTGCGTTCCCGTTTACTAGTGGTGGCGAACCTGTGGCACGGGTGCCAGAGACAGCACTCAAAACCCTCTGAGTTTTTGACCCAGCACAGAATTGACCAGACAGGACTCATGGTATCCTAGCCACAACATTCATGAGGCAGAGGTGTGGATAGGGCTGGTTTTCATATGAGCCCCTACTGCAAGCCCCTCAACTCTTGCTGTCATCCTGGATGGATGTCATGGGTTTTGATTGTAGTTCAGGCACTCAATGTCTAAAAGGTTTGCTACCACTTTCGTATGCCCTCAATGCTGCGGTCACTGTAGGTCTCTGTTTGTATACAGAGGCCGGTGGTGACATCATGACCACTGAGACCGGCCAAGATACCAAGTGTAAATGGGAACATATAGAGAGGTGAGTATAAAGGTTTTTTGGTTTTACAGCCCTCCGAGTTATACACAGACAACCCCTTTAAAGGCTATTCACATTATTTCTCTTGCATGGCTGCATACATAAAGTTGCTCAATGTTTCACCTGTACATGCTTCTTTTCTCACTTTCTCCAGATTTCTTTGTTCTCTTTGCAGAGAAACCCCTTGGACAAGCTTGTATTGTATTGGTGTATGCGATGATGTATGGTCAGTATGATAAGAATTTAGCTCTTTGACCAATTAGGAAACCAGAGATAGGAGGTTCACCCTGAGAAAGCAGACATAACTCTCTGCAAAGAGAACAAACTATCTGGCAGAGAGTGAGAGAAGAAAACTCTATACTAGAGAAACCAAGAACATTGTAATAAAAATCTTTAAAGGGATATTATTCAACCCATAATGAATAGTTTTACTTCTCCCCATAAGTTTACAAAGCCAATGTAGCATTGGGCTCCCCTCCCTCCACTGGGTTTTCCAACAATCTGGGAAACCTCTTCAATGCTGATTTGACATTCATATATCCCAGGTGTCAGCATATGAGGAAAACAAAGACTGTAATATTATAATTATAAATCCATAGTATAAAAAATCATGTTTACTTGTTTGCTATCTTTTCCTTAGGTTGGAGGCCATACTATGCTGCCAATCCGCTGGATGCCTCCAGAAAGCATAATGTACAGAAAGTTTACCACAGAGAGTGACGTGTGGAGCTTTGGCGTTATCCTTTGGGAAATATTTACCTATGGAAAGCAACCATGGTTCCAGCTCTCAAATACAGAGGTATGACACATGCATGAGTCCAGGGTTTCTAGATACATCCATTCTTCTGTGTTCATACAATTTATCTAAAGTAAATGAGGCTTCTGCAAGAATCTGAGAAGACTGAGACTATTACATTACTGGGAGAGGGAGAGCCCCATAGCAGACTTCTGAATGGAGCCCCTTCCCACTTAAAAATATACATATTACACTCAAATATACGCACACATCTATATACCTATATACATAAATATAGAGTTCTTCCCTCATACACACACATTTATACACATAAAGAACATGTACACATCACATGTACACATACATATAGTGCCTTATATAGACATACAGCATATAAACACAAATACAATATATATACATACCATACACCATATATACATAAAGTATATACACATCACAGTTACACACATATACATCATATATATCACATATATGTTATGTACATATTATGCTCTACAATGTATATAATGGTGCACATCCTCCATTCCTTAGTGACAGGTCAGATGACAAGACCCCTTGACGTTGTGGGCCCCATAATGGTTGCTATGGCTGCTACCACTGTAGTTACACCCCTGGTCTATTATAAACAATCTTATTCCTTCTGAATTTAGTTTGGTAAAATAGCTTCATGATATTCATTGATGACAAGTGAATGATATTGTAAATAAAATTGAGGAAAAGCAGCAGCACTCCATTGTAAATGCAGTGAATCCAGTGTTTTCTTTATTCATCAGAAATACATTCAATGTTTCGACATTCAGTCTTTCTCAAGATATTGTTGAGTATGTAAGATGAGAAGCAATGAGATTCAATCATAGATAGACATAGTATATTACATACCTCAATAGTTTGCATTTACATGTTATAAATACTGTATATACCTATCTGCCTTTCTCAATCATCTAATCATTAAATTAGTTCCGTCACGATAAAGCCTACTTATATTATCCCATACACATCTATTAGAGGAGGCTAGAAAATCTATAGGCCAGCACTGAAATGTGTGGCCCCAGGACAGAATTGCCGCATATGTTTGGGGTTTTTTTTGGTATAAAACATGCCATTCTATAGAAAAAATAGAAAAATATAATGTACAGGATTCTATTTTCTTTTCTTCTACAGTTTAATATTACTTACGAATACTGAACTGATGGAGGCCCAGATCTCAGTATTCTTAAGTAATACAGATGCTTAATTTTGTCTTGTGCACTTGATTCACATTTGTGATGAAAGTTTTAGCCTATGTACACACTATTGCTACATTGCCATGAATTCTTAATGTTTGCAGCATAAGGATACAAATTGAATGTGTATGAGATACAGTAGAACTTGCAGTCCTAAGCAGCAATTAACAACACTGTTGCATACAAATTCTTATCCCACCATTCACACATATAGCACTGCTATATCCATCCATTAACTCACACACACAGCCCTGTTACATCCACTCACACACATCTCTGCAACATCCACCCATTCACACACACAGAAACACAGAAACACAGAAACACACACAAACACACACACACAGCTGTGCTATATCTACCTAATCATACAGCTCTGCTACATACATCTTTCCACTCACACACAACTCTGCTCCATTTATTTATCCACACACACACAGGACTCTTACAACCATTCATCCACTTAGACATGCTCTGCTACATCCACCCATTCATAGACAGTTGTGCTATATCTATCCAAACAGACAGCTCTGCTAAATCAATCTGTTAACACACACATATAATGGAGATGCTGCTCCTCCTCTTTTTTTCTCCACTCCTGGTTTGGACATCAAAATTTTTTTTTTAAAAAAACCTCATTCTTATCTCGGCATTCACATTGCCTAATTTAGACATTTCTTTAAGTATACTTTCAATAATTTCAAAAAATTATCCCTTTGTCAAGATAATTTCTCCTGTGGTGTAAACAGGGTGTTCCCATTGTGTTTACTGTTACTGTTTAAATCAGTGCAATGTTAACACTATGGGTCACATTTACTTACCCTTCCGGAGGAGTTCACAGAAAGTGCGTTGTCTGACGACAATGCACTGTGCCGCAATTCACTAAAATCGTGCCCCCGATATCCTGCATGTGTCGCTTCCCCGCTCAGGTCCGACAGAGTTCACCTTTTTCTTCCCGGTGTATGTAAGTGTTTGGGCTTGTGACACAATTTGAAAATTAAATCCCAAGCTCAGTCCAAATCAGTCGGATCGTCCGTGGGCACGCCCCGTAATCTTTGTTCCATGAAAGCCAACGCAGCTGCGCAAAAAAAAAAAGATCAACTTTGCCAAAATCCCAGCTTGTTAAATACCTGTGCAAGCCATGTAATCCTCGAAAAAGGCGCACAGTCCGACAAAAATGAGCAGCGCGACCCTGAGTAAATGAGCCCCATTGTGTTCCACTATCCATGAGTTAGGGGAAGGCTATAAGTGAGTTAAGTGTTATTACTGATTTTAAGGGGGTTTATGCCTGAATATGGGGCTATTAATTAGTGTTAGTACTAATGAGGGCTAGTACTAAATATGGGGGTTAAAAGTGAGAGTAGGGGGGGGCTAACTCATGGATAGATGGAGTACTGCTAAATCCATCCACACATAGGCCTGTCACATACACTTATTCACACACACATTTCTTATACATACCTATTCCCAAGGAGAGTAACTTTTCCTCCCATCCCCTAGCTCTGTCCATACATGCGGCACAAAAAGGTTCAATGACCTTACAGGGTTGAATCATTTGATCGGTAACAACCTTCTGACATTACTGTAAAGTCCTGCATGTATTCATTTTGGGTCTGTCGGGTTTGTCTATCTTGGCTTCTTAGACCTTCAGACTATAAGTTGCACATTTTAGCAAAACATTTTCTTGCTAGAATATATATCATAAGCAACAAGGTTATAGCCATTTTGAGGGTGTTTAGACCATATGTTTAAGATTATAAGTATTATATTAATTGTATAATTATATCTATTTTGTCTCCAGAGTTTGTTCATTCCATGTCAGTAGAAATGAGGTTTTCACAAATTATCTCATTTCTATTATTTGTTTCAGGTTATTGAGTGCATCACACAGGGACGTGTCCTGGAAAGACCACGAGTGGCTCCAAAAGAAATCTATGACATTATGTTAGGGTGCTGGCAAAGAGAGCCGCAGCTACGGTTAAATATCAAAGAAATATTTAAGATTCTTCAAGCCCTAGGGAAGGCATCCCCAATTTACTTGGACATTCTGGGCTAACAATGCCACTTCTTAAATTGTTCCACCCCGATTTACCCTCATTTCCCCTTATCCTGCTTTTCCAAGAAAATGTCTTCATATGGAAAAAAAATAATAAAAAAGACAAAACAAAAAAACCCAACAAAAAACTTAAGTGCCTGCAACACATTATAACACAGAAGAAAGCCTGTAAAAGCAGATGAGTTTTTTTTTTTTTATATCTTCCACCAATACAACGGATAAGGAAGTCTCTGCTATTACAGACTGATCAAAAAATAAAAATTGGGAAATTTGGGACGTAATTTATTCCACTGGAGATGTGGTTGTCCTTTTGCTCCTGTTCAACCAGTGTGCACAGCTCAGTACTTAACTAAATGCATAAAGACAATCCTGTTGCGAAACTCCACAGTGGCATCAAGCCTTAAGATGAAATAGTCAATGGAGAATTTTACCTTTGTTGCATACACAGTGGTGGATTGCAGCAATGAAATGTGTTGTCTCCCATAAAAGGAGCATGGAAACTCAATGGTCTGTGTGTATATTCATTAAAGAAACAGCAACAAACTGAGACGAATTCAGCCATTTTTTGGAAGCTGTACATTTACCTACTGTTCTAAAATACTTCTAAAATTGTGAACATTTTTTATAATCTGTTAACTCCAAAATGTATAGGATTTCTGATTTCTGGAAAATTAATTGGTACCTACGGGTAATACAATAGGTTTGTTTAGATCAATTGAGGTTTTTTTTTTTCTTTAATTTTTTTTTTTACATTTTTTTTTTGAGAAAAAGGTGATATTTAAACACTGTATGCCACTTTGATCACCTTATACCTTCAACAGGTAAACAAATGGTATAAAAGTTTCACTCGAGTACGCAAATATAAGAATACTGTCAAGAGAAATGTCTATTAGGGAATGGATAGTTTTTGTGTTATTGTCCTTCCTGCTTTTGATGTTTTTGGGGATGTCTTTGTTTTAATGTAGTATGTCTCAGGTCTGAATTACAGTTCTATGGGAGGTCAGTTTTCAGTGACTCCCTCCGTCATGTTAAATTCATAATTATATAAGTATCCTAATAATACAAGGACAAATTTATTTTCGTAAAAGAAAAAATCTAGAGAAATACAATTAAAAATGTTTATTAATATTATTTATGTAAGCATAGAGGAGGACATTTTAATGAGGGATGTATTCATCTCGCCATACCATTCCCAGTCTTAGTTCCCCATAAAAAATTTATAACATTAGATGTAAGATAATTGTACCTGATTGTACCTAAACAACATTTACATAGCCAAATAACTTCACTTTTCTTGTCATGTTTTTTCTTCGTATACTACAATTCATGTATCTTATTTAATCCATTGACTTGATTCAGAGGCTAAGATGAAAACTAGGATTGGTTTAGGGATGACTGCTCAAATCATTTCATGACAAACGGAAATTACCTCCCATAATTATGCCAAAAAAACTGAGCAAAGTGTCTTCTCGTTCAGCCCAGCAGAAAGGTGGGTGTGGAAAAAGTTTAACTTCCAATAAAAGTTGGAAAAATTGGTAAAATCTTAGTGATAAAACAATAGTTAGATTTTCAACATAAAGGAATTAATGTTAATGAAATTAACAAATCAAAATCTCTGGACACTTTTTTTCCAAGTGGATATAATCATGGAAGACACTACAAACAATGAATTTTACTTTGAAGACCCCCTAAGGCATCCATATTGTTCTTGCACTTCAAAGTGTATAAAAAGATATTAAAAACTTTCTTATTTACACGGTTCAGATGAGACCATGTGGAGAAAACCCTGACATGATGGATGTAAAGATGAATAAACCAAATGAAAGGAACTAAAAGGAAAGGATTATAAGTGACATCTTCAACATGTGTATTGTGTACAAGCCATGATTCGCTCATTAATCCATGGGACTATTTTATTCATTGAGGAGAAGTCAAAAAAAGTTATTTGTTGTAACTTCTCCACAAAATTGAGCAGTTATTGATAAAGACAATAGGACTATTGATACTCCTAGTACTGAGGAAGAAGTAAAGAGGATCCACGGTGAAAAGTCTACCAGATGGACACATGGCCATTCTGTTAACATTTAGTTGACGCATATTTACACTCATTCTACAAATAAAAGAAACTAGGCAAATAAAATCAGCATGGATTCTGGTTAAAGAAGCTGGCACAGTAATATAGGCCTTCGAATACCAAGTACATGTTCATTACCTGGAATATATTGCTACAATATTCTTTTCATCCAAGTGTTGTTGTTCAAGCTAGGGCATTTGCATAATTGTATAGTATGCTGGCTGTTTAATTTTGATAATTTTCCTTTGACCCTTTGAGGAATTTTATGTCCGTGTTTTATAGTCCTTTAAGAATGAGAAAAATAATCACTGTGCCGCTTATGTAAATATTCAGTTCCTATCACTTGTACATATATTATATATATTTAAAAGAAAAAAAAAACAACAAAAAGAAAATAATGTGAAGACAGGTTGATCAACCTCGAATGACAACACTGACTCATGGTAGCAGAGGATAGCCGTAAAATACTCATGCATTCACTTATAACTGCTGGCCTCTCTATGCAGGGGGCACATAAGCTGCAGAATTCTACATTTATACATGTCTCTTGTCATTTTACAGTTTCTCCAGTCTCTGCATTAAATAACCTTATATTAAAAAAAAAATCTTACATTCTCATTCTTGTATTTTAATTTTAATATGACATGAAATAGCACTAATGGAGAAGGAGAAAATAAATTGGTCGGTCAGTGGAAATAAACTTTAAGTAAGTAATTTTAGGGTCTTAAACTTTAAGTATAAGACCCTAATAGGGCCACCCATATCGAACCTTCCCCTGTAAAATGGATTTTTATTCCAAAGATGCCATGAGTCATGTTACCCACTAGCAGAAGGACTCAAGACTTCCTTTTATGTTCCAGGTACTGCTGTCTTCTCATGATCAAGGGGGGCATGAAATCATTACCGTATGCATTACCCCTCGGTGAAAACCGCTACCTTGTATAGGTTGGATGTGCATGTCAAGGAAATCCAAATGCACCTCCTATCACTGAAATGAGTGTGGTTGCATAGTCATGACAGCATGCCTCCCTTGATTCGTAGGTTCGGCAGGTTCTCGTACTTACCCTGGTAAAGTTTTTGTCAATGGCCCACCCATTTTTCGAGCAGTAATACCCGAGTTGTAGTCGCATTGGAATGTTCTGCAGCAGTTCCAACCATGGCAGGAACCAGTTGATAATTGCCGCTATCTGGTGTGGTATTAAGTCATGATTTGCTGCGGCAGCTGGATGACACTTAATTTTTGCATTGCTGTGGTTGAAATACAAACCATGATCCCACAGACATAAATATATGCTATAGATTGTAAACTGGAAGTGATAATGTAACTCAGAAATAAAGGTCTAAAAGTTGGATTTTTATTTTTTTGTTTATTGTTTTATTTTTACAGCAGTCAGACAATGCGGTCATTTATCTTTAATCAGGACATTTGTTTGTGTCTATTTTTGATTTTTCTGGGCTTTGGACTTGTTTTATTTGTCTTAGAGTGTAATAAATCGGGCATGTTGCTTCTTCTTTTTTTGTAAAGTCACACAAAAATCCCTAATTCTTCTGCAACTCCCTTCTAAACTTTTCCCTACACCTGCTGCGGACTGGATATGAATTGTGCAATTTTTGGTAAGCACCAAAAGTGCAACTTTTTATTCATCCACACCTGTATTCTAATATCAGGCGCCAAAATTCTTGCATAGCTCACTTTTCTAGGCGAGTGGAAAAGTTGCAAATTTTGGCACAAATATGGAAATACTAAAACAAGAAAAACAAAAAATAAAAAACTAAAATAAATGACCCCCAATGACTTTCATTCACCCAGTGGTCTTTGAAGCAATTATAACTGGGTAGTTAGCTGAGTAACAAAAATAACCTTGCCAATAATTATATTGTTCATCTCTGTTGTCAACTTTTGCATCAATCAGATTTTTTAAAAAAATAGATTTAGCGGAGAAAATGCTCAAAACTGTCCTTTATAAATGTCTTCAGGACACAATAATGGCTTTCCAAGTTTATTAATACAGTGTGCAATATTATGATGAGTTGTCAAAGATGAAGACTGCCCAAGTCTTCCTCATTGACAGCAATGTATTAATGATGAATGCAAGATATCATTCATTTTCAATTACCATTGCATTTTACTAAGGTTTCACTGAGCAGATAATATATTCATACCAATAAGTGATATATTCCATAACTGGATGGCATATTATTAATTATCAGTTAATTACAACTCTGGTACATGTACTTGAATAGAAGATTGAATCGGTTCTTGATTTGGTACTTGATCATCATGTAGGTACATTTTAGCAATGAAAATGTAAACTTTAACATTGATGAGCAAATGTGGGAATCAATTATCTTGAAGAGCACAGACACAGTCCGACATTTATATGGTCACACATTTTTCAGCAATCTTTGCATAAATTAATAGAACAAGACAATATAAGATACTTTGTAGAATATTAATAAATGTCTCCTTCTATATCCTGTTTCCTCCCTTCTTAAATTGATCAAGTATAGATATAGGGACTCACTACATATCATTCCCTATATCTATACTTGATATGTTACTAGCTAACTTGAGTAGTGTTGAGCGAACGTTCATCGGAAGTTTGGGTCCGTATAGTCCTTACTAGTATAGTCCTCACTACACTATGATATCACATAAATTCCATTTGTCAAGTTACATCTATAAAAGCTGACTGTAGAAGGTTATAAAGAGTGCTAGGGAGAGCCAGTCTGAGTTAAAGCACTTTTTCCTTCACCATGCTATCCATGATTTACATGAATAAGATACTGATTATAGTGTAGACAGTAACCTACAGTCGTAACGCTATCGGTTCTCTCTATATCCAATAAAGCAAAAGAAGTTGCAGCACAGCACAAGAATGGTTAAAGTCCAGACATCTGAATGGAATACAGCACTCCATGTGAGTTTAACCGTTCTTGTGCAACATCTTTCACTTTATAATATACTAAGAGCACCTGGTCCAATTAGGTCTAGGCAAGTTTGGCCAAACTTGAAACTAAATTTTGCTTCAGTTTCTGGTACCTGAACACACGGCTGATACCCATGGTGGCATTAGGCACCACGTGTGTCAGCAGTGTGTTCAGGTCTATCCCAAAGAAAATGGGGATGCAAATGCCGGAATTTGATGGTTTAACATCCACAATGTCAGACAGATAGAGCATGGACTATTTTTTTATGTTTGTGAACCATAAAATAGAAGTTAATGAGACCACAAAAATGGTCCGAACATGGATGCATCCATATGCAAAATAGAAATAGAACTAATCTGCATGTTCAAACACAACAGATTCTTCTAAAATGTTTGGTACAGTGGGGGAATTTTACCAAGACTGCCAATTTGCATGGCAGCTGCGGCCCAGAGTCCAGAGCCTCTTAGTAGACATAAACATGATGTCCAACAGGCCCAAGCTTTATAGAGGTCTTACTTGGCATAGATTTTAGCTATAGTCGCTGCCAGAGACTAGTAAATATGCCCTGCCTACCTCTTGCTGGCCCTCTGCACCGTAATGCCCAAAGTGGTGTGCATAAAAGTGCAGAAACTAGCAGGGATGAGGCTTTATACATCCCCTTACTGCATTTTAACTATTTCATCTGCCTGAAATGACAACATATTCATTCATATGACTATAGATTATAAACTACAGCTTAGCTCTTATTTAACATGCATCTGCTATGATATGACAAATCTCTTTTCTGTAACTATTAAAGAATTGAAATAAGCTGAATTCTAAAGATTGCAAAAGGTTGGGAGTTGAAAAATTGCCACGAATTCATTCCAAACACAAAGCAGGAAAAAAAATGTGTTCATTTCCTGCTGACTGGGTGGAATTGACTCTTATATTAAGACTTCAGAAGATCTTTCTTTCCAAGTAATTTCTGCACAGATGACACTGACATCCAAGTTAACCTCCAAGCAGGGAGTTTTATAGAGAGGCTGATTGGAATGCATATGGCAATGTACATCTCTTGGCACAGTAAATCCCAGTTGAAACCCACCATATCTATGTCCTGTTCAGCTTATCTCTTGTTTCCTCTTGATTTTCAGTATGCAGGAGGATGGAGCTACATTGTAAGAGGGATACGCAGTTCTATCTTTGTGACCTCAGTATCATGTACTTGTGACCATTCTCAAACAAGCACAGCTGCATATCTAGGCAGTATGCCAATCTGACGGTAGATATGGCCTACAGAATCCCTCGGGGGGCTGTACATATAAAGGGAACACGAAATCTAGCAAACAGTAAACACCTCTATGCTTTCTGGATCATTGTAAAACTTGATGGAAGTGAAGCCATGATAAACACAGATTATTTAGATTTTTTTTGCAAATATGTATAATTTATATTTATTTAAGTATCCATTGACACAGTTTTGTGAATGTTAATGTTTGTAGGTTGTTAAGTTAGTTTGTGGGCTAAGCAGTATTTTGTAGTTCACCCTTTTGAAGCGGCATTTTAGTAAATGATGGTGCTTTCCCATCATTAAGCATCTGCTAAAGTGAAAAGCCAGTTAGTCTGGTTCACAGATCATTCATCTATTCTCTATAGTAAAGTTATTGGATTGCAGTAGAGATGGGGGAATCTGCAGATTTGAGACCATCCAGTTGGCCATAAATGGTTATTTTAGCTGACATTAATCAAATGTTTTTAAGGGAAAGAGATAAAGGAGGAGGGGATTTAATTGACATCCAAAATATATATTTAAAGGCACAATTTTACCCACAAGAAAACATCACCTTTCATCATCATCTTTTTTTTTCATTTAATATCTTAATGCAACTATAATTATACTCTATATTTGTATGCAGTAATGTTAAAAGTTTACCATCACGCCACATAATTGCATTCCTTTAGACTCACTACATAACTATCTAGGGAAAAGTGGGAAGGAGGTGCATTAACCGGCCCCATCCTTCTGAGGATTAATAAGTCAAAAGCTTATGTAGTTCAATTGTATGCACTTAAGTCTATTTCAGTAGATAACTGGCCGATGTGCTGTGGCATAACAGAAAGTTATGAAAACCAGCCATTTTAAGTGAGGCAACATGTTTAACTCATACTTACAAACTTTCAAGATATGTAGGTGACAAAGAGTTGAGAATTTAAGATCAGGCATGTTAAAAGCCCCAATAACCCAACCCCTCCCTAAAACATTTTGGTTTTGTGAATATCGTAGCCTGCGGTATTTACTATAATGGAGACTTAATTTTGGCAGCAGAGCACATCTCTGAGACCTTGTAGTAGATCTAGTGTGCAGTACACCAGCGTGGTGGTATCCAATATGCCAGTCTTAATACACCCCCCTCCCCCATAGGCTCATAGGTCTTATAGATTGGTTATTTCATAATACGTTGTGAGTCACATGGGATGATAAATACAAGGATAAGCAATATTTTCCCTTAAAAATTTCCCAACAACTTGTTATGTTTTTTCAAGGCTAGAAAACTAGTATTAGCGATTGAGCCTTCTGGAAAGTGTTAGGTAGCAGTGAAACAGACATTAGTGGCAGATTTCACATCACTGCTCATTTGCAGACAGTCGATTAAAGCAAACATCTGTTAGTAAAATATTGTAGTGTGATAATGCTGCAGTTCATCCACCGGCAGAGTGGTCATTCTAATCCATTGCCAGATTGCACATCGGGAAAGCAATGTCCTGCTCATTTTACTATTTGTTTAGTTATTCTAGAATGTCATTGCTTTAATGGAATGCATAAATAAATGATGACATAAGCTAAGAGCATTCTGAAAATAAAAAACAAAGGTGCATGGGAGATTTCACGGGAATAGTGTCTATTTGTTCCAGACAATTAACTGCCAAATATAAAAAGCTAGAGGTCTCATTTCAGAAGCAATCAGTATTGTATTGACGTTATATTCAGCAAATAAAATCTCTCGTCTCTTGTATTATTAATGTCGTAAACTGGTCTGTATAAATCTTGCAGGGTTTTTTTTATGTTTAATAGACATATATTTCATTATGTGTCTCCACTCTAACATTTGTCAAATGGTTCTTCTGACAATTTGCTGTATGACTATCCTTTTACGTGAAAGACATCCATGATGCCCTAACCACAAGTAATGTGCAATACCAACAGACACCCTCAGTACAGTTACATGTCTCCCCTCATTTTATAGTGAGAGTACTGTAGGTCATGTGGACCCAGGCATGAACAAGCTAAAGGGGAGATACCCAGATAACATTTCTCTTCCAGCTTGTAAAGAGATATTGGTATTCCACATGGTCCATGATTCCCTTTCATAAAAGAGTAGCCCTGTGACTTATTATTTTTAATAAGTGAATTAATATTAATTCCCTAGCAGTGGTAAAATGATCTGAATCCTCCCACAGTATAGT
Source organism: Engystomops pustulosus (assembly GCF_040894005.1). Taxonomy (NCBI): domain Eukaryota; kingdom Metazoa; phylum Chordata; class Amphibia; order Anura; family Leptodactylidae; genus Engystomops; species Engystomops pustulosus. The sequence continues at coordinate 168,937,560 of NC_092414.1, forward strand.
AAGGATATAGGTTTTAAAAAATGATCACAACTTGTTTTCCAAAAACCTGTAAATTTAGAAAAAATGTGTTTATTTCTTATTTTATTCTTTTTGAAAATGATGTATACAAATTCTATTCTCATTGTACAAGTGATGTGGCCACCATTTGGCACCCGTTTTTTTTTCTATATCGACCTTAAACAATGATTTTACTTCCCCCATAAAAATACTATCTTGGTACAGTGTAGAAGTTACATCATTAGTAAACTTTTATTTTACTTGCTTTTCAACTTTGTGAAAGTAATAAGTTGCAACTTAAAAACTGATAGTGTTTTATTAATTATAAAGTTGCATTAAATTGAAGTTTTTACCTTATCTGTGTTCATTATGATTAGTGTTGAACCCACCCAAGTTCTTGTTTTACCTTGAAATTCCAGCCAGTCACAAACCCAAAGCCCACCCCTATTAACACCCAGCATTTTGGGGAGGATCAATGCTCCCTATTATGTGAAAGATGCACTGATTCTCCCCAAAATGTAGGACTGTACATGCCACATCAGTTTAAATACCACTGGTGAAGTTTAAACAGTTAACAGGCGTTCCTGGTAATGGATTGGCATGGATCCAAACTTTGCCATTTGATTCCACTCAACACTAACTATGATTTCTTTGGGGTATATTTGCAGGTCTATCATAACTAAAGTTTTTGTTGTATAGCCTTTCAGAAGGGTCCCTTGGTGATAGCCTTTCAGAAGGGTCCCTTGGTGACAACCTTTCAGAAGGGTCCCTTGGTGACAACCTTTTAGAAGGGTCCCTTGGTGATAAGATGGTCAAAGCAAATATGTGTAGTCTTAGGTGTATTTGTTGATCTATTTGATGCTTGGTCTTTCATTTAATCCAGTGTAAACAGAAATACAACCTATACAAAAAATTATATTTTATTATAAATTATGTAGTTGTATTTCATCACTGCAGTTTGTCCCAGTCCTAAATCTATAGATTATCCACAAAATTTGAATCCATGTAGAAGGGGGTTTTGCTTCCCTCTTTTACTCTTTTACTATTCTATAAGGAATGATTCTGTAAAAATACCCACCAAGTCACAATAATTGGGAAGCCTTTTACAAGAAGTGAAGCTTATCTTATTATCTCCCATAAGGTGTTGATATTCAGAAACAGCATCAAGTTTAATTGGCATTCCTGTATTCAAGCTTCAGTTGTTGCTGTTTTTATTATTATGTTAAATTACACATATATTTGTTTGTTTATTTTCTATTTTCACTCTTTTCACTCTTTCTTTTCATATATTTAGTATTTAATTATACACCATAAAATGCAAAATTAACAAGCAGACCTCTTCTTTTTACATACTGTAGTTATGTTGTAATGTTAACATCTACAGCATTTTCTGTAGAAGAATAAAAATACTAGCTAGATATTATTTCAGCACCATGGACAGTGATCATGGACAAGCATGCTTGATAAAGTATATTACTATCTTTTTATCTGGTAAATGGGTAAATTACTACAATAAAACACCTACATTTTATTAACTTTTTTCAAGTATAGAAATGAGTTGACAATGGTACACACTCAATATATGAAATAAGAATTTCCATGTTCTTTGTAAAATGACGGTTGTTCACTATATAGGTCTAGTTCTAATTTCATCTTTGACCCAGTTTACACAAAGTGTTTACAAACTCGCTTCTGGATATTGCAGATATGCAATCAGAAACATGATATATTCACATTATATATACCTTATTTTTTGGGCACTGTTAAAAGTACTACTTTTATCACTCACAGCACCATTGAGTTGTATAAAGCCATATGTTGTACCAAGAAAAGCAGATGGCACTCTTCTTTTCCCTATACCACTGCCTCAAAAACCAATGTTATACTCCATTGGAGTCTGTGTAGCATCTCTATTATTTCCACACATTTCCATTCATTTTGATAGCTCCATAGTATGGATGTGCCATTGATAAGACCCACATTTAAAAAAAATATTATTGAATTTTTTTTAAGAGAGTTACCCTAATGCATTAAATGAAACATATATATAAATCTGGCTTTATACTGTTTCTTGATATACATGTTGTGTGCCAAATAGATACATAGTCTAGTAGAGCAAATTCATACACAATTTCCAAAAGCAGCAATTATGATCATTTTGTTTACTTCAAGTCACATCTTAACTGAAGGTAAAATGAAGAGGAAATTACAGCTTCATTTCAGCCCACATAAAATCAAGAGTTACTTATTAGCAATATTTATTAGGCTGCTCAGCATATAAATAACCATTTTATTTCCAGGGGAGGTGATTCTGTGCTGCATGGTACAGAAACATCACTGAATGATTTTTGTCTGGCTGTTTTCATCTGCGCATAGTACATCCTGTCCTCACTTAGTGCTAATGGATGTCGAACATTAAAGGCACGTATTTTTAAAATGAATGGGGGTTCCATGTCGTTCAGTGCCGCGTTATATTAATGGCCTGGTTTAAACTCATATTTGCTATCTATTTTAATTAGAATCCATGTTAGTTTGGTCACATTTTAGTCAATGTCAACAGCTTCTGCTTTGCACATTGGCTAAAATGTTGTCTGTTTTTGTAATTTATGCTGTCAAAGTCCTGTGTTAGACAGTAGTCATTCATAGATTTGGTTTTATGTCACATTGTCACATGGTTAAACAAGATTAGAATATATGGCTTAGTTCTCCTGATATGGTACAAAACATGTCCATTTGGTGTCTTAACAATTAATAATTCTATATAACCCTATTAACCTATGGCCTCCTTCTTTCTCCTCATTGAAAACTCATTCAGCAAAACTTGTGCATTGAGGGTTTATTAGGAATAGTGTTTAATAGCCATTGAATCCATATGGTCAGCTTAATGTTAGATAAACAGGTTGCAAATGCCCATACAAAGTAATTTTAATGTCTGTGCTAAGACTTACTCTTATATATACTGGACTATTACTGTGATGTGTCTTCCAGCCTCTTAATTCAAGAGATATTCCAATAGATAGAATTTTACTATAGATCAAAATGCACAGGCACTCTCCATCCAGGTCTATAAAAATGCTAAAAATAATGGTTTCAATTTACTGGGTTATTTTCACTGTTCCAATAGAATGATAATAGTTGATAATGGCAATGCAGGTGCTGCCACCTCTTCATTTTGCCTGGCCGCAATGGGATCAACCTTCCCTCAATTTCAAGTGGGACCCACATTTATCACAGATTTATGACATATTCTGTGGATATTTCATAAATACTATACATGAAAATAATACTAGTGATGATTGGACTCAGTTCAGACGAATTTGAAACACTCTTTAGATCTGGGTACTGAGCATGAACCAATTGCGGCTATTAACTGTTTAAATGCCACTGGAAAAGCTGGCATTTCAATTGCTGCATCAACGGGGAATGTCAATCCCCCCCAAAAATAGTGGCACACCACTATCATGTTAGCATGCCGGTGGTGCAGGGCAGCAGGATTTAAGGGAGAGCTGTCTCTACCTGATGACAGGGAAACCTGCGATCACAATAATTGAAGAAATGGTGCTGGCAGCTTTGCCAGTGGCATTTAAACAGTTAACACCAACGGCACCAGAACCAATTGCTGGTGGTACCAATTGGGTCCGGGTACCGATTGTTTAAATTCTAATTTTAATGGGTCATCCCTATTAATGAATCATTTAAAATTTTCAGTTCCAATTTTCCCTCTTTCATGAATTTACTCTATTACAAGAAAGCTAACAGATGTTTTAGAAATAAATGATTCCATATGAATGAAACATTGTAGCTGTGAATAACAACATCCAGCTGGAATTTCAGATGAGACCTTCCTTCCATCATAAATCATGTAATTAAATCCATCTTGATCTGCTTCTGTTTGTTATACTTCTTGCCAGTTACGGTGTCCCGGGGTTAAATGTGTTTATTTTTGATCAATGGACTTTATTGAATATTATCTTTAATTCTCCAAGTATGGAGAGTTGGCATCAATAGAGAATCTTTGTGAAGACATTGTTGTGTTAGCCTAGAATTACATCTATAATCCCATCATCATCTACCACTCCATTGGCAAGTCTGTTGGCTTCTGAACTACCTAACTTTATCTTATTGTTTAGTGAATGCATAAAGTTTGCAGTGTAGACTAGTATTATGGTCTACCCTCTACGCGAGACCAGTATCCCCAAGTCTACCGCATTAGTGATATAGCACAAATCTTCTAAAACAATCTTACTCAACCCACAATTTTCAGTATTTTAATTATATATTAATTTCTTGTAAGTAATTCAGTGTATTTGTAATATTTACCAACATTATATATTTCTTTAATTGTAAAATATTACATACCTATGCAAAATGTCAATTTTCTTTTTATTTAAACTATTTTACCAGAAAGATGTAAAAATTAACGATCCTATATTACTCTTGCCATGAATATATTTCTAGCTCCATGCCCAATATCATTTCTTTTCATTTAAGCCTGAATCGGTTAACAAAATAATATTTAATTTAGCATTTTTTCCAGCAAATTTAGTTACATTGTAGTTATACGAAAAATCCAAAATGTTTTTTTAGGAAAGTAATTTTTTTTTTTTTTTTGCTAGATTTATGGGGTGTGGTATAGAGCTATAATTTCAATAGGAGCTAACTGTCTCAAGCATCATATCAGGCCAATTATTTTTTTCCCCGTGAGATTGTGTAATTAAAAAACCTTAAAATATATTTTAAATATCCCAAATTGTTTAATGTTTGACATAATTAAAAAAAAATAATATACAAAATGATTATGCATGTAGTTAAATTATTTAATTACCTTATTTTATACTCGAGTATTAGCCTCGTTTTTCAGCACAAAAAATGTGCTGAAAAACCCAAACTCGGCTTAATCTTGAGTCAAAAAAATAAATATATCTAAACTCACCTTTTCGGCGACCCATGTATATCTTCTGTGCGATCTGTCCGGCAGCGGCGGCAGGCTATATACACTGGGGCAGGGTCTGCGAGGCTATATACACTGGGGCAGGGTCTGGCAGGCTACATACACTGGGGCAGGGTCTGGCAGGCTACATACACTGGGGCAGGGTCTGGCAGGCTATATACACTGGGGCAGCGGTGACCAATGCATTTCCCATCCTCGGCTTATACTCGAGTCAATAGGTTTTCCCAGTATTTTGTGGTAAAATTAGGGGCCTCGGCTTATACTCGGGTCGGCTTATACTCGAGTATATACAGTATGTTGAATATATACAGAAATGAAAACAGCACCTTCCACTTATAATTACCTTTATATTTGGTGTTAAATAAGAGATAGAAAGATAAAATATAAATATTTTATTTATTTGTGTTATATTATTTGAGCATATAATTTTGTATGTAAATTCGGATTTACATGCCTCAAGTGTTTCCAAAATGTTAACTACTTTTGCAGGAATCAATAGTAAAACTGTTTCTGGTCACTATGTAGTCATAAATTGCCAGCAGCTCTTATCTCTGCAGATTTGGGTGTGAGTTTGCAGTGCACTTGTAGCTTCTGAGAGAAGACTTTGCTTCTGTGACTCAAAGCTCATCCTCCACTTCCAATAAGGCTTCTATGTAACCCTATATAACACTATGCTACTATGAAACCCCAATGAGCTTTCATCTAGTTTCTAGAGTTCAAAGAAATTTCAAAAAACAGATTTGGAGAGAAGGAAACCAAAGTAACTGGGCAAGAAAGCCCCTTTTTAGTTTATGCAAAGAAGTGTGTTAACCTTTCAACATTTACATTATGGAGAGAAAAAATTATTGGGAAATAATCTTAATTCTATTATAAAAGGAAAAACATACTGACACTTATGTATAAACTGAATTGTGAAAGTCATGGTAAATGTATTTTGTTGATCTGGCTTTACCTCTTTGTGACATTTTGTAAAGGTTTTAGCCTTAGAATATTACATTTTCCCTAGCTCTGTTATTACTACTCCCCTACCATGAGCCGTTTCTCTATTACATGCTCTGTCTATATGTATTTGGGGAGGACTCTTGTATGAAAGTTTTGCAACATGTACCCCATTAGACCACAACAGCACATAACCCCTTACATTAAAGTGTCTAGGATTTTAAGAGTTCTGGATGAATAGATTGTAGATATTATATAAAGGCTTTTATGCTAATTTTGTGACCATTTTATTCTAGGCTTTATAGAACTTGGGGGGAAATTGATCACGGTTTGTATACCAGTTTTTTTCTGTAATGTCAGGAATTGTGATTATTTACCCCCTTACACACCCTCCATGTCAAGTGGATCGTGGAGGGGTGTTAAGTGTGGAAGGCCCTAAGGGGGAGAGGGCTGACCCAGGGCATCCCTGACCCTGTGCACTAGCTATATCCTCTACCCATTCATGGTTGGAAAGGGGCAGATTCAACTTTACACGAGACAGGGCCAACACAGAAAACACCAGAATATAATAAATAACCCCCTTTGGTTTTAATAAGTTTTACAGTTAAATGGTTTTACTCTAACCTTTCCTATAATCAATGAGCAGGTCTTCAATCGTATTTTGCTGAAACAACCGTATCCATGTAAAAGCTTGGATGTAAATTTTCGATTTCCTCATTCACATGTACTTGGCTAATTCTATTGCTGGCTGGTATAAAATACTTTGTTAACACCTTCAACAGTCTTAAATAAATAATATGCTGGGATGCATGCAAAATTAAGTTTATTATTTATTACATTTCTATAATTTAATGTAACCACTAGAGTAATACAACAAATTCTTTATTTTCACCTTGCAAAACTTGGGTCAAGACATATTTTACATTAATGGTCATGCTTGAACACAGGCTAAATGCATGTACCAGTAAGGGGGGATAAAGTCTCTTTTTAAGCTGTGAAGCATACTAGTATTAAGTCTGTATTTTCAGTTTTGTGGCTAAACTGTTACAATGTACATGAATCGGTCATATACAACCCCTTAAGAGTTACTGCTTTGTATTTTTAATTATTGCCAAAAAAATCTCTTGTCCACTGAAGTTTTTTGTATATATAACTAGCACATAAAAACAGAGTCAAATGTCAGTAGCCAATACATTGAATGCACTCTTTCCGGCATTAACATAGTATTGTTGATCTAAACTTTTACCTTGTATTGACTAGATGACTCTGACTTTTGCTCCATTCTTTAATTCCTTTAAGTTGTGGAACATTACAATGTTTTAGCATTCTTAGGGGTGTGTTGGGATCTCCAATGTTATGATTAATCCTCCCAAAGCAAATTCCAAAATAAGATGATGACTATCCTCTGTGACCAAGCTGACATTGTCCTTATCCTTATCATGAATCAATGCAAAATCCTTCTGTTGAAGCAGGAATCATGGTATGAGGAAGATCAAATGTGCTGGCTTTGCTTAATTGCCTTAGTACACAGACCTGGAGTCTGGAAATTTTTGGTTTTCGTTATGACTTTTCATGTTTCTTGTTTGTCTTGTCCACTCTGCACATGTTTTCATTCCTGGTTATTGTATTAATCTAATGTAAACCTGACTTTTGTAAATTGTCTTACCGGGCATGTTTTTTTTTTTCTTTAAGAAAAGTTCTCAAATGTAGATGTGAAAACATGAAAAAATAGTAATTTGTTTTATTAAAGCACCAAAGCCATCATTGTATACCACGCCTTTCTCTCATTCCCTCAGCAAAATGATTCTCCTATGTGTTCGAAAATCAGTCCAAAGGTTCTCTAGTTCCACCTTAAGAACATAGCTTACTGCTGCAGACAAATGGTGTACACTTTCCTTGAATTTTGTTAAATGAAACTTTTTTACCTATATATAAATATATATAAAAACATAAACAGACATCTTACATTACTGCTGTAAATATTCATTTACTGTATATGTCTCTGTTGTCTTCTTATCCATGCTGTCATAATCTTCAGTGTTATGTTACTTGCTCCATCTACTGATTGATGAACGCGTAATTAAACATGTATCCTGACATAGTTTATGTAGGTCTCTTCTCAAAATAAAGTTCAAAAGATCAATTCAGTGTCCTGTATTTGTTAATATATCTATATATGTGCCCACCCATGACTTTCTGCTAAGTGATGGCCTAGCTTCATTAACAAAATTAACAGAGAAGAAACCTTTTTGGGGGTGGGGGGAGGGGGTTTCAATTTTTATTGAGAATAAGTAAACCTAAAAAGTGAAAAAAACATAAAACATTAAAAACATTACAAAATTCTTAATTTTTAATCCTTAAAAACAGGTGAACTGACAATAGTTGTTCTTGCAATTCAAAGCAATTGGTAGTTTATGAAAAGAAACTGGACGCCATATGGAGGGATGAGAGGGCAGAACAAGATGGGCGAAAATTATGGTTTACACCAACTAAGGGAATATATGGCTGAAGTAGTTAGCCTTAAATGCAGAGTAGTCAAATTGCACCAGCATATACAGAAAGATTAAAAAATAATGAAACAATATAGTAGGAGCCTGGGCCCTACTAGTGTGGAGGAGATTTGTCTTATTGTAAAGTAAAGAGAAGAAACTTTTAGTAAATTGCACACTGTTCCAATTAGTTGCTTTATTCTGCACTTGCCTTAGGTGACAAACTCTTTTTGCATAGGTCACCACTTTGGCTAGTGATTGATAAGGTGGTCCCCCAACACAAGTAGGATTTCATCAGCTTAAACATGAGGGGGGGGGGAGGAGTGCTCTTACTAGACCTGAATCTATTTTCCAGAATTTGTGGTACATCAATCTTCACCTTTGTCAAAGAAGGCAAAAGAGAATTGCTGTATACTGTATACTCAAGTATACGCTGACCTGAGTATAAGCCAAGACACCTAATTTTAACACAAAAACTAGAAAAACCTATTGACTTGAGTATAAGCCTAGGGTGCTAAATGCATTGGTCACAGACTGCGTACACCAAAACATCAGCTGCTTGCTGACATCATAGTGTGTGTCGATGGCGACACACACACTATAATGTCACCAAGCGGTTGACCTAATGGTGTGTGCGACGCAGCAAGGACCCGAAGACAGAGCTGGAGCTTCAAAAGACGAAAAAGTGAGTAGAGAGGTTTTTTTATAGACTTGAGTATACGCTAAGTAAGGGTTTTTCAGCACATTTTTTCTGCTAAGAAACTCTGCTTTTACTGAGTATATATAGTAAATGAAACAAATAAAATAATAGGATGATGAAATAACAACATCTACTTTTGCAACTTCTATTATGCCTAAGCCAACCTACCTTCAAAGTTATCACCGGATTCCAGATGTGAGAGTAGCGATTTTTGAAAAACAGAAAAAAAAATTGCACCTCCTAGGCATAGGAAATAGTTTATAGCTGTTTACAACCTTTTACAAGAAGCACACCAAATATGAAATGCATGCATTCAAACATGTGATCTATCTCAGTTGAAGAAATATATCTGATGGAGACAATGTCAAATACTTTGAACAGGTTTAGTGGCTAACATCACGGTGGAGGTAATTTATTGAGTCTTCTATACAAGAAAACTGGCATAGAAGCCCTGACATAATTGCAAATACTTGTGACCCACCAGCACTTGTGATTACTTCCCACTTTACACAAGTTCCATTTCAAGGGACCTGGTGTAGAAATAAGTGCTATACAGCCAGCCACTGAGTACATCATTTATTTATTGTTCTATAACACAAGGGCCGATACTGGACATAAGTAGTTTGGTGTGTCCAGCATAACCTTCTTCCAAATCTTCCAATTTTACGCCCCTGGCCAGCCAGGGTGCCACTTCTAGCCAATCACAGTCGTGGCTAGTTTGGCGTCACTTTGCCACACTGGCTGTTTGGCCACCAATCTGGCAATATGTTTGGGTCGCAATGGTTTTACCCAAACCCTGAACTTGAACAAAAAGTTCTGATCTGCTCATCTCTAACGCCACATTATCCTGAGTCGCCACACAAGAGTGCTAGCATATGATAAATAACCCCTTGCATGTTCAAGTAATGTTTATTCTTTTTGAAGAAATGTTAAATAAAAAGTTGACACCTAATCATGTAATCTAGGTTCAGTGTCCAGTAGCCTTTGCGGTTTGGTTTAAAACATCTTTATGTTAACATTTGCTACATCCTAAATTATTCCCTAGCTTTTAATTAACACCTCACATCAGAATCCAGCTCCATATTAGGAATATATTAAGGCACACACAAAAAATCAAATGATCATCATTGTCCAAGAATAATTAAAACACTGTAAAATGTTGTAGAAGTGATTCTTGTTCTAGTCCTTTTTACAAATGTTCCTGCAATTAGTAAAGTGTTTTATCACCACATGTCTCCGGAGACACACTTGCAGCTTCTCATAATAGTCTAGTTAAAGCAAACTTGTTTCTTGTACTGACCCAAAGGCAGACACAGCAGGCAGTTTTGAATGTATCTGGAAATAGTCCAAAATATCTAACTTTTTTTGGATAATTTTTTTTCCGCTAGCCTCCAAATGAAGCAACCATTGAATGCATGAGCTATACTCTAAGAGAAAGGGAAACCAAAAATCTATTTTGCCAAACAATTAATATCATAAATGTATGTTATGATTTTACTTCACAGTCTACTAAATGCATAAAATCCCTACACAGTAACCCATACAACAAGCCATTAATCATCATCAATTACAACAGAAGGATTACGCTATGTGAGATACAACAGATGGTCTGCTTTCTAAACAAATCGTACAAATAAAGATATCTTCTTCTGTATAACAATTAACAAAAATAACTATGATTAATGTTTTTTTTTCATAATGGTTATACATTTGAAAATAAACATACCGTAATTAAAGGGAACCTGTCACCAGGAGACCCATTTTTGGCACTCCCCCAGTCCCCACAGAGCATAGTACATACTCTGCCAAAGTATTTTTGTATTAAAAATTGGTTTTACAGAAAAAAAGATATGTTATATTGTACCTTTCATTAGCATCTGTTGTGTGACTAGGCAGTTACCAATTGGGAGGAGCTGGAAAGGAGCAGTTTCCCCCCACTCTTGGGATTCAGCTTCTCCATGTGACCTTTTCAAATATATGAAAACACCCATCACTGGGCTTAGCGACGCCCCCTGCTCCTCTACAGCCAATCCCGAGTGTGGGGAGTTATTCATATATTTGAAAAGGTCACATGTTTCCCAAGGGGGGGGGACTGCTCCTTTCCAGACCCTCCCAATTGGCAACTGCCTAGTCACACAGCAGATGCTAATGAAAGGTACAATATAACATCTTTTTTTCTGTAAAACCTATTTTTTATACAAAAACACTTTGGCAGTGTATGTACTATGCTCTATGGGGACTGGGGGAGTGCTAAAAATGGGTCTCCAGGTGACAGGTTCCCTTTAACTCCTTAAGGATCAAGCTCATTTTCACCTTAATGACCCAGTCTGATATTTCAAATCTGCAATGTGTCAATATGTGTGATTATAACTTTAGAATGCTTCACCAAGGTGATAATCAGATTTTTTTTTTCCGTGACATGTTGTACATCACCTCAGTGGAATACTTTGGTTGAACTGTTTTGCATACATTTATGAAAAAAATTAAAATTTGGTGAAAATGTCTAAAAATTAGCGATTTCCTGAATTCTAAAAATTGTACCCTTCAAACTATTTAAAGCAGCCCTTGTTAAGCTTGTTAACCGTTTAAGCATTGAACATCAATGAAACAAAATGGAGGTTCTATACAGTATTTTCACATTTTATCATATTTTGTTGTGCAGTTTCTCTCGAGTCTGGCAATGCTCCACATGTGCATGTAAACCACACCGGATTTACTATAGTCCCTGCCTAAAAACCAATGGAGACTATAGCAATAAAACTCTGCCAGGTTAGATCTAGTCTAATACAGTCAGACTTGGCGGAGACTATGCCAGATTTCCTAAGAGGCTGGAGCAGGAGCAGGAGTGCAAGCGGGTGGAATTTTAAGAATTCCGGCGAGTGTTATTATAATGGTTCTATTCTGTTTTGTTACAAATTTTTTTGGTTTTAAATGTTTATATTTCTACTAAAATGATAATAAGAGGAATCGATTTATAGATCTTTAATCTTCAATAAAAATCAAAATTTTGTTTCATTCCTAAAACACATATGCAAATCTTTGCATCATCTTCATGGGGACAAACCACACAGAAACAAATCCAGTGTAGTCTGACACTTTATTTTTTACCTTTCCCATATTCCCTGAATCTCATAAAAGCGATCTAATGGACAAAAAACAATGATCATTGTAGACACAAATCATTTCTCTCTGCAGTTACTCTGATGTGTCATTTTGCATGTATCTGTCATGTTTGTCCTTCTCTGAAGGTGATATACAGTAAGTTATTTTCACATTATTCTACCAGAACATAAAAAAACAACCCACTTGCCGAGAGAAACATGCTGGCAGGGAGCCAGGTAAAACTTTAAACTAACTTATCTTTTTCCCAATAAATGGCAGAAGTTTTATAAGAATTGTCGGGGGGGGGATATGATGATTAACGTAAGGGGGGACATGGGCAATTTGAAAAAAGGGTCTATGATGACAGGTTCCCTTTTACCGATTGGTAGCAGGTACAAAGTGATAGATGAATCGACTTTACCTGATCACTTTATGCTTCCTGAGACATTTCTTCCACCTATGGTTAAACATGAATCTGATACATGTGTGATTCTCTAAAAGATAAATCCTTGTTTTTGTGAAGCTTGTTAGGGCAGTAAAGAAAGTTTATGTATAAACTCTCACCAGTGACATCAAGTCCAAGGCCAGCCAAGAGCACCTTTCATTATATATGTCAGGGTCTGTATATCAGATTAATTTTCGTTGCTTTCTTCTCGCATAATAAAGTGCCTTGTCTCCTTTTTGTAAATAAAATGAAAAGGACAGGACATGACTAAGTTACTGCACAAGTACATTACTGCATAAGTAATCACACCGAGCATTTCTTCAGGATCATTTATCATTCACAAAGATTTTTTTTTATCCTTTTTACTCAACTCAAAAGTTAAAATGAGGAACTCATTAAAAGTATAACAACACATGGCGCGTCCTTTAATAACCCATCGGGCACCAGACATATTGACCTTATGAATATGGAGACGGAAGCCATGAGCTCTCTCTCCATCATTATGAAAGGTTAATAGGGTTAGGTTTTCTATATCGCAATCATGGGTTGAATGTGTTCTGCTTCAGCGGCTTCCATTATTTTATGCTTAAATGTAACATTTTTCTCACTCAATGTAAGAGCAAGATTCTGAGTGTGATCTACAATGTCATCGGTGCATGGGGTGGTCAGATAAGATGTTATCCAAGGTTAGATTGTGCAGTTTCTGTAGCTGATTTTGAATCAAAGAGGAGTAATATATATCTGATATTCATCTATAATGAATTAAATAATTCTAAAATATATCAGAATTGCTGTGTTCATAGAAAATTTTCCAATATATAAAACAGTTCCTTTAGTTTAAAGGGGTTTTACTACCATGACAAGGATATGCTACAAGTTTTTGATGAGTGAGAAGTTCTTCTTTAAGGACTTCTGCATATCCTCAGAATGAAGGAGATGCAGCAAAGGTTGGGGTACGCGATTTTTTGCATGTTTTCTCAATATTTTGATCATGCTCAACTTTCTCTTTTTCTGAAGGACTACTAAGAATAGCCAAGTATGTTCCAGATGGGATTAGAGAGCACCTTTAAAAATATTGGTAAAGGTTCGACACTCACAGGAACAATCAGAAGATGCAAATAAAAGTCTCAGGAACATTACAGCTACTAGTGTTCAAATGATCTGCATGTTTCGAAGCAGAGAGTTTTAGTCATGATCCCGAGACTTTGATAAAGAAGACTTTTCTTTTTTTTTTTTTTTTGTAACAAATTTTTTATTGAGTTTAAACATATAAACTACGAACATCCGAGCATGATTCCTACACAGGAGTCATACCCCAAATTCTTATTACATAACAGGTGAAAAGGTGTGGAGATAAGGAAGGACACTGGAAAAGGGTACAAAAAAGGGTAAATTACAACAAAACATCTAAATTGAGTCATCACTAGTATCAAGGTAAATTGATGCTTACGCAGAATAAACATATTTTGCTTCGATCCATTGGTGCATACTGTCAGCTAATTGTAAAAACATATTTATCGGTTAGCATAAGTATACAAGTACAAGTTGTAGATGCTTAAATCTGACCCCTATGTGCTATCCATTTATCCCATCTTTTGGCAAAGGCTGCATGTAAGCCCAATCTATTGTAAATAAGTTGCTCCAGAGTACAGTTATACTGGATTTCGTTAATTATTACTGGTATAGCCGGAACCTCCGCTGTTTTCCACATTCTAGCCAAATTAATTCTAGCTACGGTAAGAAATTGGAATATTATAGCTCTGTCGTGTTTATGTACTACTTCTAATCCCAAGGCGAGCAGCGCTACATGTGCCCCCCATGGGGGTGGATATTTTAGAACCTTTGTTATTAAAAGAAAAATTTCCTTCCAGTAAGAAGTCAATACCTTACACGACCACCAAGTGTGTAGCAATGTACCCGTCTCTAAATTACACCTCCAACATTTATTTGACGTGGTTGGGAAAATTTTTGACAATCTATACGGAGTGTAATACCATCTATAAAATAGCTTCCTTGAAACCTCTAAGTGGTTTATGCAGTACGAGGACTTATGACTAATCTGCAGAGCCATGTTCCATTGTTCAGAAGTAAATGTGCTATCTAATTCTTCTTCCCATTTTGATTGACATGGAATTTTGTTAATTTTGCCTTCCACTGAAAGCGCAGAATATGCGTTAGAGATTCCCTTGAAATTCATGGGAGATAGAAAGTGCCTGGCGTACTTAGAGACCTCTATTTGGCCAGATGGGTTGTATTTTTGCAAAAAGTGGCACAATTGTAGGAACTTATAGAAGTCCTTCCTAGGTAATCCAAACTCCTTCATCAAATCGTTAAAGGACTTCAGGACATTTTCCTTAAATAAGTGCTCAACTTCACTGATCCCATTTAACATCCAGTATTCATAATTAGTGTTAGGAATTATTACCTCCATCACCGACAAGGGCATCTCACTCAATCTCAATGGAATTAAATGTGGTCTGGACAATACATGTTTCCAAACTGTGAGGGCTGCAGCCATAGGTGGGGTTACACGTGGAAGCGGCTTATATGTAAATCTTGACGCCCATAAAAGAGAATGTAGTGATGGTACCTCTGCTACACTCTTTTCAATGTCTACCCATAGTTTATCAGAGTCTCCATGCCACCAGATTCGTAGCTGGTCCGCTATAACCGCCTCGTAATATTTTTCTACATTCGGGCATCCCAACCCTCCTTCTGTTAAAGATGGGTATAGAATTGACATCTTAATTCTAGCTTTTTGTCCCTTCCACATAAACGACGTAAGTACAGCTTGAAGCTTCCGAAGAAAGTGTTTAGGCACATAAATCGGTACATTCCTAAAACTATAAAGTATTTTGGGTAGTATCATCATCTTTATTGTGGAGACTCTACCTAACCACGATATAGGGAGATTAGAAAATGAGCTGAGTTCCCTTGTCAATGAAGGGATCAGTGGAACATAGTTAGCTGAGAACATATTATTTATAGGATATGTCAATTTAATTCCTAAATATGGAACTTCCCCCTTTGCCCACTGGAATGGGTAAGCTTTCTCAATGGTAGTCCTCACTACAGGAGGAACACCCATATCTAGTATGAGCGATTTAGTTGGGTTAATTTTGTAATAACTAATTTTACTAAACTGTGTTTAGTGTAAACTAAAATGACTTTCATAACTCCCTTGAGGGATTGCTCAGGGTCAGTAAGACAAAACACCACATCATCGGCGAACAGGCCAATTTTATGGTCCCTATCTCCTACCTGTATGCCCCCAATTTCCGACGACTGCCTAATAGCTTGAGCAAACGGCTCCATTACCAAAGCAAATATCATCGGAGACAAGGGGCACCCTTGTCTTGTGCCGTTCGTGATCCCAAATGTCTGTGACATAGTCCCTGAATAATATACCCTGGCCGATGGTTGGTAATACAAAGCCATTATCGCACTATGGAATGGGCCTATTATTCCAAATTTATTAAGTACCTGGCTTAGATAGCCCCAGTGTACCCTGTCGCACGCCTTCTCCGCATCTACTGTGAGAAGCAGAGAAGGCGCCCGACGGGTCTCAGCAATTGAAATCAAATCAATAAACCTTCTTGTACCATTCGCCGTTTGTCTCCCCTTAATAAAACCTACTTGATCCTTTGCCACAACCCTCGGGAGCATATCCGCAAGTCTTCCAGCCATTACTGACGCATACAGTTTTAGATCTGTGTTCAGAAGGGAAATAGGACGGAAATTAGCAGGAGAATCAGCAGATTTCCCTGGTTTAGGTAGGGTTATCACTAGAGCCTGGAGCATTTTGGTAGGGATATTGCCTTGACTCATAAAGCTGTTGAAAATCCTCACCAAGTATGGGACTAGTTTATCCTTATAGTGTTTATAATATTCGTTAGAAAAGCCATCAGGCCCTGGGGCTTTATTGCTCTTAAGTGAGGATATGGCTTTGAGAACTTCTTCTGATGTAAAAGGGGATGCCAACATATTAGCTTCATCAACTGAAAAGCTGGGTAAATTTAGTTGTGCCAAAAACTTGCCAATATCGCTTTCCCTGGGCTGCGGCGTTATTGGATCATTGGCTAGGTTATACAGATCCCCATAATATTCTGTGAATACATCCATAATACCCTGAGGGTCCATAATCCGTACTTTATGTTTGTTATAGATGAAGGGGATTCAGGACTTCGCTACTGTAGCTTTTAGACACCTTGCCAACAGAGCGCCAGGCCTATTTCCAAGCCAATAATACGACATTTTTAATTTCCTCAAAGTAAACTCGTATTTATGAGCATTCATTTCTTTAAGTTGGTTACCAATTAGGGTAATTTCCGCTGCTCTTTCTGAAGTATAATTTTGTTTATTTAGCCTATGTAAGTCTGCTAATTGAGAAAGTAAACCGTTCTCTTTTTCTGTATGAATTTTCTTAGCGTGTGACACTTGTTTTATATAATGCCCTCTTAGAGTGGCTTTGTGCGCGTACCATAAGGTGGGATCATCCACTGCTCCGTCATCATTTATTCTGAAACATTCATCCACTTCCATCTGTGATGCTACCGCGTAATTAGGGTGATGGAGTATATAATTATTAATGCGCCGTACTTTATTGGTTGGAGTGGAGAATTCCTCCCTTAAGGTTAGTTCCACCGGAGCGTGGTCGGACCAGCTTATAACCCCTATAGAGGCCCTATCGACTAATGGCAATACCCATCTATCCACTAAGAAATAATCAATTCTAGTGTACACCTTACTTGAATTAGTAAAGAATGAGAAATCCTTTTCAGTAGGGTTTCTAGTTCTCCAAGCATCGTATAATTCATTCTGAGATATAGTTTGGGCAAACGGTGTAGGTTCTGGCACTCTGTTAGCAGATGTAGAATCCATTGACGGCCAAAGTGTCTGATTGAAATCACCAGCCATAACTAAATATCCTTTTTTAATCCTATTAATCTTATTTAAAAGCTTCTTGAGAAATGTATGTTGCTTCTTGTTGGGCCCATAAACTGACACAATGGTGTATTGTTGGTTATTGATTAGACAAATAATTGCTACAAACCTCCCATTCTCATCCACTAAAGACTCTTGGAGTTGGAATGCTACGGAGTCTTTTACTATTACAGCAACCCCTCCTTTTTTACCTACAGCTGAGGCCTGAAATATGATGGGAAAATTCTTATTTTTGAGGCGAAAGCCGTCATTCTGGTTTAGGTGCGTCTCTTGAAGGCACACGACATCACTATGATGCTTTTTCACTGTCTCCCACATTAGGGACCGTTTTTGTGGGGAATTTAAACCTTTCACATTGAGTGACATAAACTTAAGTACCATATTTCTGATTATATACTAAATTCTTAAATATTTGCAGTGTTACCATCAGGAGATGCTGAGCCCCCCGGACTAGACTCGCATCTCTATTCCTACAGCAGCACTTAGGATCTATCAATGCTTGTATACAGTAATGACCATAAACAAAGGGAAAAAAAACAAACTAGGTAAATACTTTACCATGACAACATTAAAAAACCAACCCAAAAGAGTGCAAATGTTCATGCGGGATCCAGATCCATAAAGACCGGATGTAACGTGTCCGCGACGGTCGTCATATGATCAATTTTAGGCAGACCACAGATACAACCTGTAAAATAAAGCATAAACTCTGCGGACAATATAACTAGAGAGAAGTCCTTTGATCACATAGACCTCTTCTTTCCATAAACGACTGTGCTCCATTCTTCCTGAATACGAGGTGGTAATGGACGTTTCGGTGGATGAGCCTCAACTTCTACTTCAGTAAGGTTCCATTTCTTGCACAGCTGTAGAGCTTCTTCTGGTGTGTTAACCATCAATTTCGTGCCATTCCTGTTAACCATCAACTTAACCGGGAAACCCCAACGGTACTGTATGCCATGCGCTCTAAAAATGGCAGTGCTCTGCTGGAAGGCTCGGCGACGTGACAATGTAGCTGCTGATAGATCGGCATAGACAGAGATATCCTTAAAACGCGGCGATAGGATAGGGTGCGAACGAGCCGCCATCGCTATTTTTTCTTTGATGTGGTAAAAATGAATTTGCGCTATGACATCGCGCGGAACATCACCCGCCAGATGCTTTGGCTTAGGCAGCCTATGAGCTCTGTCAATTATTAGGTCAGTTTGTGATGCTTGAGGCAGGAGTAATGAGAAGTAATCCGTCAGATACTCTGATAAGTCATCGGGTTTGACTGACTCCGATACTCCACGGAACCGAAGTTTGTTCCTTCGCGACCTGTCCTCTATATCTGCCAGCTTGGCCTGCATAGC
Source organism: Engystomops pustulosus (assembly GCF_040894005.1). Lineage (NCBI taxonomy): Eukaryota > Metazoa > Chordata > Amphibia > Anura > Leptodactylidae > Engystomops > Engystomops pustulosus. The sequence continues at coordinate 168,956,479 of NC_092414.1, forward strand.
TTGCAGTTGTTCCTCCATTGATATATTGATGTCTGCCATATCATTGTGGGCTGTTGTTATCTCAGCCATTTTACTCTCTATATGAGATGTTCTGTCCCCCAGTGAGCAATTCAGAGAGCATGAATTTCATTGCTGCTATTGTTACCGGTGCAGTGTCTGTCGCACCATTGTGCGCCGTATGAGAGGGTGCTGAGACATATATATTATCCCACGTACCTGTGTTAGCTCTGTGCTCTTTGCTAGGAGAGCCTCGCTGCGGGGTATCTATCAGAGCTGGTACAGGTGTCACCGGTATGGCCGCATCACTTGCCGATTCCTGGCTCCTGCAATTAGCTGGGGAGGATGCCTGACTGCTGCTTGAGGACTCCAAGGACAGTAAAGTTTCCTCCAGCAGTAAGTCGTCCTTTGATGTGGTTTGTGGGGCCTCTACCTCCTCTCTGTCTCCAACTTCCTGCTCTATTTGATCAGAGTGCGCGGCCGATTTTGACTCTGCTCCGTGGCGGGAAAAAACTTTGTGAGCTTCAGCGGGCTCCGTTTCTTAAGCTTTCCTTTGGCCATGCCTCCCGGTTCTTCTACAGGGTAAGTACTACCTTTTACGGTAATTGAGGTTGCTCTATGGTCGCAGTGTGCCGCTATTCGACCGCCGGGCTCCGGAGCTGCGGGCTTACACGTCCGTCTCCAAGCGCAGCAGGACACGCCCCCCAGAAGACTTTTCTTTACATCTCTTGACTGTTCCTGTGAATGCCGAGACATAGCCAATTTTTTCATGTGAGTCTTACGGCTGTGGAAAGTAGGCTACATACACCGGAGCTGGCGTTATCTTCAATATACAGTACCTTTGTGCAATGCTGTCCCTTTACAATTTTTACCTTTACAGCAGATTTTTTATATATTATAGATCTACATATATAGATCTACAATTATAAAATATACAGTTTTGACTTACTTACAATTCAACTTAAGAACAAACCTATGGAACCTATCCTGTAGGTAAACCGGGGACCCGAAGATACCTTTTAAACGTTATCCTTGGTGCTGTAACAGAACCATGAAACACAAGAGATGCTTCCCATGTTGTATTGTATTTTCAACCAATTGGGTATCAGAGTGTTGGGTCCACTGCAGCAGGCAGCTGTGTTTAAAAGAGTCCGTATTTACTCTCATATTTCTCATGTCCAGGGCATGAGTGCTGTGAGAACAGAGTATCATGGCCTCTTTCCATTCCAATGATCACATCACAAGAGGAGGTGAGGGCGGCACAGTGAAGCAATCGGATTAAGATCCAGGTGGGTGCAAGCTCTATGGGCCCGACTCAAGGCACCAAACAGATCCAAAGAAGACAGCAGGAGAGCAGCACTCTGTGGTGATTAATGTTTATTCATACACCAGTGGTAGTACAATGCAACGTTTCGGCTAGCTCCATGTAGCCATTTTCAAGCAATGCGAAAGGTGATACAAGGCGGGTTTATATCCAATGATCACATGATGAAACAAGTAATCAGTTGGATGCCGGAGCAAGGTGGCTGCTGCTGGGTCTGTCAAGAACAAATGCAACACAAACAGTTACAATTGTCATAGCAAAAGTGCACTGGTCGCCTATAACTGGGGCTGCAAAACAACCCCAGTTATGATGGAAAAGTAAAATGTAAAATTAAAATTTGAAATAGTTCTGTTCTGACCTTTAAGAGACTGCAAGTAAAATAATGGCGCACATTTACTAAGGGTCCATGGACCGCATTTCCATCGGGTTTCCTGACTATTTCCGATTTGCGCCGCATTTAACAGGGGTTTTTGGCACACACAATTGGATTTTGGTGCAATCGTGCCGACTTTCATGTGACACAAATAGAGGGCGTGGCCGTCAGACAACCCCACTGATTTGGACTAAGCGCAGGATTAAAAATTTAATCCTCACATGCACTCACATACACTGGGAAGAAGAAGGTGAACTCCGGTGGACCTGAGTGGGAAAGCAAGGCATGCAGGATCTCGGGCAATGAGTCGCGCCAGACTGCATCCTCGTCGGACAACGCACCTCGGGGATCGCGGCAGGACCGCGTAAGTAAATGTGCCCCAATGCGTCATTAATGTCACCATATATAACACCCAGGTACTCTAAACTAACATGTGATTCATCAAAATTTGCAGCATATCACGCAAAACGCTATTAAAGTATCTGTATTATGGTAACACTTTGTTATAGTCAGAAAACAATATCTGAAAGATGTATAATTATTTTACTTTATTTTAGCTTTTAAACCAAAATTTTTGTTTAAAAGTAAAAATTCAAACCTTCAAACCATAAAATAATAAACTCATATTTTGTCCAAAAAGACACTGCAATCATAAGGGAGATTTATCAGTAAAGTCTGAGGCAAAACTTTTCTAGTTACCCATGGGGACCAATCAGAGCTCAGCTTTAATTTTTAAATGACAGCTGTGCTGTGATTGGTTGATATGGGAATCTAGAACAGTTTTGCCATCAGGTCTTCTGATAAACCTCCCCCATGTCTCTAGCTCAAAAAATGAAAAAGTAAATCCCCCCCATTGTGTCTAACCCTGAAAATACTAAATACCCTGCATCTATTATACTCACAGATGGATCAGTAAAAATATAATTGAAATCGCTGCCATATTAGCTGCACTGTTTTACAAACAATGAAACATGAATGAATTTTAGTCACATGCAACTTTTCCCAATATAAAATGCGGCATACCTAATATGACATCCAAATTGTGCCATCCAAATTAGTTTTTGTTTTTTTTATGCAGAATCTAATTATTATGGCAATAGAAGGCAAATATTACTTTTATGACTGTTGTATTATGAATATTATTATATATTAAAATAAATATATTAAAGGTAATTGCGAAAAAACTTTGCCATCTACAAGAGCTAATACAATGCCAGAAAATATCATGTTGAAGTCTTTCCCCTTCAGGCCAGGTCACATTTGAATGGGAAATAGAACTTCTTGATGAGAATATAAATCTGCTGAGCTGTTAGAGAGGCATAAAATGCTCTTAAACTGTCACATCTTCTGTTATACAGCCCATGAGCACCGCTGCTCAACTGGAAATCTATAGTCTATTTCACAATGCGATGTATGAGTTTTTAAAAAATTGTAGCTTAAAGTTGGTGCAGAGTTAGTAGTCTCTATTGGATCTTGATGGGGCTACTCTGCCACATATAAAGACCAATATTATATATAGTACATAGTAGGTCGAGGCCCTATTACAGATTTTGCATTACTGCCCAGCTTCAAGTTCTGCCTCTTAGTTCATAGGTGCATAATTGCTGCCTTAATATGCAAACTTCGGGTCCACTTATCTCTACTCAGGAACTTGGGCTATGTCCTATATTTTACAAAATATATAGTAAAATACAATACAGCAAGTTGGCCATTTATTTTCGTAGTGAATCTATTTAGAGGAGGTTGTTATTAGAAGGAATTGGAATGACCAATACCGTGCTCTAGCTCCGGGTTCTGTATTAGCCTTTATTTTTTTCCTAGACCAGTTCTACAAACCAAACATTAAAGTTTAAGCCTAGTGGTCGTAACTTTAACTGTATAGTGGGAAAAAATATGACCCACCACAAATACCAATCGGATAAAAGGTCATAACTGCTTTTTGATGATGGTTTGTTGTCTTTTCAGGTCAGGAAAAAGGTCAATGCCCTTTAAGGGCAACAGGATAATAGAACTTACACCACAAGCTCATCTGATGTGCTCTTTATTTCAATTGTTGTTGAAAAGACACATTTTTTAAAATAATTGGTCTCAATGTAAAGAATAAATCTATCAGGGATATTAGTTATACTTATCAAGAATTGATGCACTGATTTTGTTATATTCCAGAATTTACATATAAATACTGATAACTGTGTGTCATGATGCAACATAAGATCTAGTGGTATAGCCAGAATTCCTGCTGCTCATATTCTACCAGTTAGACCAGGATTCATTTACTTCATGAAGGTAAATTTTTTATCCTGCGGCCAACCTAACTAGTTGTAACATTTCCTATAATAAATGACATAAGAATAATACACAGATATTAAAATAACATATCTGTTTCAATTTGCCCATTTTACTGCTTTCTACAACTTCTCCATATTTCTTTTGAGCTCAGCTGGATTTGTTTAAACATATGTCAATATTTATTTGATTTTTAGTGTTTTTATTGCTGTTGTCAGGCTATAAATTCATTTCGGTATGTCCACAATTCTCGGGCCGATTACAAAATCAATGTTTATGTCATTCCTCAGAACAGTACAAGTCTAGGCAGGAACAATGAAGCTAATGTGTAGTATCTAGCTCGGACAGTCATTATGGCCCCTCATGTGGTCTTTAGAGCACTCAAGTATGGTCTCTCTCTACAAGGTCCAAAACCTCACCCCATTTGCAGTCTAAAGCCCCATTCATAATTGTATGTGTAATCTGGATGCACAAATTGTGGCTAGATCATAATAGAAGTCTATGGCCCTTGGTTATGTTATGGTGAGCACATTGGGGGAAGAAGAAGGTGAACTCCAGCGGACCTCAGCGGGGAAAGCGCTGGTTGCAAGAAATCGGACGCACGAGCTATGTGAATCGCGGCAGACCCAAGTCCTCCTTGGACAACACACAGCGGGGATCGCGATGGGACTGGTAAGTAAATGTTCGCCATTGTGTCTCATAGCATGGTGACTGAACCAGGTGCTTGAATTTCAATGGAGTGGGGAGGAGTGAGGAGAAATCACTTTCCCTCCCTTCTCCACCTGGCCATGTGCTATGTCCAGATCCATTCCATACCGGCTGAAAACAACAGATACATTGCCTGATTTTGTTCTCTGTGTGTTCTATGTCTTGTCTTTCACCTCTATGTCCAACGTATTTAAGGTCTGTATAAAATATGGAAGGCTGGCAATTGATGACATTGGCGTGTTCCAGTACTTGGTTTTGTGTTACCCAGTAACTGATCCACAAATATGGATGGCATTCGGATGGCTGGCACCAGTATCAGTTTCAGTATTTTTCACAGCTTCATAGACTTCTATGTGAAGTCACTAGCCACAAATACGGACAGGCATAGGACCTGCTTGAGAAAAAAATGTTGCAGACTTGCCAGACTGATACAGACCTGTGAATAAAACAGAAGTGTGCATGACTACATTGAATAACATTAAATTGTGATGCTGCTGTATAAAATACAGATGAAACACACTCAGGAAACAACATAGTTAATTAATTCCATAATACCACATACCATAGTGTTAAGTAATAGTGCGAAAGTCACAATGACTTGTATGACTACTGTGACTTTAAAGGGTCATCCAGTAGAATAAAATCATTACCTAGAACTTCATGTTCCCACATCACTCTATTACCCCTATTCTAGTCCCTAGTGCACAGGACCTACCATGTGTTTCAACACCACAATAGTTGGAACTGTGACACTCCTCATGGTGTAAATGGCCTCTTCAAGTAGCTCCATTGCTATTAAGAGACTCCTAGCTGAAACGGTAGAAGAGCCCCTTTACTTATAATTCTATTTTACTGGACAATCTGTTGGAAGCCTCTAGCATCATTCTAAGGAAAAAAGAAGTTTACCCAATGTCCTTGATGTAATATCTTCAGTGATTGCCACACTGGGCCATCACTTTAAACCCTCCACATCTTCTTTTTTCCACAAGCACATCTCTGGCTAGGCACTAAACATTTAGAATTTTCTGTCCTATGATTTCAAATAAAGAATTGGACCTTACTAAGATTTCAAGCAGAGCTTGGTTGGATGCTTCACAGATTGATGATGAGTTTGGAAAACCTTCTGGCTGTAAAACTTGAGTAGTCAGATCTCTTTCTAAGTATGTAGCAGTGTAAGACAGCAGGGAGCACTGCCTTTCATGAGCTTCACTTTGTATCTCTGTTCTCCTCTAGCATTACCATTAATATGACATCGCTGGTGACTCGTAAGCCAGCCATCTTCCCCAAGCATCTGTATTTCGTTTGGCATATCTTATTATATCTTTTCTGACCTAATATTAATAATAGAGACTGAAAGTTTTTCCAGACAATAGTTTAGCCAAGACTAGTCTGAAGAATTTATTCCTTTTTTTTATTTAACTCAAAGCTTTTAGCAAATCTTTCATGCCATATAAAACAATTCTTTCTCTTTTGAATTGACAACTGTCTCCATTACTGAAAAAAATAATTGGTAGTAGTCAAGCATGACAAGCACTCGACAGAAATTTTCTTAAAGAAAATGAGCAATTAAAACGGGAATCAAGGAACTTAAGGAATAGTCACATTTTAAATTAATTTAGCTTTTTTCTTCCTTTGTTTTTGTACTTAACATTAATTTTAATTACGGAGTCAGTAACTACAAATATTTACATTACATGCTGTTTATTGTTTTACAATGTGTTGTTCCATGAAAAGGTCACATAGCATGAAATATACTAATAAGCGAACATTTTATCTAGCACCAAAAGCTTTGTGTCGGATACCTGCCCAGCAAATAGCGCAACCACAACCAGGCTTGGCACAAACAGCCATACTGGGTGAGCTGTGATGTCCCTGCAGGATAAAGCCCTGCCTAAAGCAGATATATGGCCCTGTCAAGGGCAAACCCACTATCAGGAACCTGCTAAAAGACCCTGAGGGACCCTGCAAGTGGATAGAGAGAACTTACTTCCTCTGGCAGCTACTAGATGGTTGAGCCTATGAGTAAGATGATGCCAGAAGCAGACTATTATACAGAAAAGAACACAGAGGGGCAAAGAACAGATATAGACAAACAAGCTGAGTTTGACAGAACTGAGTTAGAATCAAATTACCAAAGTAATAAGTAAGTAAAGTAATAACAATTTAGCAATAGGGAAATGTATAAGGAGACTAGTAGAACTAGCAAGGTGTAGTGGAAAAAAGGAGTTATATAAAGGAGTTCCTGGGTGCTGCACCCAGAAGCTGACTGGGTTGGCCTTCCATTATTCTAATAATCCTCCCTCTACAGGGCTGGGCTGCAGAAAGCAGGGTGTGGCTTTATCAATCTCAACACAGCAGCAACCAAAGCCACAGTTTACACACACAAAAACACAAGAATGTAAATACCACCTAAGCTGTACTCTGCATACAGAATAAGATTTTGGCATGGATGTTACAACTTGGCAGTGGATTCCATAAGTCCTGCAAAATGCAATCTGTGGCCTTTGTTTACCAGATAGGTTTAGTCAGACAGGGAAGTTGAAGCCAGTACCACCAAATTTACTAGAGTCTCTGCGGGTAAACCCATAGAGACTATAGTAAAACCTTGTTTCAGATCAAACCATGTTTACTCATAGGCCAGAGCCTCTTAGTAGGTTAAGGCATGGCACAACAGCAGGGGGAACTTTAAGCCTGTCTAAATGATTTTCCACATGTCTCAGTGGATGTGGTTGTGGGTCTGAAACTGACCATGCTCAAGGTTACGAAATAATGTTCTGCTGAGCAAAGAGTTTCTGTTGATGAGAGTAAAGGAGAAAGGAACAGGTTGCAGCAGTTTTTGCAGGGGATGGGGGTTATCAAGACATAAGGCATGCTAGGTGGGTGCACATGGCAGTTTTACAGCAGTTAAACATTGTTACAACTTGAGGCATGTAAACAAGTTGTCAATAAATAGATAGGGAGGCCACATGCAAAACATCCGTACTGGCATTATTGGTGTTGACAACGTTATAGTGGTTATGATTAGAGATGAGCGAAAACACTCGTCCGAGCTTGATGCAAGGAGACTTGCGAACGTTCTATTTAGCTCTTAGTGACCAGTGACACACATATCCATCTCAAGCACCTAAGTGGGACAATTTATTAGGGGTTTGATTGAATTAGGCACAGTCTGCCTATTTTTTTTTTTTTCAAAACTACAAGTCATCAGGCACCGCACAAAATCCAGTTGTGTGCTGTCAGTGTAGGCTAGAAACTAGCCATACGGGAACCCAACAGGCATTCTTAGCGCTACAATAGCGTTATATATTTTATTTTTTGTTGATTTGCTTGTGTCTGGCCTTGCTGGCACTAGTAGTGCAGCTAGTACCATATTGTGACGAGACTGCAGGGAGTCTTGCGAACGTTCTGTTTAGCTCTTAGTGACACACATATCCATCTCAAACACCTAAGTGGGACAATTTATTAGGGGTTTGATTGAATTAGGCACAGTCTGCATTTCCCTTTCTTTTTTTTTTTTTTTTTTCAAAACTAAAAGTCATCAGGCACAGCACAAAATCCTGTTGTGTGCTGTTAGTGTAGGTTAGAAACTAGCCATAGCAATAGGATAGCATTGTTTACTACTGCAGGGGGCAGAGGCCGTGGTCCTTGGCGGGGTGAGACACCACCTGCTGATGAGGGAGCAGGGAAATGCGGCAGAGATAAACTCCCTAGGTTCATGTCTCAAGTTACTGGGACTCGTGGTAGAGCACTGTTGAGGCCAGAACAGTGCGAACAGGTGATGTTGGGGATTGCGGACAATGCTTCTAGCCATTTGTCTACCAGTCAGTCTTCCGCGCAGTCCACCCATGTCACCGAAATCAGCACTCCTCCAGCTCCTCCACCTCAGCCTCCTTCCCCCCAGTCTGCCCCCTCCCAGGAAAATTTGGCATTTGAACCGGCATACTCTGAGGAACTGTTTTCTGGACCCTTCCCACAGTCACAAACCACTTGTCCGGTTGCTACTGAGCTCTTTTCCGATGCCCAGGTTTTCCACCGGTCGCAGTCTGTGGGTGATGATGACATTGTTGACGTAGTTGAAGAAGTGTGTAAAGAGGTGTCGGACGATGAGGAGACACGGTTGTCAGACAGTGGTGAAGTTGTTGTCAGGGCAGGAAGTCCGAGGGGGGAGCAGACTGAGGGATCAGAGGATGATGAGGTGACAGACCCAAGCTGGGTTGATAGGCCAGGTGAACACAGTGCTTCTGAGACGGAGGAGAGTCCTCGACGAGAACAGGTTGGAAGAGGCAGTGGTGGGGCCAGACAGAGAGGCAGGGCCAGAGCTGTTGCATCAGCGCCAAATGTTTCACGTAGTGAAGCTCCCTTGGCGAGGGCTAGATTTTCGGAAGTCTGGAGGTTCTTTAAAGTAACACCGGATGACCAATGGATTGTGGTGTGCAACCTTTGCCACACCAGGAACAGCAGGGGTTCCCCCACCACGAGCTTAACCACCACCAGTATGCGCAGGCATATGAATGCTATGAACCAAGGCCTTTCACCTCCGGCCGGGCACACCACCGCTCCTTCCCCTGTGTCATCTGCTGCCTCTGCTAGTCAGCCCCCTGCCCGGCTCAAACACCTCCCATGCGAAAAACCACACCTTCGCCTCCACGATCCTCCACAGCATCCACCAATGTCTCCATGTGCAGCGTTCAGCTCTCCATACCCCAGATGCTGGAGCGCAAGAGGAAGTACAATGCAACCCACCCACACGCCCAAGCCCTCAACATCCACATCTCCAAATTACTTAGCCTGGAGATGCTGCCCTATAGGCTGGTAGAGACCAAGGCCTTTCGCAACCTCATGGCAGCGGCCACCCCTCGGTATTCGGTTCCCAGCCGCCACTACTTTTCCCGATGTGCCGTCCCAACCCTGCACCACCACGTGTCAGACAACATCATCCGTGCCCTAACCAATGCCGTTTCTGACAAGGTCCACCTGATCACGGACACGTGGACGAGTGCTGCCAGGCAGGGACACTATATATCGCTAGCGGCACATTGGGTTAACTTGGTGGAGACTGGGACTGATCCTGGGGCTGATCATATACTGCCGACGCCGAGGATTGCAGGGCTTACCTCGGTCCAGGTCTCTCAGGCCTACTATGCCTCCTCCTCCTCCCACCCCTCCTCCACCTCCTCCTCCGAATTACCATCCGTGGGCATGGCGCCATCTGTTGGTAGCTCTAGGCACAGCAGCAGTGCCATCGCTAAGCGACAGCAGGCGGTGCTCAAACTGCTGAGCTTAGGTGATAAAAGGCACACCGCCCAAGAGCTATTACAGGGCATCATGGCGCAGACTGATCTGTGGCTTGCACCGCTGAACCTGAAGCCAGGCATGGTTGTGTGTGACAACGGCCGCAACCTGGTGGCGGCTCTGCAACTCGGCAGACTGACACATGTACCATGCCTGGCCCATGTGTTAAATCTGGCCCAATAGTTCAGCGGTTCCTCAAGACTTTCCCCAATCTGTCTGATTTGCTCACGAAGGTGCGCCGCATCTGTGCGCATTTCAGGAATTCCAGCACAGATGCTGCTCTCAGGGCAGTGCAGTGCCGCCTCCAACTGCCCGCTCACCGACTGTTGTGCGACGTGCCCACGAGGTGGAATTCAACATTAACCATGTTATCCAGAGTTTACCAGCAGCGCAGAGCGATTGTAGACTGCCAGATGTCAACTTCCACCAGAACTGGTAGTCAGGTCAGTCAGCTTCCTCAAGTCTACAATGAGGAGTGGGCGTGGATGTCGGATATCTGTCAGGTGCTGAATAACTTTGAGGAGTCAACACAGATGGTCAGTGGCGATGCCACCATCATCAGCCTCACCATTCCGCTGCTTGGCCTGTTGAAAAACTCTCTGGTCAGCATGAAGTCAGAAGCTTTGCGCTCGTCACAAGAGACGGGGGAAGAAGATTCCCTTGTTGATAGCCAAAGCACCCTCAGGTCTGTTTCTCAGCGCATATCAGGGGAGGTGGAGGAGGATGAGGAGGAAGAGGAGGAGAATGTTGGCGAGACAGAAGAGGGGAGCATTGCTCAGTCCTTCACTGTTCAGCGTGTATGGGCAGAAGAAGAGGAGTTGGAGGAGTTGGAGGAGAAGGAAATGGACAGTCAGGCCAGTGAGGCGAGTGAATTCTTGCGAGTTTGGACTCTGGCGCATATGGCAGATTTCATGCTAGGCTGCCTATCCCGTGACCCTCGCGTTCAAAGAATTTATTCCAGCACCGATTACTGGGTATTCACTCTCCTGGACCCACGGTACAAGCAAAATCTTTCCACTCTCATCCTTGGAGAGGAAAGGAGTGTGAGAATGCATGAATACCAGCAGGCCCTGGTGCACAAGCTGAAACAGTATTTCCCTTCTGACAGCGCTAGCGGCAGAGGGCGTACTTCTGCGGGACAAGTAGCGAGGGAGAGTAGGCGATCAGGCAGCTTGTCCAGCACTGGCAGGGGTACGCTTTACAAGGCCTTTGCTAGTTTAAGTCACCCCAGCAAGACACTGTCACCTGTCCCCAGTCTCGGCAGGGTATGGCTGATCTTTACAGAAAGATGGTGAGGGAGTACGTAGCTGACCATGCCATCGTCCTAAATGATCACACAGCTCCCTACAACTACTGGGTTTCAAAGCTGGACATGTGGCACGAACTGGCGCTGTATGCCTTGGAGGTTCTTGCCTGCCATGCCGCTAGCGTTTTTGTCTGAGCTGGTTTTCAGTACATCTGGTGGCATCATCACCGATAAGCGTACGCGCTTGTCGACTGCCAGCGCTGACAGGCTGACGCTTATCAAGATGAATAAAGCTCAACCTGAATAATGTATGCACTCCTCCTCCTCATTTTCCTCCTTCTCCTCCTCTTTGTACACTAAAGCAGAGGAAACTGGCTATTTTTTGCCAGGGCCAACTGGCTCTAGCTATAGTACTCTATGTATTTAATTTTTCTTGAGGGCCACCTACCTGGTTCTCAGTTTTAAACAATTTTTGTGAGTGCAACATACAGGTACTCTAAGTATTTAATTTTTCTGGAGGGCCACCCACCCAGTCCTCTGGTTTGAAAACTTTTTTGGACTGCCACATAAATGCAATCAATCTATTTAATTTTTCTGGAGGACCACCTACCTGCTCCTCTGGTTTGAAAACTTTTTTGGACTGCCACATGCAGGCATTATCCAAATTTAATTGTCTCCATAGCAGCCTCCACACGTTGTCTTTATAGCTGCCTCCACACGTTGTCTCCATTGCTACCTCCACACATCATCTCCATAGCTGCCTCCCAAAGTCGTCCATATAGCTGCCTCCATACATCGTCCCCTTAGCAAACGAGCTGTGTCAGGCAGAATTTTGGGTTGTTTTCATAGCTTCCACATCAAACTTGTTAACTTTGTCGCCACCCTGCTGTGTTATCCACAAAATATACTGGCAAACTTTTATCATTTACCGATATTATTTCAGCGCTTCTTGCGCATCTGTTTACATTCCCCTCACCCACCATAACCAAGCCAATTACTTATAAGAACAGTACTACACTTGATCTTATATAAAAGGTTCTTAGAAGTGCTGTTTGTAGCCCCCGCCTGCTTTGAAAATTATACTTTTTTCAAAGTAAACGCTTCTGGCCCCCAGGCCCATTTTGGGTGGGGTGGAGCCAAGAGACAGGGGCTTGGAAAGCTCGCCTGGCAGTGGAACGCCAGCTCCATCCCAAGATTAAGCAGCCTCAGAGGTATCCATGCATACTGCCCCTGCTGTTTCCTGTCCATTTCGCCTCCACAGCGTCCACCAATGTCTCCATGCGCAACTTTTAACTTTTTATACCCAGACGCTGGAGCGCGAGAGGATATACAGCACAACATCCCCTTATCAAACGAGCTGTGTCAGGCAGAATTTTCAGGTGTTTCACCAGATACATAGTGGAACTCGGCGCATCTGTCACCACCATGCTGGAGACCGGAAGTTGCAATCATAGCAGCGCAATATGGATGCCCCATACTGTCGCTCTTAATCATGGAAGTCGTCTCCATGGCTACCTCCACATGTCGTCCCCTTATCAAAGGAGCTGTCAGGCTCATTTTTCGGGTGTTTCACCGGATACGTTATGGAACTCGGTCACTATGTCGCCACCATGCTGTGTTATCGACTAAATATACCATAGGAAATCATTTCAATGCTTCTTGCTCACCTCCTTTGGTTCCTCTCTGCCGCCTTAACCAGGAAAAATACTGATACATACAGTGCTACAAGTTATCCTTGCCTAAAGGAATTTTTTAACTTAGTTTGAAGCCTGAGTCCATTTGGGGTATGTCGCCATGCCACTCTCTAGCCTGCTGCTGCCTCTGCATGCCGTCTTCTATAGTGTCAGGGTCAATTATTGGATGTTTTAGATGCTATCTAGCCTCATTCGGTCACTCTGTCATCGCCATGGTTTTGCCCATAATTTTGGCATAATGGTGCGATTAAGCAGCCTCAGAGGCATCCATGCATGCTGCCCCTGCTGTTTCCTGTCCATTTCCGTGGTGTTTCCATCATTTTCTGAGGTTTCCAGGTGTTTGGCCAAACTTCCCTGTGTAGACCCTTGGTCCCCTTGAAAAATGCTCGAGTCTCCCATTGACTTCAATGGGGTTCGTTATTCGAGACGAGCACTCGAGCATCGGGAAAAGTTCGTCTCGAATAACGATCACCCGAGCATTTTAGTGCTCGCTCATCTCTAGTTATGATGTCAAAAGGGCTTGCGGTTTGTGTGAAAATATTGCTATAAGTTCTAAATAATGCTATTGGTGAGCTGTGATTTTTTAAAATGCTGTGTAAATGCTGTGTTCACACACATTCTGCTAAAAATGTTGTGTTTATGCTGTGTTTACATAATCACAATGTTACAAAATTGGATTTACATTGCGTGTACATTCTGTTTACATTGCAGTTGTGAAAACAAATATGATGCCACCACAAACGTAATTCAAATGCAAATATGATAACATGATGTAAAAATGATGTGAACACAGATGCAATGTTACAGCAAAAGCGATGAAAACATAAAATGTGATGTAAAAGTATCTACATTGCATTTACCTAAGCATGACCTTTACATGGTGCTAGTGTTCATGTCTCTTTTACACTTACGGTTCCATTGCATTTGCATTTATGTTGCGTTTGTATCGTGTTTACATTTATGTGGCATTTGGGTTTATTCAATTTGCATCACGTTTACATTTAAGTGGTGTTTGCATCGCATTTGTGTTTCCATGGAGTTTGAGTCGCCTTTGCGTTTAACATTTGCATTCATGGCACATTTGTGTTATTTGTGGCATTTGTGTCACATTTATGTGGCAATTGCATTGTGTTCTCGTTGCATTGACGTTTACGTGGCACTTGCAGCACATTTGTGTTAACGCCTGGCCTTGCATTTAAATAGAGTTTGTCTTTACGTTTACATAGTGTTTACACTGTGTTCACATTTATATTTACATGGCGTTCACATTGGGGGTCATTTACTAAGGGCCCGATTCGCGTTTTCCCGACATGTTACCCGAATATTTCCGATTTGCGCCGATTGTACCTTAATTGCCCCGGGATTTTGGCGCACACGATCGGATTGTGGCGCATCGGCGCTGGCATGCACGTGACGGAAATCGGGGGGCGTGGCCAAACGAAAACCCGACGTATTCGGAAAAACCGCCGCATTTAAAAACCGAAAATGTGTCGCTTGGGAAGCACTTACCTTCACCTGGTCCATCTCGGTGTATTCCGGCGCATTCAGATGATTTTCAGCGCAGCAGCACCACCTGGTGGACGGCGGAGGAACTACCTTCATAAATCCCGTCCAGACCCGAATCCTGTTCAGAGAATGCGCCGCTGGATCGCGAATGGGCCGGGTAAGTAATTCTGCCACATTGGGGGTCATTTACTAAGGGCCCGATTCGCGTTTTCCCGACGTGTTACCCGAATATTTCCGATTTGCGCCGCTTGTACATGAATTGCCCCGGGTTTTTGGCGCACGCGATCGGATTGTGTCGCATCGGGGCCGGCATGCACGCGACAGAAATCGGGGGGGCGTGGCCGGACGAAAACCCGACGTATTCGGAAAAACCGCCGCATTTAAAAACCGAAATGTGTCGCTTGGGGAGCGCTCACCTTCACCTTCTATGGGATGGTGCATTCCGGGGCGTTAAGATTATTTTCGGCGCTGCAGCGCCACCTGGTGGACGGCGGAGGAACTACCATCTTAAATCCCAGCCGGACCCGAATCCTGTGCAGAGAACGCGCCGCTGGATCGCGAATGGGCCGGGTAAGTAAATGTGCCCCATTGTGTTTATATTACACTTGCTTCCCATTTGTGTTTACATTGTTTTTGCATTTACATTGCATGTGTGTTTACAATACATTTGTGTTTACACTGCGCTTAAGTTATCAACTCCCTTGTATCCTGGTCGCATAGCTATTTGTAACATTGCATTTTTGTAAACACAGTGTAAACACAATGTCAACAGAATACTAGCGGATTTTGTTTGAACATAACCTTTAGATGCACATAGAAAATTGACACAGCTCACTAATAACAGTATGAGATAAGATTAGCATAACACACACTCCCAGCTCCATCTCCTCCTCTCTGACTGATATCTCTGCAACTTTGCCGGCTAAAAGGAAATTCAAAGTGCCCCTGAATCTATGTAGCAGCCCCTACAGAATGTTATGTTCATCTCCACAAGTGTGAGGTGGTGAAAGGTTCTTTTTAAACGCCATGCATGCTCTTCTGGGGATTCTGGGAATTAAACATGCAAATAGTTTTGCACGGTGGAGTAAGTAAAACTTTGCCTCAAAGCTACTTTAGAGACAGCCCCCTTAACATCAAGCATGACCTTGTCAAGAAATCTTTCTTCCCTGACCTGCGGCCTTGGCCTCTCAATCAGCCAAACCAGTTCCCTATACTGTGCTGAAGAGATGCAAACACATGAAAACAGTTGGGAATGTGTTGTTTTAGAGAGATATACAAAGATTTAGCTATTATTCTGCTTCCTGTCACTAGGCTTCTTGTCATGCTTTAAAGTTAGCTTGATGCAAAACATTCCTTACTCCACCCTGGAACACAATTTGCCTATGTAATACACATAGAATTTTCAAGGCCATGTTCAAAAACGATGTTGTGGGATGTTGTGTCACAAGTCATGATGTCAAGAGTATATGACATCATCATGGCCTTGTAATACATTAGGGAATATATGTCGATATCTCTAGTTAAAAAAAGTGACATGATAAACTGTCCATTCATGGTTCATGCTTTGATGGGAAAACATTTTTACTAGAGATGAGCGAGCACTAAAATGCTCGGGTGCTCGTTATTCAAGACAAACTTTTCCAGATGCTCGAGTGCTCGTCTCGAATAACGAGCCCCATTGAAGTCAATGGGAGTCCCGAGCATTTTTTTTATAAAACTGAACAGTAAAAGAACAGTGCAAAAAAAAAATTCCAGATGTTTGCAGATGTTTTACTTGTAAGAACACATTGAAATAACACTTTTCTTCACTTTGCAGGTGTTCGCGCGTGTCTCCCGCTAAGTTAGGAGATGTGCACGAACATCTGGAATGTGAAGAATAGTGTTCTTTAAATGTGTTCTGCAGTTAAATGCTCCTGTATTCACAATTTTTAATGTTTTAATTCTATTCTTCACATTGCAGGTGTGCGCGCGTGTCTCCCGATAGGTTCGGAGATACACGCGCACAGCTGCAAAGTGAAGAATAGAATTAAAACATTAAAAACAGTGACCACAGGAACATTTAAGTGCAGAACACATTGAAAGAACAATATTCTTCACACTCCAGATGTTCCGAACATCTCCTAACTTAGCGGGAGACACGCGCAAACACCTGGAAAGTGAAGAATAGTGTTATTTCAATGTGTTCTTACAAGTAAAACATCTGCAAACATGTGTAATATTTTTTTTTTTACAATAAAAATACTTTTATTCAATTTATTTTATTAATTTACTGCTCGATCTCGAGCCGGCGAGATACTCGTCCGAGTAACGAGCCGGTCCGAGTATGCTAATACTCGACCGAGCAGTATACTCGGACGAGTATACTCGCTCATCTCTAATTTTTACCTTGGTTAAAGGTTTAAATTCCATTTAAAAACTAGAAAAAAAAAATGTCTTCTTTGTAAAATAGATATGCTTCACCTGGCTCTGAATTTTAAGTGTCTATAGAACAACAGAATTTTAGGTTTTACTGGGAATGATAAAACCTTCTTATAGGGAATTGCAACTCATTTAAAGATTTGCTTGTTTTTATGTTTTTTTTTTCACAGTAGTCCAAATTGCTAAATACATAATATATACATAACACAAATAATTATCAACTGTAGTTTCTCGTGTGGTAAATTTCTTACTTTTGTGCACATGGCAAGTCTGATCCAGCTTAACTGTGCAGTTTAATGAAAGGAAGATCTTCTAGAATGAAATCAGTCAGACAGTTGCTGGAGCAACAAAGGCAAATTAAGTAAAATTATATTCTTTTTACACATCATGGGGCAGACAAATATGAAAATATAAACTAATTTTATAAAATGTAAGAAACTAAATGCCGTGTGTTTAGAATGATGGCTATAAATAAGGATTGTGCCATGTAAGTGAGATGAATGAAGACACATAATGAATAACTGTTTCTTAACAAACAGTTAAAGCACAAGAAAGAAAATACTAAAGTTGTTAGTGAAAGTTCATTTACATTGCCAGATATTTAGAGATTTACATAAGAAAATCTTGCCCTTAATCTAAGGCAACATGCACACGACCGTTAGGGGACGTATATATGGCTGAAAGCATGCGGCCGTATATATGTCCCCATATGCCGGCAATGGGCGCATACACGGTACAGAGCAGTATGGTGCAGCACACGTGTGCCACTGTACCGCTCCGTACTAGGGGAAATGATAGGACATATCCTATCTTTCCCTGTACTACGGTGCTGTGCATCATGTATCTCTATGGAGAGGGGCTTGGGAGCGCAGCTCTCACCCCTCCTCCTCTCCGGCGCTCCGACTTGTGCCGTGCGTCACCCTTTAGTGTGAATGTAACCTAAGAGTATCTTATGTTTACACAAACTTTTAAGATATCTTCAGTCCAGTGTGTTTTAACTGAAGAATAGAAATGTTTGTGGTCTTTTTGTGAATTGTAATGTTCATCTCCTAGCATCTCTTGTCACTTGGCCTGTAGTTTGATCACCTATGTACTAGGGAAGACCTAGCTCAGTGATTGTGAACCTTTTAGCGGCCTAGTGCCTGAACTGAAACTCAAAACCCCTCTTATTTATTGCATGGTTCCAAAAATTAAAGCAGTAACTTATTGCTCCCTGCTCGTCAACAATTTTCAATCATATAGGCGTCCTGAGGACAACAACACAGTAGCTTCTTTCAAGTGTCCATCTGCACACAGAAAATCATGGGGCCAACAGGAGGTCCTCCAACGAGAATTCAGCCCTGTCCACACATTCTCCCTCTTCCCACAGTCCCAAGGAGCCGAGTAAGTATCACTTTAAGACTTCACTGAAACAAGCATCTTTTAAGTTGCTTGGAACTGAGGGAAGATTCTCTGAGTCCTGGTGTGCTGGGGTGATTGACTGGGTGCCCACAGAAAGGGCTCTGAGTGCACCTATGCCATAGGTTCTCTCCAACCACTGACAAAGCTGCTGTGACTCACTAATCCCTTCTCCCTCTTCCAGATAGCTTCTATGTAGTCTCATCGCTCTGTCAGTTGCTTTTGTTTTGGTGTTAAAAGTAACCTTATAATCTGCTGGCTGCAAGTAGATAAATACATTGTGATTTCCAAAATGCCATCCTTATTGAGGATTATTATTTAATTTCTGAGAAAATCCTGTTTTAACCAGCACACTAATAAAATAGTTGGTTCTGTATTTGGCACCCATAGTACTGCTTTTTCCACCTGAACCACTTCCATTTCCTTCAAGTGCCATCATAGGATGCTCACAAAACATGTCTTCTCCTTTGATGAAGAGGGAGTGGTCCAACAGAAGCAATGCTCTGTGTGCTGAGGGTACACCTCGGGTTCACCAAATGCCTCAGCAAATTAATTAAAATTGGATTTTTTCAGAAACTACAGAATGGACGGAATAAATAAAGGTATTCTGGAAATCTCTGTGCTTTTCTCTACAATGTTCTGCAAGTTTACTATAGTACTGTGTAAGGCAAACTCCCTTTAAGATAGAATACAGCAGAACTTTCAAAGTAAAAAGCAGTTACGCAGGGAAATAGCGAGAATTCAAGCCAGAGGAGCTGGACGGCCCCGAACCACAAAATTCACTTCCGTGAAAACTTTGTGGGTTTGAGTCCCCGAACCTGAACTTCAGTTAGAACTTTGGGTCTGGGTTTGGCTCAACCTCCTGATAATAACACCCGTAATCGTGTCTGACTTGACTTCATTAGGTCTGCTCATCACTATTGTTCAGCATTTGGGCACTTCACTTTTAATATTCTAAATTTTCTTGTACATCATAAATGAAAGAATGAGGATTCTTATCAGCCATTACAAAGTCAATTATGATTACTGAATGTTGTTACTCAATGCTACTTTAGAAAACCACATAAAAAGCAATTGTCCTTATTTTTAGATGGAACCCATTCCAAAGACAGCAATTAAACTTCAATGAATATTTCACTCTAAAACATATTGGGGCAGATTTACTTACCCGGTCCATTCGCGATCCAGCGGCGCGTTCTCTGCGCTGGATTCGGGTCCGGCCGGGATTTAATAAGGTAGTTCCTCCGCCGTCCACCAGGTGGCGCTGCTGCGCTGAAAAGAATTGGAACGTGCTGGAGTTCACCGGCTCGGGCTGAGTGAAGGTAAGCGCATCCCAAGCGACACTTTTTCCGTTCTTAAATGCGGCGGTTTTTCCGAATACGTCGGGTTTTCGTTCGGCCACGCCCCCCATTTCCGTCGCGCGCATGCCGGCGCCGATGCGCCACAATCCGATCGCGTGCGCCAAAATCCCGGGGCAATTCAGGTACAATCGGCGCAAATCGGAAATATTCGGGTAACACGTCGGGAAAACGCGAATCGGGCCCTTAGTAAATGACCCCCATTGACTTTCTGGTTGGTGATAGGTGCAATCTTTGCAAGTTGAAAAACATTGAATTGTATCTATGATCTTGACCAGTCAATCAGTTTTGGCCATGTCAAGGAGGCCCCATTTAGTAATGAGCATTATGTTTTTATCCTTGATTTCATCAGCTGAATGACTGTATGGCAGATTTTTGCACCAAACTTTCAATCTATATTTTGGCACACATTAGAGCATCACAAGCCACATCCTTTTATTTGAATTCATGCCCCTTTCTCTTTAACTCATTGCCTTGTGAAATCACATGGGAAGTTGTCCATAGGATGTAGACCATATTGGATAAATTAAAACCCACATTATGGGATATTTATATTGCCACGTAAAAATATATTTATAGAGATCTAGGTGAGAATTTTGACACTCATAGCTTTTACCCTCTGCACTAGACATTAGAAAAATGCAGCAAATCTATACCGCCTGCAATATCGGAAAGGAGTTTTGGAAGTTTTATTTATTTACATTGCACTTACTGAAGATTTTCAGTGCAGAAAACAGATTCACTTTGTGGTCAAAGTGTAGATAAAATATAAACAGAAAGTGCACAATGTTTTGGCTGCCACATAAACCAATAACAGCACATAGTCGGATACAGTAAATAGCATTCTTACCTTCATGATATTATGAAATATATTTAGTATATAGTAATAAAGAATTATAAAAGAAGAATATAGGTCTAAATAATGTACATTGAAGAAGAGCAGCACTTAACACAGGCCATATTCAAAGCATAAACCCACGGTAGAAAACAGACATGAAAGAGAAGGGAGGATGGATTAGTCTACCTCAAGCATGAAGGCAAAGCAATTTTAATCCATCTGGAAAGCGGCTTGGTACCATTTTCAAACCTTTGATTGAATAGAACCTGTGAAAATCCAAACTACTGCCATAGTGAAATGTAATAAAGATCACAAACTAATATTGACTTGCTGAGATGTCACAACACCTTGTAATTATGTTTAACTCAGGGCTCAGGTCCACAGAAAATGTCCAATGACTGTATCAAGGCTCCTGGACACCCGTATTAATATATATATATTTTGCTATTTCTATCATAAAATACAGCAGGCAGTGAGGATTATAACCCTTCAGAGTACCATCTACTGGGTTTCAGGCAGAAGTCACAGGCGGGTTCTTATGCCTTTAAATATTTCTTTAGCTATGTTATGATCACTAGCATTTCAAGGGTTTTTGTTTGCCAAAGCATATGGTTTTAAAGACAAATTAGAGAAATGCGTGGACATATCCGTCGTCTTTATTGTTGTCTAACTTATCTAATGTTTAATGAATTATGTACTTTTAGATGATGTCATGATGATTCCACTTATTCTTAACCTCTCACAAATAAAATGACAACAAGCCAAACGGCAAAAATAAATGACAAAACTTTCCACTGCTGAGAGCTGCTTCCCAATGCGTCTACTTAATAGCAATGAATAAAATGCTGGTTTCCTCAATTATATTGGTTTATAGATTACTAAACATTTTCAATAAAATGTTGTTTTCATTATCCTTCTGCTAGCTGGTTACATTTATATTATCAGGACTTGAATGTTTTGTTCCTTTCTTCATGGGTAGAAATAGTCAAAGAAAAAGAGAATCTAATCCTAATGATAATGTAGTTATTATTCTCACAGTTTTTGGTGATAATGGCATTTTCCGGAACACCCAGGTGTTCTTTAAAAGACAAGATACATCGGTATTGTATAACAATGTCATACAATCGCATTTTTAGACGAGAATCTGTGAAGCCTTTTGTGAGTATAGAGCTACAGGCTTGAAAACCGTGTAACCTAAAATGTCCTTGCTGCTGTTGCTCTATATGGATTCCCTCTAATTCTAAGAGGGATGCATGAATTTCCAGTGATTTATTCAGTTTAATCTGACAAATAGCTCTCTGTGTGTTCTGGAAATGTGCTAATTCCTTCCCATCCCCTCGAATATTTCATTCCAACCCATTGTTTGAGGGTTTTTTTTACACTGGTACGTTTTCTGCAATGCTTATTGTGCTTCAGTACATAAGAATACTTTTTGTATACAAGTCTGGAAGCCCTGTCCTTCTTTTCTGAGTTAGAGACATTTTTATATTCATAGCTCTTTCTTTATAGCGTCCCCAGTAATATAATTTTTAGCTGGTGACAGGTTCCAATAGCCTATGCCAGTGGTGGCGAACCTATGGCACGGGTGCCAGAGGTGGCACTCAGAGCCCTCTTTATGGGCACCCTTGCCATCACCCCAGGGTAGAGTTTGCCAAACAGGACTCAAGGCCTCTTGCAGTCCCAGGATCCTAGAAGGAAGCTACAATGATAATCCAAACTTCTTTTCCTTCTTTCTACTGTATTTGTGTCCTCCGGTGCCTATATAATTTAATCCTGTGACAGAGCAGGGAGTAATAAGTTTCTGCTTAAATTGTCGCATTGGCACTTTGCGAAAAATATGTGGGTTTTGGTTGTAGTTTGGGCACTCGGTGTCTAAAAGGTTTGCCATCACTGGCCTAAGCTATGCTGATTTTACAAAGGCCTTAATCAGCATTCTCAATCATTTCATTAGTTTTTAATTTCAAATTAATTGGCTCCCTGCTAGCAGTGTGTGGTGAGTCTTGCTGAAGGGGGGCAGCTGCAGCAGCTCCCTCCCCATTTCTTGTCATGTGCATTGAGCAGGGAAGGAGGGAATTGTGTGGAGTAGAGGAAGAATGCATAAGGAGATACAGGCACACACATTCTGCAGATACCCCCAAGGACTCACCACATGTTGCTGGCAGGGAGACAGATAATGTCAATTAAACTTATATAAACTGCTGAAATTAGTCAGAATGCTGACAGAGTCATTTTTAAAACCAGCATAGCATAGGCTATTGGAACCTGTCACCAGATGAAAATTACATTCCTGGTGACATGTTTGCTTTAAATTTATTCTTCAAAATCTTAGGTTTTTAAGATTGTACATCCATCAATTATATTTACTGTACCTATTCTAGTTTTTTAATACATTAGTTAGGAATGTTTTGTCTTTATTGACAAAAAATATTAATGTCCATTGGCTACCTAATGGGGGTCATTTATCATAGTTACTTGTGTTCTCCTTTCTGTGTAAAATCCATCAATTCACTTCTATGTTATTGTCATTAATTAGACATAATTTATGGCTTTATTACCACTTTTTTCAGTTTTTTGGTAAATTTTTCTACCTACCATGAAATAAACTTGCTAACACCAAGTTTTGTGGCTTTTTCTTTGCCGCATTTGACCTGTTTTGTGCTGAAAAGGCAAAGAAATCTGCCCTGCTAAATAAATAGGGCAAATCTGATGCAGCAAAAAAATCTCTAGTTTTTAATTTTAAAGCCTATGGAATACATAGAAAAAGGGCGCGAGGTGCAAAACAACCAAAAAGGCACAACAAAAGAGAAAAAAGAAAACAAATCACTAATGTTTGGTTTACTGATAAAAAATATTTTATTTTTTGCTGCTTTGGGTTATGTCTTTTATAACAGTGAAGAGCCAATATACCAAATATAGTTGCTTTACAACTGGCACAATTGGAAACTTTCTTTATCTGTTCTATTCTTTTGTTCAAATGAATATTTGAAGGTGATGATGTTAAGAAAATTGGGGCTTGAACAGGATATGGTATGACCCAAAAAAGTAAACAAAAAGTAAACAAATGTATTAAATCCCCCACATACATCACATATAGCTTGTCATACAGGAAAAAAGTCAGGGACCACATGATGTGAGAATCAATTAGTGGAACCATGCAAAACTTTGTATGAAACCAATTAGTTGCTGTTCTGGCTATTTCATTTACATTCGTTTTTATTTCTCGCCTACGTCACAGCTTATTTTTCCTTGGCATTTGCTACAATTAAAGATATTAATAGTTCTTCTGAACATTACATTACCTGAAGGTCTTTGTATTACTAGCTAAACTTGCTTTTGTGTGTTTCAACACGGTGGCTTATAGATAAACAGTGATTACAGTAATTAATTTACATTACATGAAAAGCTATTTACTGTACTTATTATTTTTCTAATTTTTTAAAATTTCTATTTACCTACTTAAATGTCTTAAATGTTCTTAATGAACATAATGAATTTTATTCAGATCTAATCGCTAGAATTTGAAAATGTTCTATAGATTAGTAAGTAGAGTAGGTAGGACCCGCCGAGAGCCTTTTCCTACCTCTGTGGTATACACTGTCATGGTCTTGCATTTTGTGCAGAAGCTGAAATTTCAGGCTCGCGTACAGAATCAGTATCTGATATAAATTATTCAACATCATATCAAATATTAACTATATGCCTGATGCAATCATCTGCAGATGTTGAGAGATATATGCTATTTGAAAAACAAATTTTATTTGGAAGTCTTTGCAATGTATCAGGGATACAATATGGCAGGGACCTGGGTTGTTAAAGGGGTTTTCTAGGAATCATGGAAAACAACTTGAAGGCTGGGGCAGGAATGACAAAACAAAAAGAAAGTTCCCCAATGACCCTCCGTCTTACAGCTCTAAAAGCTCACTGCCTGACCATTGTCTCTAGAAACACAGAAGGGGAGATTTATCTTTTCTTATTATAGTTTTTCAGTCAGTCCAGTCTCTGTTTTGGCTAATTTGTATTAAATGTTTTTTCTTTGTGTTACTTAGGGCTTGTGCGGCCCCATCCACACTTTTTTTCACAGGCGAGTTTGGCGCATGTTTTTGACATGCAGAACTCGCATTGCACTCTGACCCTGTCAGCACCTGTCCAGCAACCGTGCAACCACAACCAGGCTTGGCGCTAACTGTCAGACTACGTAAGTGGTGGTGAACTCACCCTGCGACGTCCCTGCGAGCTAAGGCCCTGCCTAAAGCAGATACACCGCCCTGGCAAGGAGGAACACACTATCAGGAACCTAACTGATGGTCCCTGAGTGACTCTACAAGATGACAGGGAAGACTTACTTCATCTGGCATCTGCTGGATGGTGGAGCAGACAGGTAACCAAATAAAGATATAGGTCAGTGTTCACACATGAACACAGAAACCGACACAAGACTGAGACAGGGAAGAGGGGTCACACTAGGAGATAAACGATACTGAGAGAGAAACAGATACAGACAGACAAGTGGAGTCAAACAACCGGGTCAAAACGAAGATGGCGGCAAATGTACAGAATCGTATAGCAAATAGAATGGTCAGTAGGCAAAGCAGAAGTCAATACACAGAATAGCAAGAAACTCAATAGCAAGAGCACTAGAGAACACAGGAGACTAAACAACCAGCACCCAATGAAGGGTTGGTCAGAATATAAGGCAGTAATGGACACTCCCTCCAGCACTGACTGGCTTAGCCGTCCATTACGAGTTCAAAGATGCACCCAGTTTTCCCAAGATCAGAAATGGAGCTGTCAATCACAGGCAGCTCTGGGTGTGGTTTTCTGGCAAGAAACCTGAAACCAGATCCCATCAGAACAATTTGCAAGTTCTGACAGACCCATTGTATTCAGCATTTTTTTTCACCCATATACACAATTTTTTTTATTTTTACCTGATGAGCCTTTAAGGCGAAACAAGTCTTGTCGGGATTGGGATTCACACATTACACCTGTGACATGACCCCATGACATAGGATTTGTTTTCTTCCTTTGACATTATCTGTTGCAAGCAAAAAATTACCTGACGACACCTGCAAACATAGGTCTTTAATAGGGCCAGTTATTGCAGGGTCAGGTTCCAGTAGGCATACAGGGTGTAATAGGATTGTCCTGAATCAGGGTTACTATAGGGTTTTCTTGCGACCACTGAGTCAATAAGACCCGAGCCCATACGGACATCTTTCATTCCTCCCTGTGTCTGACACTCTATGTACCTTCTCCTCTGGTCACCCATACTGACTTGTCAGCCAGACAAATACATTAGGGTGTACCACTCCGGGTACCTAATCTAAGGAGCTACATAGATGACCCATCTGTGATTCTTGAGACGTATTCATACACTTCGGAGGTGAGTCCTTTACATATACGCTTCATTAACTTTAAGGGGACACCTTCGACAAGTTCTTATACGCTCACTTATCTCTCTCTCTCTAGACTGGTTACCAGTGCCGAGGTACCGAATATGCCAACAAAGACACTTATCCACCACCTGTAAATATTTGTAAATAATAAATAGGTTTTTCACTAGCTTCAATCACTAGTTGTATTTTTTCTATGACAGCCTTAAGTGATTTGTTCGGGGCATCCCAATAGATAAGCCTTGAGGACCCCATTTTCTATTCCAGTATTTTGTTTAGATTTTTATTTTTACGTGTGTAAAAATCTTGGCATAATCTACTTTTGCAAGACGCGCATGTGAAAAAGCACCACACAAGTCTATGGTGATCTGTCATCTGTCCTGTGCACATGTATGAGGAAGAGGCTTTCTGTCCACTGCGTATAACGGATTGTTACAAAGTCCTACACTTAGATCCGACTGCATGGTTCAAAATGGAATTGGATACATATATTCTGGATTTTGTTACACAGCAGACCATTTCACCAAAACTACCTATGGGGCATACATCGTGTGCATGTAGCCTAACTGTTGTTTTTCCTGTCAAGCCCACCTTTTTTATTTGCCTAAGGTTCACAAACCTTTAGGTTTGTGGACTTTTATTTAAAACAATGTGTAGAAACATTGGCATCATTCAATAAGGACACAATGGATATGCTGAGATGTCTGAATGGACTACATTTGGATGGAGATATGTTCTTTGTGACATGTGACGTGGAGTCCATGTACACGTCTATATCACATGACCATGGAGTACGTGCCTCAAGATTCTTTCTGGATATGATGAATTTAGATCCAGATTTGATAGAGTTCATTATGCTTTTATTGCATTTTGCACTCACACACAACTAGTTTACTTTCAAGTACCGCCAGCTCCGGCGAACAGCCACTTGTGCCCCCTCAAATGCGAATCTGTTCTTTATGACTGTGGGAGAGAGAGGAAGTGTTTCAGACCCCAGGACAAGAAGCCATGATCCAGAGGTATAGATATATTGATGACATGCTCTTCATCTCCCAGGGTTCCACGTCACACCTTGAGCAATTTCATCTGAAACACAAATGATTTCAACATTAAATTTACTTGGAAATACAGTCAGTCTCAGTTGGAGTTTTTGGACATGGCCACTCTGGTTTAGTGTCCACTGATATTTTTAGGAAAACCACAGTGACAGTACAGTCAAACAAGCAATTCAAGTTGGGCAGTTCTTGGGGGAACGCCGTATTTGCTCCAATGAGGAATCTTTTAAAAAACAAGCAGATGATTTAACTTCATGTTTTCTTGAAAAGAGATTTAGTTACTTCGACATACAAAAAGGTCTTACAGAGCATAACAAACATCAAGAGACTCATTGTTGGTGAGTAAACAACGGAACACATACTGTATAGGAACAAGTCTCATGATACACAGGTTAGGTTCATTACTACTTTCATTTCAGACTGATATTCAGATATTCTATGTACACACTGGCCTTATTTATTGACCGATATGAATCTGGCACCTCATTTATCATCATCTCCTTCTGTGATTTGGCGCAGACCTAAAAATTTTGGTGACATCTTAACATTGAGCCACTATGTACCCCTGAATCCAAATCCTTTTGGAAGTCGGGGACCAAGATAGGGGACATATACATGTGGGCATTGTACAGCATGTATATACATAGTCTGATCTTCCACCTTTCCCAATACAGCAGAAGGCAAGGAATTTAACATTGTATATAACATCACATGCAACATGGTGGGTGGAAAATATCTCGCCCAATTTCCATGTAATAAACCTTGTATTGGTATGACTACAGGTGGCTTAAAAGTCTGAGTGTTAAAGCACGCCAATCGGATTTCAGCAGCGTCCCACTCGTGTAATCCTAAAGGACTCAGGGTGCATGGAATTGACAGGGTGTATTTAGGGTGGCGTGGGGTGGCAGGGGGATGATCTTAAAGGTGCCCTCATGTGAAAAGAGACAAAATGGATAGTAATTAGAGATGAGCGAGCACTAAAATGCTCGGGTGCTCATTATTCGAGACAAACTTTTCCAGATGCTCGAGTGCTCGTCTCGAATAACGAGCCCCATTGAAGTCAATGGGAGACCCGAGCATTTTTTTAATAAAACTGAACAGTAAAAGAACAGTGCAAAAAAAAAAAATTCCAGATGTTTGCAGATGTTTTACTTGTAAGAACACATTGAAATAACACTATTCTTCACTTTGCAGGTGTTAGCGCGTGTCTCCCGCTAAGTTAGGAGATGTGCACGAACATCTGGAATGTGAAGAATAGTGTTCTTTCAATGTGTTCTGCACTTAAATGCTCCTGTGTTCACTGTTTTTAATGTTTTAATTCTATTCTTCACATTGCAGGTGTGCGCGCGTGTCTCCCGATAGGTTCGGAGATACGCGCGCACAGCTGCAAAGTGAAGAATAGAATTAAAACATTAAAAACAGTGAATACAGGACCATTTAAGTGCAGAACACATTGAAAGAACACTATTCTTCACATTCCAGATGTTCCGAACATCTCCGAACCTAGCGGGAGACACGCGCGAACACCTGGAAAGTGAAGAATAGTGTTATTTCAATGTGTTCTTACAAGTAAAACATCTGCAAACATGTGTAATATTTTTTTTTACAATAAAAATACTTTTATTCAATTTATTTTATTAATTTACTGCTCGATCTCGAGCCGGCGAGATACTCGTCCGAGTAACGAGCCGGTCCGAGTATGCTAATACTCGACCGAGCAGTATACTCGGACGAGTATACTCGCTCATCTCTAATAGTAATCCTTAACACAATCTCTGTTTTTGGTTTCAATGAATCCATCAGCTTCAAACCTTTTTTGTGAACTCCTGTAATGTATTTTCAATTGGAAGTTTATTTTGTATTTTTATTTTGTTCTACTTTCTGTCTTTCATTATTAGGATTTTCTGAATCCATCTTTGTGGTATAATGGCTACACTATACAGATATTTTTTTACAAGCATCCTCTTAAGCAATGGCTTAAGCAATGGCTTCCTACAAACAATGATTAGATCTGTTTATGTATAATCTGCATTTTGTGAACTTCAATGAAAATATGCTGTTAGCAGCTTGTATTAACTATGCACTTTGACACTTTATCATTGTATAACATGAATTTATAACATGAATTGTATATTTTCATGCACTGTTGCCCGTTATAATTTATAATGTATAATTTATAATCTGGATGAATTGATGTAATTTTTATTGTTGTACATCTTTCATATCATTTGAACCCTTTTTTGTCATATTTTGGTCCGCCATCTATTACAGTTGTTTTACTGTATCTTATTCACGGCATTTCTCACAGTATTTTCTCAGAAAAATTGTGAAACTCCAATTGTCAATGGAGCAAAAAAAAATGTTTTGTCTGGATCTACAATTATAAAGTAGACAGTTCAGACTTACATACAAATTCAACTTAAGAACAAACCTATAGAATCTATATTGCATGTATACTGTCTGTATAGAGTATTTTAAACATTAATCACTTTTATACAAGATATTGGTCTAAATATGATATTTACAACTAGAGAGAATGAACCCTGTCCCATCAAATAATTGCAATAATGCTACACACATGAAGAAATCATGGAAAATACGTAGCAAAAACCAGATCTAATTTTTATTAATGAAAAATCTATACACACAAAGACAAGAAACATCACATGGACAGATATACAAAAATCACAACAGGCTTCTGGCACCTGAAAATGACCAGTGCACCTGTACACTGAGCCCCCAAATGCAACACCACAAAATTCCTTAAATATAATATCCACAGCTAAGCAGCAGAAGGGCATAGAACATGATATGCATAAGATATGATCTTCTCCATGTGAGGAAAAATATTATTCCAATCAAATAGCATAAAATTATGGAAAAAATAAGCACAAACACAGAGACCTACATGACTGAAGATGATGAACATCTGCTGAGCAAGAAAAAAATATGCTATCCTATGAACCATGGTGTGCAGGAGGGAGCCTGAGCGAATGCCTCACGCGTATTGCCATAAAATGTGGCTTCCTCAGGGGTAGATATGATATTTAACCGTTTAAGGACCGGGCCCTTTCCCGTTTTTTCATTTCCATTTTTCACTCCCCACCTTCAAAAATCTATAACTTTTTTATTTTTACACGTAAAAAGCTATGTGGCGGCTCGTTTTTTGCATAACAAATTGCACTTCATAGTGATGGTATTAAATATTCCATGCCATGTACTGGGAAGCGGGAAAAAAATTCCAAATGCAGTGAAAATGGTGAAAAAACGCATTTGTGTCGTATTCTTGTGGGCTTGGATATTAGGGCTTTCACTTCACGCCAAAAACGACACATCTAATTTATTCTTTGTGTCAGTACGATTACAAGGATACCAAATTTGTATAGGTTTTATAATGTTTTCATACATTTACAAAAATTAAAACCTCATGAACAAAAATTTTTATTTTATTTTATAATAATAATAATAATAATAATAATAATCTTTATTTATACAGCGCCATCAAATTCCGTAGCGCTTTACAAATCATAGGGGACATATACAACTATATTACATTACAAAGAACAAACAGTCATATAGAACAATAGGAGTGAGGGCCCTGCTCACAAGAGCTTACAGACTATGAGGATGAGGGGATGACACAAGAGGTTGTATAATGGTCCAGCCATTCTTTATAAGGGAACAATATAAAATAATTTAATAAATAATTTACTAAACAACGATGTTGCTGCTTGGACCAGCCATCAGCCGCCATCTTATTTACAGGGTCCTAGGTGAAAAAGACTGCAGAGAAGCCTGGAGCTTGGTATATATCAGCTGTTTGCCAGATAACAGATGGGAGATAGGATGAATTAGTAAAGGGAGAGTTGACATTTCAAGCAGTTAGCGAGTGTGATAGGCTTGCCTAAAGAGATGGGTTTTAAGAGCACGTTTGAAGCTTTGGAGGGTAGGCATTAGTCTCAGAGTCTGGGGAAGGGCATTCCAGAGAATTGGTGCAACTCGGGAAAAGTCCTGGATACGTGCATGGGAGGTTCGAATTAAGGTAGAGATTAATCTAATGTCACTGGCAGATCGAAGAGCACGGGAAGGGCGATAGACTGAGATGAGAGAAGAGAGATAGGGAGGTGCAGCATTATTCAGAGCTTTGTGGATGAGGGTTATTATCTTAAAGTGAATACGGAAGGAGACAGGTAGCCAGTGCAGTGATTGGCACAAACTGGAGGCATCCGTGTAGCGTTTGGCCTGAAAGACGAGCCTGGCTGCTGCATTAAGAATAGATTGAAGAGGAGAGAGTTTAGAGAGTGGAAGACCAATTAGTAGAGAGTTACAGTAGTCTAGTCGAGAGTGAATAAGTGCAACAATTAGCATTTTAGAAGTTTCAAATGTCAGAAACGGCCGGATTCTGGAGATGTTTCTGAGATGCATACGGCAAGAGCGAGCAATAGATTGAATATATGGTAAAAAGGAGAGGTCAGAGTCCAGCACAACCCCAAGACAGCGGGCCTGCTGCCTCGGTGCTATAGTGATCCCACAGACCGAGATGGAGAGGTCAGGGTTGGGTTGGTTAGTAGATGGTGGAAAGACAAGAAGTTCAGTCTTAGAAAGATTAAGTTTCAAGAAGAGAGAGGACATGATGTTAGAGACAGCAGAGAGACAATCACTAGTGTTCTGGATTAAGGCAGGAGTGATGTTACGTGCAGAAGTATATAGCTGGGTGTCATCAGCATAAAGATGATACTGGAAACCAAATCTGCTGATGGTTTGTCCAATGGGGGCAGTATAGAGAGAGAAGAGAAGAGGACCTAGGACTGAGCCCTGAGGAACCCCAACACTGAGAGGAAGATGAGTAGAGAAAGACCCAGAAAAGGAGACACTGAAAGTGCGGTCAGAGAGATAGGAAGAAAACCACGAGAGTGCAGTGTCCTTTAGGCCAATGGAGTGAAGCATCCTAAGGAGGAGCTGGTGGTACACAGTATCGAACGCTGCGGATAGATCCAGGAGAATGAGGAGAGAATAGTCACCTTTGGATTTTGCAGTGAGGAGATCATTGGAGACTTTAGAAAGAGCAGTTTCAGTGGAATACATAGAGCGGAAACCAGATTGTAGGGGGTCAAGGAGGGAGTTAGCTGAGAGATAGCGGGTTAGTCGAGAATAGACCAAGCGTTCCAGGAGTTTGGAGATGAAAGGGAGGTTAGAAACTGGTCGGTAGTTAGTAGCATTGGATGGGTCCAGTGAAGGTTTCTTTAGTAAAGGGGTAACAATAGCATGCTTGAAAGAAGAGGGGACGACCCCAGAAGAGAGAGAGAGATTGAAAATTTTAGTTAGGTGAGAAGTGATTGCTGGGGAGAGAGACTGTACCAGATGTGAGGGGATGGGGTCACTGATGCAGGTAGTGGGGCGAGCAGAGGAAAGGAGCCGGGACACTTCTTCCTCTGTGACTGGCTCAAAGGAAGAGAGTGAACAAGATAAGGTATCGGAGGGAAGGGGATTAGTGGGGTGAGTGGATTGAGCAATTATTTCCTGGCGGATACAATCTATTTTGTCCTTAAAATAGGCGGCCAGATCTTCAGCCCCAAGGTCTGTGACAGGTGGCTGCACCTTGGGTGTTAGTAAGGAGTGAAGGGTATCAAAGAGCCTTTTGGGGTTGTTAGAGAGAGAGGATATGAGATTAGTAAAATAGACCTGTTTAGCGAGGTGGAGGGCAGAGTTATACGTTTTTAGCATAAATTTGAAGTGAAGAAAGTCTGCAGATGTGCGCGATTTTCTCCACAGACGTTCAGCAATCCTGGAGCACAGCCGAAGGAAACGAGTTTGTTCAGTGTGCCAAGGTTGCCTGCGTGTGTGTTGAAAATTTCGGATAGTGAGCGGTGCCATCTCATCTAGGGCGCTTCTGACAGTGTGATTATAGTGGTTAGCAGCCAGGTTTGGACAGGTGAAAGAGGAGATGGGGGACAGTGCAGACTGTAAGTTTTCTGTGAGTTGATGAGTATCTATTGCACGTGGGTTCCGGTATGAGTGATGGGTGGAAGGCTTCTGAGAACGAGAAGGGTTATTGAAAGTAAAAGAAAGGAGATTATGGTCTGAAAGTGGAAAAGAGGAATTGGTAAAATCAGATATTGAAGATGGTCGGGAGAAGACCAAATCGAGGATGTTTCCTTCATTATGAGTGGGGGAATCACAGAGTTGTGAAAGACCGAGAGAAGTAGTTAGTGCTAAGAGCTGAGAGGCAGGAGGGGAAATGGGAGTGTTAACAGGGATGTTGAAGTCTCCCATGATGATGGTTGGAATGTCACAGGATAAAAAGTGAGAGAGCCAAGAGGCAAAGTGGTCAAGAAACTGATAGGGTGAGCCAGGAGGACGGTATACTACAGCCACACGAAGAGAGAATGGGTGGAAAAGTCTGAGGGTGTGGACCTCAAAAGATGGGAAAGTAAGAGAAGGTACAGAAGGAATGACCTGGAAAGTGCATTGTGGAGAGAGGAGTATGCCTACCCCACCTCCCTGCCTATTCTCAGGTCTGGAACAGTGCGAAAAGTGTAAACCGCCATAAGACAATGCTGCAACGGAGGCGGAGTCATCCTGCTGGATCCATGTTTCCGTAATGGCAAGCATGTCAAAAGACTTAGAAAGAAAGAGGTCATGAACTTTCATACTTTGGTGTATGGAGTTGAGGGTGGTGTCATCTTTTGCGACTTTTGATGATGTTTTCAATGATATTATTTTTAGGACTGTACGACCTTTTGATCACTTTTTATAGAATTTTTAATTTTTTTTTAAATGGCAAAAAAAGTGCCAGTTTTGACTTTGGACGCGATTTTCCGTTACGGGGTTGAACGCAGTGAAAAACCGTTATTACATTTTGATAGATCAGGCATTTTCGGACGCGGCGATACCTAATGTGTTTATGATTTTTACTGTTTATTTATATTCATATCAGTTCTAGGGAAAGGGGGGTGATTTGAATTTTTAGGTTTTTTTATTATAATTTTTTTTTCTAACTTTTTTTTAATTTTTATTTTTACTATTTTTCAGACTCCCTAGGGTACTTTAACCCTAGGTTGTCTGATCGATCCTACCATATACTGCCATACTACAGTATGGCAGTATATGGGGATTTTACTCCTCATACATTACAATGTGCTGATAGCACATTGTAATGAATGGGTTAACCCGAAGTAGCTTCGGGTCTTCGTGAGACCCGAAGCTACCATGGCAATGGATCGCCGCTCCCCGATGACGTCACGGGGAGCGGCGATCCTCGGAAAGATGTTTGCCGGCGTTCTGCAAGAATATGCAGCAGAGACTTCTCCATGCATCGAAACGCGACCGCCGCCGTGAATACACGGCGGGCGGTCGCGAACCGGTTAACACAAATATGTTTTCCTTGGGTTCTAAAACTTTTTAGTCAATCCAAGGCAATTTATAGAACAATAGTTAATAGTTGCTGGTTGATAACTCTATTTTTTGTTAGTGGTAAGCTTTAAGGTAGTTTTAGGATATTTTCAATTTGTTTAAAATGTATATCTTAATGTATAATATAAATTAATTAAAAATGTCCAAAATTGGATAAATGTTTGTGTGTCTCTGTTTGGTTCCACTTTGTATTGTATTTCAGGATATCATGAACAAAGGGGAAATGTAAATGGAGACGAGTGTATATCCAAAATTTGCCACACTGAAGCTTTCCAATGATTTGGTTCAGTTCTGCATCTATTTAGTCTGAACTAGAGATGAGCGAGCACTAAAATGCTCGGGTACTCGTTATTCGAGACGAACTTTTCCCGATGCTCGAGTGCTCGTCTCGAATAACGAACCCCATTGAAGTCAATGGGAGACTCGAGCATTTTTCAAGGGGACCAAGGCTCTGCACAGGGAAGCTTGGCCAAACACCTGGGAACCTCAGAAAAGGATGGAAACACCACGGAAATGGACAGGAAACAGCAGGGGCAGCATGCATGGATTCCTCTGAGGCTGCATAATCGCACCATTATGCCAAAATTATGGGCAACAGCATGGCCATGACAGAGTGACAGAATGAAGCTAGATAGCATCTAAAACATGCAATAATTGACCCTGACACTATAGGGGACGGCATGCAGAGGCAGCGGCAGCAGCGGCAGGCTAGAGAGTGGCATGGCGACATACCCTAAATGGACTCAGGCTTCAAACCAATGGGTGGCAGAGAGGAACCAAAGGAGGTGAGCAAGAAGCGCTCAAATAATATCGGTACATGATAAAAGTTTGCCAGTATATTTTGTGGATTACACAGCAGGGTGGCGACAAAGTTAACATGGAAGCCATGAAAACAACCCAAAATTCTGCCTGACACAGCTCGTTTGATAAGGGGACCATGTATGGAGGCAGTGAACTAGTAGTAGATTAAAGGTGCTGCAGTTAAAACTATGTTAGTTGGATCTTGGCATGGAGCTGGCGCTCCGCTGCCAGGCGAGCTTTCGCCAATCCAAGCCCCTGTCTCTAGGCTACTCCCCAAACAGCACTTCTAAGAACCTTTTGTATAAGATCAAGTGTAGTAGCGTTCTTATAAGTTTAGGATATGCCGGGTGAGGGGAATGTAAACAGATGCGCAAGAAGAGCTGAAATAATATCGGTAAATGCTAAAAGTTTGCAAGTATATTTTGTGGATTACACAGCAGGGTGGCGACAAAGTTAACAAGTTTGATGTGGAATGCTTTGTAATAGCTCTTGGGCGGTGTGCCTTTTATCGCCTAGGCTCAGCAGTTTGAGCACCGCCTGCTGTCGCTTAGCGACGGCACTGCTGCTGTGCCTAGAGCTACCGACTGATGGCGCCATGCCCACGGATGGTAATTCGGAGGAGGAGGAGGGTTGGGAGGAGGTATAGTAGGCCTTTAAGACCTGGACCGAGGTAGGCCCCGCAATTCTCTGCGTCGGCAGTATATGACCAGCCCCAGGGTCAGACTCGGTCCCAGCCTGCACCAAGTTAAGTGTAGTAGCGTTCTTATAAGTTTGGGATATGGCGGGTGAGGGGAATGTAAACAGATGCGCAAGAAGCGGCTGATGCGCATGGAGCTGGCGCTCCGCTGCCAGGCGAGCTTTCGCCAATCCAAGCCCCTGTCTCTAGGCTACTCCCCAAACAGCACTTCTAAGAACCTTTTGTATAAGATCAAGTGTAGTAGCGTTCTTATAAGTTTAGGATATGCCAGGTGAGGGGAATGTAAACAGATGCGCAAGAAGCACTGAAATAATATTGGTAAATGATAAAAGTTTGCCAGTATATTTTGTGGATAACACAGCAGGGTGGCGACAAAGTTAACAACTTTGATGTGGAATCCATGAAAACAACCCAAATTTCTGCCTGACACACCTCGTTTGATAAAGGGACGATGTATGGAGGCAGCTATATGGACGACTTTTGGAGGTAGCACTGGAGACAACGTGTGGAGGCTGCTATGGAGACAATTTAATTTGGATAGTGCCTGTATGTGGCAGTCCCAAAAATTTTTCAAACCAGAGGAGCAGGTAGGTGGCCCTCCAGTAAAATGGAATAGATTGAGTGCCTGTATGTGGCAGTCCAAAAAAATTTTCAAACCAGAGGAGCAGGTAGGTGGCCCTCCAGAAAAATTGAATAGATTGAGTGCCTGTATGTGGCACTCCCAAAAATTGTTTAAAACAGAGGACCGGGTAGGTGGCCCTCCAGAAAAATTGAATAGATTGAGTGCCTGTATGTGGCACTCCCAAAAATTGTTTAAAACAGAGGACCGGGTAGGTGGCCCTCCAGAAAAATTAAATGCATAAAGTACTATAGCTAGAGCCAGTGGGCCCTGTCAAAAAATAGCCAGTTTCCTCTGCTTTACTGTACAAAGAGGAGGAGAAGGAGGAAAATGAGGAGGAAGAGGAGTGGATCAATTATTCAGGTTGAGCTTCCTTCACCTGGTGGAGATTGGAAATTATGAGAAATCCAGGCTTTATTCATCTTAATAAGCGTCAGCCTGTCAGCGCTGTCAGTCGACAGGCGTGTACGCTTATCGGTGATGATGCCACCAGCTGCACTGAAAACCCGCTCGGACAAGACGCTAGCGGTAGGGCAGGCAAGAACCTCCAAGGCGTACAGCGCCAGTTCATGCCACATGTCCAGCTTTGAAACCCAGTAGTTGTAGGGAGCTGTGTGATCATTTAGGACGATGGTATGGTCAGCTACGTACTCCCTCACCATCTTTCTGTAAAGATCAGCCCTACTCTGCCGAGACTGGGGACAGGTGACAGTGTCTTGCTGGGGTGACATAAAGCTGGCAAAAGCCTTGTAAAGCGTACCCTTGCCAGTGCTGGACAAGCTGCCTGCTCGCCTACTCTCCCTCGCTACTTGTCCCGCTGAACTACGCACTCTGCCGCTAGCGCTGTCAGAAGGGAAATACTGTTTCAGCTTGTGCACCAGGGCCTGCTGGTATTCATGCATTCTCACACTCCTTTCCTCTGCAGGGATGAGAGTGGAAAGATTTTGCTTGTACCGTGGGTCCAGGAGAGTGAACACCCAGTAATCGGTGCTGGAATAAATTCTTTGAACGCGAGGGTCACGGGATAGGCAGCCTAGCATGAAATCTGCCATATGCGCCAGAGTACCAACGCGTAAGAATTCACTCCCCTCACTGGCCTGACTGTCCATTTCCTCCTCCTCCAACTCCTCCAACTCCTCTTCTTCTGCCCATACACGCTGAACAGTGAAGGACTCAACAATGGTCCCCTCTTGTGTCTCGCCAACATTCTCCTCCTCTTCCTCCTCATCCTCCTCCACCTCCATCTCCTCCGATATGCGCTGAGAAACAGACCTGAGGGTGCTTTGGCTATCAACAAGGGAATCTTCTTCCCCCGTCTCTTGTGACGAGCGCAAAGCTTCCGACTTCATGCTGATCAGAGAGTTTTTCAACAGGCCAAGCAGCGGGATGGTGAGGATGATGATGGCGGCATCGCCACTGACCATCTGTGTTGACTCCTCAAAGTTACTCAGCACCTGACAGATATCAGACATCCACGTCCACTCCTCATTGTAGACTTGAGGAAGCTGACTGACCTGACCTGACTACCAGTTCTGGTGGAAGTTGACATCTGGCAGTCTACAATCGCTCTGCGCTGCTGGTAAACTCTGGATAACATGGTCAGTGTTGAATTCCACCTCGTGGGCACGTCGCACAACAGTCGGTGAGCGGGCAGTTGGAGGCGGCGCTGGCTACCCTGAGAGTGGCAGCATCTGTGCTGGACTTCCTGAAATGCGCACAGATGCGGCGCACCTTCGTGAGCAAATCAGACAGAATGGGGTATGTCTTGAGGAAACCTGCATGGCACATGTGTCAGTCTGCCGAGTTGCAGAGCCGCCACCAGGTTACGGCCGTTGTCACACACAACCATGCCTGGCTTCAGGTTCAGCGGTGCCAGCCACAGATCAGTCTGCGCCGTGATGCCCTGTAATAGCTCTTGGGCGGTGTGCCTTTTATCGCCTAGGCTCAGCAGTTTGAGCACCGCCTGCTGTCGCTTAGCGACGGCACTGCTGCTGTGCCTAAAGCTACCGACTGATGGCGCCGTGCCCACGGATGGTAGTTCGGAGGAGGAGGTGGAGGAGGGGTGGGAGGAGGAGGAGGCATAGTAGGCCTGAAACACCTGGACCGAGGTAGGCCCCGCAATCCTCGGCGTCGGCAGTATATGACCAGCCGCAGGGTCAGACTCGCTCCCAGGCTCCACCAAGTTAACCCAATGTGCCGTCAGCGATATATAGTGGCCCTGCCCGGCAGCACTCGTCCACGTGTCCGTGGTCAGGTGGACCTTGTCAGAAACGGCGTTGGTCAGGGCACGGATGATGTTGTCTGACACGTGCTGGTGCAGGGCTGGGACGGCACATCGGGAAAAGTAGTGGCGGCTGGGGACCGAATACCAAGGGGCGGCCGCCGCCATGAGGTTGCGAAAGGCCTCGGTCTCTACTAGCCTATAGGGCAGCATCTCCAGGCTAAGCAATCTGGAGATGTGCACATTAAGGGCTTGGGCGTGCGTGTGGGTTGCACTATATTTGCGTTTCCGCTCCAGCGTCTGGAGTATGGAGAGCTGAATGCTGGTGGATGCTGTGGAGGATCGTGGAGGCGACGATGGGGTTTTTGTGGCAGGGTCCTGGGCAGGGGGCTGACTATCAGCTGACACAGGGGAAGGAGCAGTGGTGTGCACGGCCGGAGGTGAACGGACTTGTTGCCACTGAGTGGGGTGTTTAGCATTCATATGCCTGCGCATACTGGTGGTAGTTAAGCTAGTAGTGGTGGAACCCCTGCTGATCCTGGTTTGGCAAATGTTGCACACCACAGTCCGTCGGTCATCCGGTGTTTCCCTAAAGAACCTCCAGACTTCTGAAGATCTAGCCCTCGCCGCAAGAGCCCTCGCCACGGGAGCTTCACTAGTTGACACATTTGGCGCTGATGCACCAGCTCTGGCCCTGCCTCTCCGTCTGGCCCCACCACTGCCTCTTCCAACCTGTTCTGGTCGAGGACTCTCCTCCGTCTCAGAAGCACTGTGTTCACCCGGCCTCTCAACCTAGCTTGGGTCTGTCACCTCATCATCCTCCGATCCCTCAGTCTGCTCCCCCCTCGGACTTCCTGCCCTGACAACAACTTCCCCACTGTCTGACAACCGTGTCTCCTCATCGTCGGACACCTCTTTACACACTTCTTCCACTACGTCAAGAAGGTCATCATCACCCACAGACTGTGACTGGTGGAAAACCTGGGCATCGGAAAATTGCTCAGCAGCAACCGGACAAGTGGTTTGTGACTGTGGGAAGGGTCCAGAAAACAGTTCCTCAGAGTATGCCGGTTCAAATGCCAAATTTTCCTGGGAGGGGGCAGACTGGGGGGAAGGAGGCTGAGGTGCAGGAGCTGGAGAAGTGGCGATTTCGGTGACATGGGTGGACTGCGTGGAAGACTGACTGGTGGACAAATTGCTCGAAGCATTGTCAGCAATCCACGACATCACCTGTTCGCACTGTTCTGGCCTCAACAGTGCTCTACCACGAGTCCCAGTAACTTCAGACATGAACCTAGGGAGTGTAGCTCTGCGGCGTTCCCCTGCTCCCTCATAAGCAGGTGGTGTCTCACCCCGGCCAGGACCACGGCCTCTGACCCCTGCAGTAGTTGGACGCCCACGTCCCCGCCCTCGTCCTCTACCCCTAGCCCTCGGGTTAAACATTTTTAAAATGAGAGTTATAGCTTTAATTTTTTTTTAACTTTTTTTTGTGTTTTTTTTTTTTTTTTTTGTGTTTTTGAGTTTTTAAAACCAAACGATGCTATCCTATTGCTATGGCTATTTTCTAGCCAAGTATGAAAGCACACTACTATGCCAGATGAGATGACACTGAGTTATTAAACAAAATAAACGTAAAATAAAAAAGGACAAATGGCAGACTGTGCCTAATTGAAATCCAACCCCTACTAAATTTTCCCACTTCGGTCTTTGCAATGGATATGTGCGTCACTAAGCGCAAAACACAGCGGTCGCAAGTCTCACTACAAATTGCTCACAATTGGCTAGTAGATGCACTGCAGCAAGTACAGCCACCAGCAGATCAACCAGAAATCAAATATATAACGCTACTGTAGGCGTAAGTAAGCCGTTTGGATTCTCCTATGGCTATTTTCTAGCCAAGTATGAAAGCACACTACTATGCCAGATGAGATGACGCTGAGTTATTAAACAAAATAAACGTAAAATAAAAAAGGAAAAATGGCAGACTGTGCCTAATTGAAATCCAACCCCTACTAAATTTTCCCACTTCGGTCTTTGCAATGGATATGTGCGTCACTAAGCGCAAAACACAGCGGTCGCAAGTCTCACTACAAATTGCTCACAATTGGCTAGTAGATGCACTGCAGCAAGTACAGCCACCAGCAGATCAACCAGAAATCAAATATATAACGCTACTGTAGGCGTAAGTAAGCCGTTTGGATTCTCCTATGGCTATTTTCTAGCCAAGTATGAAAGCACACTACTATGCCAGATGAGATGACGCTGAGTTATTAAACAAAATAAACGTAAAATAAAAAAGGACAAATGGCAGACTGTGCCTAATTGAAATCCAACCCCTACTAAATTTTCCCACTTCGGTCTTTGCAATGGATATGTGCGTCACTAAGCGCAAAACACAGCGGTCGCAAGTCTCACTACAAATTGCTCACAATTGGCTAGTAGATGCACTGCAGCAAGTACAGCCACCAGCAGATCAACCAGAAATCAAATATATAACGCTACTGTAGGCGTAAGTAAGCCGTTTGGATTCTCCTATGGCTATTTTCTAGCCAAGTATGAAAGCACACTACTATGCCAGATGAGATGACACTGAGTTATTAAACAAAATAAACGTAAAATAAAAAAGGAAAAATGGCAGACTGTGCCTAATTGAAATCCAACCCCTACTAAATTTTCCCACTTCGGTCTTTGCAATGGATATGTGCGTCACTAAGCGCAAAACACAGCGGTCGCAAGTCTCACTACAAATTGCTCACAATTGGCTAGTAGATGCACTGCAGCAAGTACAGCCACCAGCAGATCAACCAGAAATCAAATATATAACGCTACTGTAGGCGTAAGTAAGCCGTTTGGATTCTCCTATGGCTATTTTCTAGCCAAGTATGAAAGCACACTACTATGCCAGATGAGATGACGCTGAGTTATTAAACAAAATAAACGTAAAATAAAAAAGGAAAAATGGCAGACTGTGCCTAATTGAAATCCAACCCCTACTAAATTTTCCCACTTCGGTCTTTGCAATGGATATGTGCGTCACTAAGCGCAAAACACAGCGGTCGCAAGTCTCACTACAAATTGCTCACAATTGGCTAGTAGATGCACTGCAGCAAGTACAGCCACCAGCAGATCAACCAGAAATCAAATATATAACGCTACTGTAGGCGTAAGTAAGCCGTTTGGATTCTCCTATGGCTATTTTCTAGCCAAGTATGAAAGCACACTACTATGCCAGATGAGATGACGCTGAGTTATTAAACAAAATAAACGTAAAATAAAAAAGGACAAATGGCAGACTGTGCCTAATTGAAATCCAACCCCTACTAAATTTTCCCACTTCGGTCTTTGCAATGGATATGTGCGTCACTAAGCGCAAAACACAGCGGTCGCAAGTCTCACTACAAATTGCTCACAATTGGCTAGTAGATGCACTGCAGCAAGTACAGCCACCAGCAGATCAACCAGAAATCAAATATATAACGCTACTGTAGGCGTAAGTAAGCCGTTTGGATTCTCCTATGGCTATTTTCTAGCCAAGTATGAAAGCACACTACTATGCCAGATGAGATGACACTGAGTTATTAAACAAAATAAACGTAAAATAAAAAAGGAAAAATGGCAGACTGTGCCTAATTGAAATCCAACCCCTACTAAATTTTCCCACTTCGGTCTTTGCAATGGATATGTGCGTCACTAAGCGCAAAACACAGCGGTCGCAAGTCTCACTACAAATTGCTCACAATTGGCTAGTAGATGCACTGCAGCAAGTACAGCCACCAGCAGATCAACCAGAAATCAAATATATAACGCTACTGTAGGCGTAAGTAAGCCGTTTGGATTCTCCTATGGCTATTTTCTAGCCAAGTATGAAAGCACACTACTATGCCAGATGAGATGACGCTGAGTTATTAAACAA
Organism: Engystomops pustulosus; assembly: GCF_040894005.1. Taxonomy (NCBI): domain Eukaryota; kingdom Metazoa; phylum Chordata; class Amphibia; order Anura; family Leptodactylidae; genus Engystomops; species Engystomops pustulosus. The sequence goes on from NC_092414.1 coordinate 168,999,029, forward strand.
AATAAACGTAAAATAAAAAAGGACAAATGGCAGACTGTGCCTAATTGAAATCCAACCCCTACTAAATTTTCCCACTTCGGTCTTTGCAATGGATATGTGCGTCACTAAGCGCAAAACACAGCGGTCGCAAGTCTCACTACAAATTGCTCACAATTGGCTAGTAGATGCACTGCAGCAAGTACAGCCACCAGCAGATCAACCAGAAATCAAATATATAACGCTACTGTAGGCGTAAGTAAGCCGTTTGGATTCTCCTATGGCTATTTTCTAGCCAAGTATGAAAGCACACTACTATGCCAGATGAGATGACGCTGAGTTATTAAACAAAATAAACGTAAAATAAAAAAGGAAAAATGGCAAACTGTGCCTAATTGAAATCCAACCCCTACTAAATTTTCCCACTTTGGTGTTTGAGGTGGATATGTGTGCCACTAAGAGCTAAACACAACGGTAGCAAGTCCCCCTGCTAATTCCTCACAAAATGGTACTAGATGCAAATAAAAAAAAAAAAAAGTAGAACGTTATTGTAGCCCTAAGAAGGGCTGTTGGGTTCTTGGAGAATCACTCCTGCCTAACACTATTCTAATAGAACAGCCTAACGCTTTCCCTGACCAGCAGCAGCTCTCTCCCTAGCGGCATCCAGACACAGAATGATCCGAGCAGCGCGGGCAGCGGCTAGTCTATCCCAGGGTCACCTGATCTGGCCAGCCAACCACTGCTATCGACGTGTAAGGGTACCACGTCATGCTGGGTGGAGTGCAGAGTCTCCTGGCTTGTGATTGGCTCTGTTTCTGGCCGCCAAAAAGCAAAACGACGGGAGCTGCCATTTTCTCGAGCGGGCGAAGTATTCGTCCGAGCAACGAGCAGTTTCGAGTACGCTAATGCTCGAACGAGCATCAAGCTCGGACGAGCATGTTCGCTCATCTCTAGTCTGAACCAATGTTGCACCAATTACAGGCGGTCCCCTACTTAAGAACACTCGACTTACAGACGACCCCTTGTTACAAATGGACCTCTGGATGTTGGTTATTACTGTACTTTAGTCCTAGGCTACAATAAACAGATATAACAGTTTTCAAAGGTGTCTGCAAAGCTTTATTGTTAATCCTGGTTCTTATAAAAATCCAACATTTTTAATTGTCACAGAGACCAAAAAAATTTGTCTGGGATTACAATTATAAAATATACAGTTCCGACTTACATACAAATTCAACTAAGGAACAAACCTACAGAACCTATCTTGTACATAACACGGGAACTGTCTGTATTGTGTTAATTGGCATACAATCCATTTAGTACTTTGAAACCCAGATATTTCATAAACAAGCTCCAATTCTCTAATTTTCTAACCCCCGCTCCCAAAGCTCTGAGATGCACGACAAGTAGCTAGCCACCATTTTACAAGATTAGTCTGAAGCATAACAGAAAAGCTTTGATTCGGTTCCTGAAAAATATCAGATTTGTGCCAAATCTATGAACCAACGCATAGATTCTCTCCTGTAATAGCACTAAATCCTAGTAAGTGTGTCAACGCTATTCTACAATTTTGGACTACTATTCCATTTAGTTGCACACCACCTTTTTTTTCCCTGTCTTTATAGTTTTAGCAATAGCATATTCCTAACAAACTCAAAACGTTGGACATGCGGCAATAACTATATTATAGTTATGAATACATTAATCCTTTCCTAATATGCAATAAATATACACATTATACATCCTCAACCACCAATTTCATCCCTTACATCCTGGAATCTGCCTTACATTATGTATAACAATTTTGATGCTTTTAGCGCTTATATAAGTCACATGAAATTGATACGTGCATTCTCATACAAATTCCCTGTAATGATTGCCTGCACTCATTCAATTTCAGCACAGCTTATCTTAATGTCAATGATATCTGGAATTTATACAAAGACTTGAAAGGGATTGGATCTTAATGTATAGACAGGTTTGCTGATAACTGAATCATAGCGGTAGACTCAGAATGATAGTAAAATGCAGTGCTGATTGCTAACTGGTTTATATTGGACCTAGCACATCAATTTGAACATTTTTGGTAGTAATGTATAATATATAAACATTTATAAAGTAAATTACAATTGTATAAATGCATATCTTTCCTCTTGGCTAGAAATGAGCAAATCAGCAAAAATTCGCTTTGCTGAAGATTTTCAAAAATTTTCAAAATATTTCTTCTGAATTTATTTGTTCCAAACTGATGTTGCTCCAATTGTCCTAGAAATTGGTATATAATTCCTTCTGGACCAGGAAAACAAACATTTTTCAAATAAGGCTCATTGGGGCACATACCATAGTTTTCCGGCTGCCACTTTTTCAAGTTTCCTGAAGTTGGCCTACTTAATCATTCCCATGTATCTTAAGTTTTTTCCGTTTGTGATACATGTGATGCATTGCCTGTTTAGTCTCACTTTTGTGACTTTTTGTGGAGTGAGACTTTTTAGTCCCAAATAGTAGCTACAAAAAGTAAGTCTGGGTCTAGCATGCACTGTTTCAGGACTTATTAGGTGCAAGAATGGGACAATTTCAGAGCCCAAAAGTCTCACAAGTTGAACAAACATCTGGGCTACAAAGATACATACAGGCTGCTAACTTTGATTCTGCACCTAAAAAGTCTCAAACTGTGAAAAGTTGCACAAAAAGTCTCAAAAAAAATAGAAAAAGAAAGCAATAGGAGTGATACATGTCCCCCATGGTTTTGTTTATTTTTTTACACATTTTCCTTTGTCTAACCCCTCCCTTAGCTCTGGGTTTATTGACAGCTGTAGCTAGCTGACATTTTAAAAAAATTGTTGAATGGGAAGCAGAAAATACTCTGAATTGCTTCAGTGCCTGAAAACTTGCTGTTACAGGTTGGAATAGCTGCATGTGAAATCTTTTATTTTCATGGCAAACTTCTTTTGAACTTATTTAAAGAAGGTAATGTAAAAGTATGTAAATTGTGAAAAACACTTTGTTCCCAGCAAATTAAATGCCTTACATTTTACTATATCATTATATTTTTTGATGTTGTCAGTCATTTTCTTTAGTTTGCTTTCTCTACTTATTGTATTTTTAAAAAAACTGAGATATCGAACTGAAGATTTCTTATTTTTGCTAGCAACTTTAAACCACTCCACTTCATCCCCAGATTTTACTAAGTCCGTACGATATTTTGATTTAGATAATTAAATTATGCAGTGAGCTACCTTATCAGTAATCAGATCCCCCCTCCCCTCACCAACCCTTTCCAAACCTTCAAATATAATCTGAAAACCCACCTGTTCAGGATAGATTTGGACCCTCATGGGCAGGGTCTCCGTTCCGCTTGTCTCCTGATCACTTAGTTTTGTAATTTTTAATTGCATTTGTTCTTGTCTTAGTGTCATGTATGTGAACCTCTTACTCATTGTACAGCACCATGAAATAATTGGTGCTCTATAAATAATAATAATATTAATAATAATAAATAAATTGTGTATACCCATACTTTATTATGACACAGTGGCAGTATCTTATAGCACAGTGATAGTAATTGTGTGTATACCCATACTATCCTATAGAACAGTGACGGCAACTACATGTGTATACCCATACTATCCTATAGCACAGTCACAGTAACTAAATGTGTATACCCACACTATTTTATAGCACAGTGATAGTAATTGCATATGTATACCCATAATGTCTTATAGCATAGTAACAGTAACTGCATGTGTATACCCATACTATCATATAGCACAGTGATAGTAACTACATGTGTATACCTATACTATATTATAGCACAGTGACAGTAACTACATGTGTATACCCATACTATCCTATAGCACCGTGATAGTAACTACATGTGTATACCTTTACTATCTTATAGCACAGTGACAGTAACTACATGTGTATGCCCACGCTATATTATAGCACAGTGACAGTAACTGCATGTTTATACCCATATTATCCTATAGCACAGTGATAGTAATTGCATGTGTATACCCATACTATGTTTTAGCACAGTGACTGTATCTGCAAGTGTACACCCATACTATATTATAGCACAGTGACAGTAACTGCGTGGGTATACCCATATTATCCTATAGCACAGTGACAGCAACTGAGTGTGTATAGCCATGCTGCCTTATAGCACAGTGACAATAACTGTGTGTTTATAACCAAACCATCTTATGACACAGTGACAGTAAATTACACCAGCACACCCACCTCCTCCTCCCTCCCCCTACCCCCCAGACCTTTCACACCTATTTATTAATTATTTATTATTTAATGTTTTTTTTATGTTTATTTTAAGTACTTTCACTATCCCATTTTTATACCATGTTATTGCTCCCATTTTTCAGCCCTCAAAATCTCACTACCCTCATTTTATAGCCGTTTTGATTTCAAGGGATTCATCTACCAAACCAAACTTTAATTTGACTTTCAGCCATACTCCAACCTAAACTTCAATGGGCTCACTCAACACTATCCATAAAGTAAAAAATAATTAAAGGAAAGGAACTTTTCAAAATTGAAAAAAAAAGGACTTGCTAAATATCTAGGTGCAATACTGTCCTCGCTTTTTTGGATTATAGGGTGTTCACTATTTTGATGGATTTCTATTAACCACTTTTTTTCATTACTTTTTAAAACATATCTATAAAAGTTTTATTTAAAGATATCGTGAAAGCAATACTTTCCTCCAGACATACAACTCAGATGCTAATATATGCTCTCAAGACTTGCTACCTGAACTGCCATACACAGGACCTGCTTCTTCACAGTGTATAAGCCACAGTGTGAGGGGAACATCCTAAATCAATAAATGTGTACTCTTGAAGGTATCTCTCGGCTGGGTCCCTATTATATATTCCAGGTTCCTTTATATCTTCCCGTCCTAGGGTTATATAATGTATACAATAACAGATTTGTTGTTGATTCACTACTATATTTCATAGATTTGTTTATGACCGATTTGGCAAGCTCTGTGTAGCGCTGCGAAATCTGTGTGCGCTATATAAATAAAGGAATTATTATTATTATTAGATAGACATGGCAGACATGTTTTCTTAAAGCCAAATCTTTTCTTGCCTTAAGACAATTTGTAGTTTCTTCCAACAGAGATAATACATATTTCATCAATGTGTGCATGAATTTTATGATAAACTCTATATCATTGCTCCAATATAGACAAATTTGCCATTTTATCAATAAGTGCAGTATTCTCTTTCCCATTGAATCAAACTCTAAACTTATTTTTATGAACAATAGTATATTTTAGTAATAATCAAAGCATTATCATAAAAACTCAATATTTTATCCATAGCATAGGGAAAAGCTGTACAGCAGGTGGCTCATCGATTTTTATAAAACCATTGAAGGCTCTGTATACAGTACATCTATGTTCCTATAACTGATGATGGGAGAGGTCATCTTACTCCTGCCGTGTAGAAGGGATTCTCTCTTACTTTATTTTAGGACAGATCTTTGACTTCACGCTTGGTGGGACCTTATTTCTATACTGGAAGAACAAACGAAGGTAAGCTCCAACGAGGATCCAAAAATGTGGGAAGTCAAGAAAAAATATATGAAAAAATCAAAAAAATGGAAGCATAAAAACTAACTTTTAATTCATAAGGTTAAAAAACAATGTGCACATGGGAAAGAAAAAAGCCATGACGCGTTTCGGAAGTCAATCCTTAGTCATCCCGCCAGTATGACTTAGGATTGACTTCCGAAACGCGTCATGGCTTTTTTCTTTCCCATGTGCACATGGTTTTTTAACCTTATGAATTAAAAGTTAGTTTTTATGCTTCCATTTTTTTGATTTTTTCATATATTTTTTCTTGACTTCCCACATTTTTGGATCCTCGCTGGAGCTTACCTTCGTTTGTTCTTCCACATTGTCTCGGAGCGGCCCGACTTCTTTGCTCCGTGCGCCTGATCCTCATATGGCCTCTTACATGTCGGTGAGCTGAAAGAAAGACTTTATTTCCTTTTATTTCTATACTCCCCTTCAGACTAAACCCCTAATGTCTTCATACGCAAAGCTGATAAATCAGAATAAAAATATACAAAAAATACAGTTTTACTGTATTTTATGTAACATGGATTATCAGTAGAGATGAGCGAGCACTAAAATGCTCGGGTACTCGTTATTCGAGACGAACTTTTCCCGATGCTCGAGTGCTCGTCTCGAATAACGAGCCCCATTGAAGTCAATGGGAGACTTGAGCATTTTTCAAGGGGACCAAGGCTCTGCACAGGGAAGCTTGGCCAAACACCTGGGAACCTCAGAAAAGGATGGAAACACCACGGAAATGGACAGGAAACAGCAGGGGCAGCATGCATGGATGCCTCTGAGGCTGCTTAATCGCACCATTATGCCAAAATTATGGGCAACAGCATGGCCATGACAGAGTGACAGAATGAAGCTAGATAGCATCTAAAACATCCAATAATTGACCCTGACACTATAGGGGACGGCATGCAGAGGCAGCGGCAGCAGCGGCAGGCTAGAGAGTGGCATGGCGACATACCCTAAATGGACTCAGGCTTCAAACCAATGGGTGGCAGAGAGGAACCAAAGGAGGTGAGCAAGAAGCGCTCAAATAATATCGGTACATGATAAAAGTTTGCCAGTATATTTTGTGGATTACACAGCAGGGTGGCGACAAAGTTAACATGGAAGCCATGAAAACAACCCAAAATTCTGCCTGACACAGCTCGTTTGATAAGGGGACCATGTATGGAGGCAGTGAACTAGTAGTAGATTAAAGGTGCTGCAGTTAAAACTATGCTAGTTGGATCTTGGCATGGAGCTGGCGCTCCGCTGCCAGGCGAGCTTTCGCCAATCCAAGCCCCTGTCTCTAGGCTACTCCCCAAACAGCACTTCTAAGAACCTTTTGTATAAGATCAAGTGTAGTAGCGTTCTTATAAGTTTAGGATATGGCGGGTGAGGGGAATGTAAACAGATGCGCAAGAAGCGCTGAAATAATATTGGTAAATGATAAAAGTTTGCCAGTATATTTTGTGGATTACACAGCAGGGTGGCGACAAAGTTAACAAGTTTGTGGGGGAAGCCATGAAAACAACCCAAAATTCTGCCTGACACAGCTCGTTTGATAAGGGGACCATGTATGTCTACAGTTCATGCCAGTCGCTGCACTGGCTGCCGTCTCCTTTCGAATACAGTTTAAAATAATAACCCTCATCCATAAAGCTCTGTATAATGCTGCACCCCCCTACCTCTCCTCTCTTATCTCAGTCTATCGCCCAACCCGTGCTCTTAGATCCGCCAGTGATCTTAGATTAACCTCTACCCTAGTGCGGACCTCCCACTCGCGTCTTCAAGACTTCTCTAGAGCTGCACCAATTCTATGGAATGCTCTGCCCCGGACTATCAGACTAATACCTAACCTCCAAAGTTTCAAACGTGCTCTTAAAACCCATTTCTTTAGGCAAGCCTATAGCACTCATTAACTGCATGAAGTTTTAACTCTTCTACTAACCCGTCCTGTGTCGTCCTCCCATCTGTTATCCAGCAACCAACAGGCACCAGACTTCTCAGCAGTCCCATTCACCCTGGACCTGGTATATAAGATGACGGCTGAGTGGTTCAAGCGACAGCAATTCCATTTATTATATTTTGTTCTATTCCCTAAGAAGAATGGCTTGACCATTAAATATTCTTTTACCTCGTGTTACCCCATCATCTTCATAAACCGTAAGCTCTGGCGAGCAGGGATCTCACTCCTGTTGTTCCATACAAATGTTGTGCTCTGTTACATTACATTTGTATTTGTTTCCTATGATTTGTAAAGCGCTACGGAATATGATGGCGCTATATAAATAAAGATTATTATTATTATTATGGAGGCAGTGAACTAGTAGTAGATTAAAGGTGCTGCAGTTAAAACTATGCTAGTTGGATCTTGGGATGGAGATGGCGCTCCGCTTCCAGGCGAGCTTTCGCCAATCCAAGCCCCTGTCTCTAGGCTACTCCCCAAACAGCACTTCTAAGAACCTTTTGTATAAGATCAAGTGTAGTAGCGTTCTTATAAGTTTGGGATATGGCGGGTGAGGGGAATGTAAACAGATGCGCAAGAAGCGCTGAAATAATATCGGTAAATGATAAAAGTTTGCCAGTATATTTTGTGGATTACACAGCAGGGTGGCGACAAAGTTAACAAGTTTGATGTGGAATGCCCTGTAATAGCTCTTGGGCGGTGTGCCTTTTATCGCCTAGGCTCAGCAGTTTGAGCACCGCCTGCTGTCGCTTAGCGACGGCACTGCTGCTGTGCCTAGAGCTACCGACTGATGGCGCCATGGCCACGGATGGTAATTCGGAGGTGGAGGAGGTGGAGGAGGGGTGGGAGGAGGAGGAGGTATATTAGGCCTTTGAGACCTGGACCGAGGTAGGCCCCGCAATCCTCTGCGTCGGCAGTATATGACCAGCCCCAGGGTCAGACTCGGTCCCAGCCTGCACCAAGTTAAGTGTAGTAGCGGTCTTATAAGTTTGGGATATGGCGGGTGAGGGGAATGTAAACAGATGCGCAAGAAGCGCATGATGCGCATGGAGCTGGCGCTCCGCTGCCAGGCGAGCTTTCGCCAATCCAAGCCCCTGTCTCTAGGCTACTCCCCAAACAGCACTTCTAAGAACCTTTTGTATAAGATCAAGTGTAGTAGCGTTCTTATAAGTTTAGGATATGGCGGGTGAGGGGAATGTAAACAGATGCGCAAGAAGCGCTGAAATAATATTGGTAAATGATAAAAGTTTGCCAGTATATTTTGTGGATAACACAGCAGGGTGGCGACAAAGTTAACAACTTTGATGTGGAATCCATGAAAACAACCCAAATTTCTGCCTGACACACCTCGTTTGATAAGGGGATGATGTATGGAGGCAGCTATATGGACGACTTTTGGAGGTAGCAATGGAGACAACGTGTGGAGGCTGCTATGGAGACAATTTAATTTGGATAGTGCCTGTATGTGGCAGTCCAAAAAAGTTTTCAAACCAGAGGAGCAGGTAGGTGGCCCTCCAGAAAAATGAAATAGATTGAGTGCCTGTATGTGGCAGTCCAAAAAAGTTTTCAAACCAGAGGAGCAGGTAGGTGGCCCTCCAGAAAAATGAAATAGATTGAGTGCCTGTATGTGGCAGTCCAAAAAAGTTTTCAAACCAGAGGAGCAGGTAGGTGGCCCTCCAGAAAAATGAAATAGATTGAGTGCCTGTATGTGGCAGTCCAAAAAAGTTTTCAAACCAGAGGAGCAGGTAGGTGGCCCTCCAGAAAAATGAAATAGATTGAGTGCCTGTATGTGGCAGTCCAAAAAGGTTTTCAAACCAGAGGAGCAGGTAGGTGGCCCTCCAGAAAAATTGAATAGATTGAGTGCCTGTATGTGGCACTCCCAAAAATTGTTTAAAACAGAGGACCGGGTAGGTGGCCCTCCAGAAAAATTAAATGCATAAAGTACTATAGCTAGAGCCAGTGGGCCCTGTCAAAAAATAGCCAGTTTCCTCTGCTTTAGTGTACAAAGAGGAGGAGAAAGAGGAAAATGAGGAGGAGAAGGAGTGCATAAATTATTCAGGTTGAGCTTCCTTCACCTGGTGGAGATTGGAAATTATGAGAAATCCAGGCTTTATTCATCTTAATAAGCGTCAGCCTGTCAGCGCTGTCAGTCGACAGGCGTGTACGCTTATCGGTGATGATGCCACCAGCTGCACTGAAAACCCGCTCGGACAACACGCTAGCGGCAGGGCAGGCAAGAACCTCCAAGGCGTACAGCGCCAGTTCATGCCACATGTCCAGCTTTGAAACCCAGTAGTTGTAGGGAGCTGTGTGATCATTTAGGACAATGGTATGGTCAGCTACGTACTCCCTCACCATCTTTCTGTAAAGATCAGCCCTACTCTGCCGAGACTGGGGACAGGTGACAGTGTCTTGCTGGGGTGACATAAAGCTGGCAAAAGCCTTGTAAAGCGTACCCTTGCCAATGCTGGACAAGCTGCCTGCTCGCCTACTCTCCCTCGCTACTTGTCCCGCAGAACTACACACTAGCGCTGTCAGAAGGGAAATAGTGTTTCAGCTTGTGCACCAGGGCCTGCTGGTATTCATGCATTCTCACACTCCTTTCCTCTCCAGGGATGAGAGTGGAAAGATTTTGCTTGTACCGTGGGTCCAGGAGAGTGAATACCCAGTAATCGGTGCTGGAATAAATTCTTTGAACGCAAGGGTCACGGGATAGGCAGCCTAGCATGAAATCTGCCATATGCGCCAGAGTACCAACGCGTAAGAATTCACTCCCCTCACTGGCCTGACTGTCCATTTCCTCCTCCTCCAACTCCTCCAACTCCTCTTCTTCTGCCCATACACGCTGAACAGTGAAGGACTCAACAATGGTCCCCTCTTGTGTCTCGCCAACATTCTCCTCCTCTTCCTCCTCATCCTCCTCCACCTCCTCCGATATGCGCTGAGAAACAGACCTAAGGGTGCTTTGGCTATCAACAAGGGAATCTTCTTCCCCCGTCTCTTGTGACGAGCGCAAAGCTTCATGCTGATCAGAGAGTTTTTCAACAGGCCAAGCAGCGGGATGGTGAGGCTGATGATGGCGGCATTGCCACTGACCATCTGTGTTGACTCCTCAAAGTTACTCAGCACCTGACAGATATCAGACATCCACGTCCACTCCTCATTGTAGACTTGAGGAAGCTGACTGACCTGACTACCAGTTCTGGTGGAAGTTGACATCTGGCAGTCTACAATCGCTCTGCGCTGCTGGTAAACTCTGGATAACATGGTTAATGTTGAATTCCACCTCGTGGGCACGTCGCACAACAGTCGGTGAGCGGGCAGTTGGAGGCGGCGCTGCGCTGCCCTGAGAGTGGCAGCATCTGTGCTGGACTTCCTGAAATGCGCACAGATGCGGCGCACCTTCGTGAGCAAATCAGACAGATTGGGGTATGTCTTGAGGAAACGCTGAACTATCAGATTTAACAAATGGGCCAGGCATAGCACATGTGTCAGTCTGCCGAGTTGCAGAGCCGCCACCAGGTTACGGCCGTTGTCACACACAACCATGCCTGGCTTCAGGTTCAGCGGTGCCAGCCACAGATCAGTCTGCGCCGTGATGCCCTGTAATAGTTCTTGGGCGGTGTGCCTTTTATCGCCTAGGCTCAGCAGTTTGAGCACCGCCTGCTGTCGCTTAGCGACGGCACTGCTGCTGTGCCTAGAGCTAGCGACTGATGGCGCCATGCCCACGGATGGTAGTTCGGAGGAGGAGGTGGAGGAGGGGTGGGAGGAGGCATAGTAGGCCTGAAAGACCTGGACCAAGGTAGGCCCCGCAATCCTCGGCGTCGGCAGTATATGACCAGCCGCAGGGTCAGACTCGGTCCCAGCCTCCACCAAGTTAACCCAATGTGCCGTCAGCGATATATAGTGGCCCTGCCCGGCAGCACTCGTCCACGTGTCCGTGGTCAGGTGGACCTTGTCAGAAACGGCGTTGGTCAGGGCACGGATGATGTTGTCTGACACGTGCTGGTGCAGGGCTGGGACGGCACATCGGGAAAAGTAGTGGCGGCTGGGGACCGAATACCGAGGGGCGGCCGCCGCCATGAGGTTGCGAAAGGCCTCGGTCTCTACTAGCCTATAGGGCAGCATCTCCAGGCTAAGCAATCTGGAGATGTGGACATTAAGGGCTTGGGCGTGCGGGTGGGTTGCACTATATTTGCGTTTCCGCTCCAGCGTCTGGGGTATGGAGAGCTGAACGCTGGTGGATGCTGTGGAGGATCGTGGAGGCGACGATGGGGTTTTTGTGCCAGGGTCCTGGGCAGGGGGCTGACTATCAGCTGAAACAGGGGAAGGAGCAGTGGTGTGCACGGCCGGAGGTGAACGGGCTTGGTGCCACTGAGTGGGGTGTTTAGCATTCATATGCCTGCGCATACTGGTGGTAGTTAAGCTAGTAGTGGTGGAACCCCTGCTGATCCTGGTTTGGCAAAGGTTGCACACCACAGTCCGTCGGTCATCCGGTGTTTCCCTAAAGAACCTCCAGACTTCTGAAAATCTAGCCCTCGCCGCGGGAGCCCTCGCCACGGGAGCTTCACTACGTGACACATTTGGCGCTGATGCACCAGCTCTGGCCCTGCCTCTCCGTCTGGCCCCACCACTGCCTCTTCCAACCTGTTCTGGTCGAGGACTCTCCTCCTTCTCAGAAGCACTGTGTTCACCCGGCCTCTCAACCCAGCTTGGGTCTGTCACCTCATCATCCTCCGATCCCTCAGTCTGCTCCCCCCTCGGACTTCCTGCCCTGACAACAACTTCCCCACTGTCTGACAACCGTGTCTCCTCATCGTCGGACACCTCTTTACACACTTCTTCCACTACGTCAAGAAGGTCATCATCACCCACAGACTGCGACTGGTGGAAAACCTGGGCATCGGAAAATTGCTCAGCAGCAACCGGACAAGTGGTTTGTGACTGTGGGAAGGGTCCAGAAAACAGTTCCTCAGAGTATGCCGGTTCAAATACCAAATTTTCCTGGGAGGGGGCAGACTGCGGGGGAGGAGGCTGAGGTGCAGGAGCTGGAGGAGTGCCGATTTCGGTGACATGGGTGGACTGCGTGGAAGACTGACTGGTGGACAAATTGCTCGAAGCATTGTCGGCAATCCACGACATCACCTGTTCGCACTGTTCTGGCCTCAACAGTGCTCTACCACGAGTCCCAGTAACTTCAGACATGAACCTAGGGAGTGTAGCTCTGCGGCGTTCCCCTGCTCCCTCATCAGCAGGTGGTGTCTCACCCCGCCCAGGACCACGGCCTCTGACCCCTGCAGTAGTTGGACGCCCACGTCCCCGCCCTCGTCCTCTACCCCTAGCCCTCGGGTTAAACATTTTGAAAATGAAAGTTATAACTTTTTATTTAACTTTTTTTTGTGTTTTTTTGTGTTTTTTTTTTTTTGCGTTTTTTAGTTTTTAAAACCAAACAATGCTATCCTATTGCTATGGCTATTTTCTAGCCAAGTATGAAAGCACACTGCTATGCCAGATGAGATGACGCTGAGTTATGAAAAAATAAACGTAAAATAAAATGAAACTGCCAGACTGTGCCTAATTGAAATCCAACCCCTAATAAATTTTCCCACTTCGGTCTTTGCGATGGATATGTGTGTCACTAAGCGCTAAACACAGCGGTCGCAAGTCTCACTCCAAATTCCTCACAATTGGCTAGTAGATGCACTGCAGCAAGGACAGCCACCAGCAGATCAACCAGAAATAAAATATATATAACGCTATTGTAGGCGTAAGTAAGCCGTTTGGATTCTCCTTTGGCTATTTTCTAGCCAAGTATGAAAGCACACTGATGAGATGATGCTGAGTTATGAAAAAATAAACGTAAAATAAAAAGAAACTGCCAGACTGTGCCTAATTGAAATCCAACCCCTAATAGATTTTCCCACTTCGGTCTTTGCGATGGATATGTGCGTCACTAAGCGCTAAACACAGCGGTCGCAAGTCTCACTCCAAATTCCTCACAATTGGCTAGTAGATGCACTGCAGCAAGGACAGCCACCAGCAGATCAACCAGAAATAAAATATATATAACGCTATTGTAGGCGTAAGTAAGCCGTTTGGATTCTCCTATGGCTATTTTCTAGCCAAGTATGAAAGCACACTGCTATGCCAGATGAGATGACGCTGAGTTATGAAAAAATAAACGTAAAATAAAAAGTAAATGGCAGACTGTGCCTAATTGAAATCAAACCCCTAATAAATTTTCCCACTTTGGTGTTTGAGGTGGATATGTGTGTCACTAAGAGCTAAACACAACGGTAGCAAGTCCCCCTGCAAATTCCTCACAATATTGTACTAGCTGCACTACTAGTGCCAGCAAGCCCAGCCACAAGCAAACAAAAAAAAAAAAGTATAACGTCATTGTAGCCCTAAGAAGGGCTGTTGGGTTCTTGTTGAATCACTCCTGCCTAACACTATTCTAATAGAACACCCTAACGCTTTCCCTGACCAGCAGCAGCTCTCTCCCTAGCGGCATCCAGACACAGAATGATCCGAGCAGCGCGGGCAGCGGCTAGTCTATCCCAGGGTCACCTGATCTGGCCAGCCAACCACTGCTATCGACGTGTAAGGGTACCACGTCATGCTGGGTGGAGTCCAGAGTCTCCTGGCTTGTGATTGGCTCTGTTTCTGGCCGCCAAAAAGCAAAACGGCGGGAGCTGCCATTTTCTCGAGCGGGCGAAGTATTCGTCCGAGCAACGAGCAGTTTCGAGTACGCTAATGCTCGAACGAGCATCAAGCTCGGACGAGTATGTTCGCTCATCTCTAATTATCAGTTATAAAGTTTACCATGTTATTTGTAAATTTTTATTCTGATTTATCAGCTATGAAGTCATAAGGTGTTTAGTCTCCTTGGCGGTGACTGGTTATGGCCCTTTTCTGACCAGTTTCACCCCGTGAACTTTTTTGTGGTTTATATTCCCCTTCATGCATCACTAAATGAAGGTGGCAAAAGTTTTTTCTTGTTTTATAACTATCATGGACAGCCAACACTCCATCTATATGCTGCTTCAACCCTTGATAACCCCAAGCCATACCTGAAGTTATTTAAGCTTACATTCTAACTTTGTTTAAAGTGAACCTGTCATCAAGAGCCCTTTTTCTGGCTCCCCCATGTCCCTACAGACAACAGTGTACACATTGTCAAGGAATTTTTATAGTAAAACTGGCTTTTTACCAAAAAAAGATAAGTTTGATCAAAGTTTACCTTTCTGTATGCAGAGCTGGGTCCCTAGTCCCATGTGAGTGGCCAATGAGGAGTTGGGCAGACATATATGATGTACGGAGGGTGGAAGTGATGGGGGAGGAGATATGAGAACCATGTTAGTTTTTTATCGGAAATCGATGCATGACGGGGTGGTTTCCAAAGGATGGGGTTTAAACTACTCCTCACTGGCCACTCCCATGGCACTAGGGACACAGCTCTGCATGTAAACTTTCATCTACCTTATTTTTTTGGGGGGGATATAGCCAGTTTAAATAATAAATAACTATTTGGAATATGTTCATTATTCTCTATGGGAACATTGAGGAGCCAGAAAAAGGACTCCTAATGACAGATTCCCTTTAACATGAACCAACATTCTGCATTAACAATATATATACCCACTCCTTACAATTTGGCCATGCACATGTACCCTAAAATAATATAATTCATTATAGCACTCAGGATGGCTGTGCTACTTAATTCATTCTTGTCTACTACTGTTTTAAATATTTTGGTAGTTTTTTCGGAAGGTAATTCACAGTCTACCTGTTGATATCCCACAATTTGGGTCAGCTTACCTTGTAGGCTTAGGTCACAGCATGTTGATGAAATGACTCTGCTTCATCCATGTCTTGTGTGGATGTAGACAAAAAGCTGCTCACCAGTTCTTTCTAGGCCATTAGGATGATATTTTTAGGTTTATTCCCCGTCCGATTATTATTTTATTTTAATTACAGCAATTTGCTAGGATATTACATTTTACCATTGAATTTTCTTCCCTATTTTATGTTCAGAAAGTAATCATAAAATACAAGTAACAGTTCAAAAAGACAGATAACAAAAAAAGGACAAAATCACTAAATGGTTTCTTTTTTTCTGTAGACTGCAGACAATTCCATATCTATATCTTAGTACTCTGCGTGTGAAATTCACTGACACATAATCCATTTAAAGCCTAAGATTGAAATTCCCTTGTTTAAACAAATGCAATAATATCATTCTGTCCCCAAATGCTAATTACATTTTGTTCTATTGGAATATGTGGATGAATATATAGACATGTTTTATCGTTGAATGAGTTCTTTAGAATGTGCCGGGAGACTGAAACTAAGTACACAAGACATTTTATCCCACCAGGAGGAGATCAGTTCCAAAACTTGGGACACTATGCTGTACTATTAATCAGTATTAAGATTGTTTCTATCTTGTGTTATGTGTTAAGCTCTTTACTTTATTGAAAATTCATATATATATATTTATTCCTTTATGAATATATATATATAATTAGGACAATATCAGGATTCATAGGGACAAACAGTAAGAATTCTATCTAATTTGTATGTTTTAGACTAAGATGCATTTTATCTAATATTTGTATTATAAACATATTATTTTATTATGTTTTAGATAAAATGAACCATTTGTTCCGTGTGCTGTAACTATGGAGTATAGGTCAGTATCCTAAACCTGAAACCTACTGAGGCAAATAGTAGGTAAATTACGGTACTGCATGTAAGGTCTCATGCTTGTAATTTAGAGACTGTAAAGTTGCATATGGAGCCCAATAAAGCTCTGTCATATGTGTCACCCTACTCTATTTCCTCTGGCATGGCTGCCATATTTTTATCCTGAAGTCGTGCAGAATCTGAATTCAGTAATCTAGATTTTGGCATGAAATCTAACCTGTCTAAGAATAGTCCTGTCAGTGCTTGTATGCAGTGATATATCTTCCTGTCCTAATTATGCCATAGTGGTCGCAGTCACTGTGCCTATCAGTCGGGGTGGATGGCACAAGTCCTTATACAGCACTTTTTCTTTTCACAGCAAACCTGCCATCAGGAATGTCCTTTTTTAGATGTTGGCAGGTTCTAATAGCCTAATGCTGACTTTAAATAATCATTTGTAAGCATTCTGAATCATTTCAGTAGTTAATAATAATTTATTTCTCATTACCTGGCTCGCTGCCAGCACCTGTCCATGTCTGTGTCTCAGAATCTCATGCATGCTTCCTCTTCTCCACACTCATCCAGCTCTCTCTGTCCCCTTCTCCCCACTTCCTGTCAAATGCATTGAGCAAGCATGGTAGGAAAAGGGACACAATGGGGCACATTTACTAAGGGTCCGCAGCCGCGAATCCGTCGGGTTTTTCCCGAATATTTCCTCTTTGCGCTGTATTTCACGGGATTGTGGCGCGCGCAATCGATTTTTGGCGCAATCGCGCCGACATTCGCGCGACAGAAATCGGGGGGCGTGGCCACCGGACAACCCGAAGGATTCGGAAAAACCGCAGAATTTAAAAAGCCATTTGTGTCGCAAGATCAAGCACTCACATACACCAGAAAAAAGCAGGTGAACTCCAGCGGACCTCGGCGTAGCAGCGACACCTGGTGAATATCGTCGCACAGACCTTAGTGAATCCCGGCAGAACCCGAATCAGCGTCGGAGAACCCGCCGCTGGATCGCGACTGGACCGGGTGAGTAAATGTGCCCCAATGACTGCAGCTTTCTTCCACCCTCATCCACCAGGGACTCATTACACAATTCTGGCTGGGAGCCAGGTAATATTAAAAAAAGTTTTTAAAAAGTACTGTAATTATTCAGAATAATGATAAAGGTAATTTTTAAATCACCAGACGTATGCTATTGGAACCCATAATCAGCAAAAAATGATTTTCACTAATAAGCCAATCAATGAATTCCCAAAGCACCATATTAACTTGTACCATCAAGTTAGTAAGCCCTTACACCCTGCTTGAAGGAGCTGGCTGTCCCAAGGGCACGTGCTATTATGCAGGCAGTGTGTCTCTCACCACATGTCTTCTGTTCCCCCTCCTTCTAGCAGTGCAGAGCGGAAGTTGACTCATCAGCCCATGGGAGGCGGAGAAGGGACTGGCCAACATAAAGCAGACATAAAGTGAGAGAAACATTGCCCTGCATGAACAGAAGACAAATTTGGGACACCTTCTCCTTCAAGCAGGGTGCCCGGTAGGCTTGCAAACTACATTTTCTGGGGATAGGAACTATGCATTTTTTAGCTAAAAACATTGGGGGTCATTTACTAAGGGCCCGATTCGCTTTTTTGTGACGTGTTACCCGAATATTTCCGATTTGCGCCGATTCTCCCTGAATTGCCCCGCAATTTTGGCGCTCGCGATCGGATTGTGGCGCATCGGCGCTGGCATGTACACGACGGAAATCGGGGGGCGTGGCCGAACAAAAACCCGACGGATTCGGAAAAACCGTCGCATTTAAAAAAAAAATCTTTCGCGGAGCTTGCACTTACCTTCACTCAGCCCGGCTCAGTGAACTCCAGCGCGCAGACAGATTCGGAAAAACCGTCGCATAAAAAAAAAAAAAGTAACGCTGGACTCGCGCTTACCTTCACCCACGATGGCTCGGTGAACTCCAGTGCGTTCCTATGCTCTTCTGCGCAGCGGCGACACCTGGTGGACGTCGGAGGAACTGCCTTAGTGAATCCTGGCCGGACCCGAATCTAGCGCAGAGAACGCGCCGCTGGATCGTGAATGGACCGGGTAAGTAAATCTGCCCCATTGTGTACACAAGTTAGTATATTGCTATGGGAACTTTTCATTAGGCCTATTAGTGAATCTGGTGACAGGTTCCCTTTAAGCATAATAACACCTTCAACCGTACTCTGTGCACAATCTTCTAGACATTCCCTAAAAAGATCATTAACCATTTGAGGTCACATGTAGCAGAAAGGAAGTATATCACAATATGTAGGTCATTTACAGGTCACTTTTTGCAACTATAGATAACTTGAATAGCATACAGCAGACTTTCACAAAAAGTGGAAAAGGACCTTGATACAAGTATGTAAATAAAATTATATAAGTTTGCAAGTGTAAATTTCTCATTTTCCAGTGCACATTATTTTAAATTTGTGAATTAATAAAAGACAAATTTTAAACTTACCTTTACAAATAAAGATTATTGTGACTGTTTGGCATTAAGCACACTTTTTTATAGTGCAGGTAGCATATATATATATATATATATATATATATATATATATATATATATATATATATACACTCACCGGCCACTTTATTAGGTACACCTGTCCAACTGCTCGTTAACACTTAATTTCTAATCAGCCAATCACATGGTGGCAACTCAGTGCATTTAGGCATGTAGACATGGTCAAGACAATCTCCTGCAGTTCAAACCTAGCATCAGTATGGGGAAGAAAGGTGATTTCAGTGCCTTTGAACGTGGCATGGTTGTTGGTGCCAGAAGGGCTGGTCTGAGTATTTCAGAAACTGCTGATCTACTGGGATTTTCACGCACAACCATCTCTAGGGTTTACAGAGAATGGTCAAAAAAAGAAAAAACATCCAGTGAGCTGCAGTTCTGTGGGCGGAAATGCCTTGTTGATGCCAGAGGAGAATGGGCAGACTGGTTCAAGCTGATAGAAAGGCAACAGTGACTCAAATCGCCACCCGTTACAACCAAGGTAGGCAGAAGAGCATCTCTGAACGCACAGTACGTCGAACTTTGAGGCAGATGGGCTACAGCAGCAGAAGACCACACCGGGTGCCACTCCTTTCAGCTAAGAACCGGAAACTGAGGCTACAATTTGCTCATCGAAATTGGACAGTAGAAGATTGGAAAAATGTTGCCTGGTCTGATGAGTTTCGATTTCTGCTGCGACATTCGGATGGTAGGGTCAGAATTTGGCGTCAACACATGAAAGCATGGATCCATCCTGCCTTGTATCAACGGTTCAGGCTGGTGGTGGTGGTGTCATGGTGTGGGGAATATTTTCTTGGCACTCTTTGGGCCCCTTGGTACCAATTGAGCATCGTTGCAACGCCACAGCCTACCTGAGTATTGTTGCTGACCATGTCCATCCCTTTATGAGCACAATGTACCCAACATCTGATGGCTACTTTCAGCAGGATAATGCGCCATGTCATAAAGCTGGAATCATCTCAGACTGGTTTCTTGAACATGACAATGAGTTCACTGTACTCAAATGGCCTCCACAGTCACCAGATCTCAATCCAATAGAGCATCTTTGGGATGTGGTGGAACGGGAGATTCGCATCATGGATGTGCAGCCAACAAATCTGCGGCAACTGTGTGATGCCATCATGTCAATATGGACCAAAATCTCTGAGGAATGCTTCCAGCACCTTGTTGTATCTATGCCACGAAGAATTGAGGCAGTTCTGAAGGCAAAAGGGGGTCCAACCCGTTACTAGCATGGTGTACCTAATAAAGTGGCCAGTGAGTGTGTGTATATATATATATATATATATATATATATATATATATATATATATATATATGAAAAGACGCTAGGCTATTTCAATATCTGCTGTTTGATTATTTAAAGCATACAGAATGTAGCATTTTTGCACACATTGCTTATACCAGCATACTTTTATAAGAGATGGTAATTTGTGTGATCTTGATAATGAAGAAGCAGTAAGAAGGGCAGCTTTAAGAAACTGCAAAAGGACCAGACTATTGTACAAAACAAATAAATAGGCCTAAAGATAAAAGAAAATAAGTCTGGGGTAGATGTAAAAGAAATAATGTAAGACCCTGGGCCTGTCTCATGATCTGACTGTTCAAACTGTCTGCAGTGTCTCCAAAGTCGCTGATGCCTTCAGTGTAAGAAAGGGCATTTTTTTACAAAAACAAATAAATGTTAAAGAGTAACTGTAAAGGTTTTTTTTTTCCATGAATCAATATCTCTTGGGATGTAAAACAACTTTACCTATTATCTTTGCTAGCAATATGCAGCAGTTTCTTTGCTATCCCCCTCAAATTACCTCAGTGCTGCAATGGCTTCCTCCTCTCCATGTGCTGATAAGCCCTATGAGTATGTGGCTTGTTTAAACTTTGTTTCTGGTTGGATTCAGGGGAGGAGAGGAGCTGCTGCTCCCTGCTCACAGGGGAGGAGGTCATGTGGTAGTGAATGTATCAGAGCTGGATGTGTGCAGATCAGTGAATGCCGATGTCTCCTGCACAGAATAGTGAGGTACAAGATCTTCCCTATTCCACATATGTCCCTCCATCCTAGTCAATCCAGTCTGTTTCTCTTTGCACCTCATGCTGCAGTATCAGATCTGCGCAGATAAGCTATTAACCTTTAGTACTCACACAACACAGGCACATAATTCATGTACTTATGATTTCTACCACTTATTACATTTTCCCTGCTCCTCCATGTGATGGAAGCTGCCAGGCTAGTCCCCATATACATCCTGTATGTTCACTGTGCAGTGTTCACTGGATTTACATGTGGGAATCTAAATGGATTTAATGCTAAATTACTTTGAGAGAGAACACAAGACATCATGGGATATGTGGGCAAGGTAACTGGCCTCAGCCTAAGGGCATAGACTGATAGACATTAGTCTCCGCCCACTTCACTTCTGGTGAGAAAGATTTTAATCAAACACTTTTAGAACAGAAAATGTCATAACTTTGGAAAGAAAAGGGTGAGCAGCACAAAGTTGGCATTGCTCTGTTTGTTTTCAAAGGGGGAATCACATATAATAATTTGTTAAAATCACTATAGCTTTACAGTTACACTTTAAGGTTCAAGACATCATCATTTCATACTCTTCTGACAGAGTGAGACTAAAGTACTCTGGGTTCGGCAGAGAAGCTAAAGACCAACCCATTATCAATAGGAACATATTCCGAGGACATACTGTACAGATAAATGTGCATATACTGTACCTTTATACACAGAATGCCACCGTACAAAAATTGGTATATATCCTAATGACCAGATCCTTAGAAGTTCAGGTTTGGTTGTATTCTTTTCATGTCCTGGCTGAGTACTGAAACCAAACCTAGACCTGAACCAGGTTCCCTGTTAAACCAGCACCGATCACACACATCAGATCAGTTTGAAGCATCCACTAACTATTGTCAGCATATACTATATGTAAAAATAATATTATTATATATTGTATGCACAAATAACTATATAAACTGTACATGTAAGGGCACATTTTACAGGCACAGGATATGTCACATGTCCAGGATATTTATTGGTGCTGATGGATACCTTATGATTCCATAGATAGATAAATAGATAGATAGATACTATAGGACCTAGAAGCACAACTACTAAATAAATAGCAATGGGTGCACAATAAATGAGTCCAGGTTAAAATTTATACCAGAAAGTAAGCAGCACTCAAGCAGGTCACAGGTAAGAAAAAAAGTGGTCCTTTTTTCCATAACTTCAACGATGTTTAGGCTCAAACTGACTCAAGCAATGGAAATGTCTCAGTACGAGCCAATTCGTTTATGTGCACTTCAGAACGGCCCCTCTGTGGACTGATACAATAACTGACTACAATAACCTTATAAAATAATATTGTTTTTGTATGAGATACAGGCAAAGGACTTTCTTTTTAACAGATTAATAAATACATTTCTCATGAGCACTTAAGAAAGGCCACTGCGAGGACAGATATGCAGTGCAGGCATCTGGATCTAATAAATGTATGAAATTGTTGCTTGAGATTGTATGATAGACCGTTGGAAACCCCATCACCTACATGTGGGACAATTTCAAGAGCCACAGTACTATGTGCAATGAAGTGTGATAAGGGACATATGATGACCGGTGGATATTCCATATATGTCTATAATGAGAATACAGGCAGTCCCCGAGTTACATACAAGATAGGTTCTTTAGGTTTGTTCTTAAGTTGAGTCTGTATGTAAGTCGGAACCGTATACTTTATTATTGTAACCCCAGTCTAAATTTTTTTGGTCTCTGTGACAATTGGATTTTAAAAATGTTGGGTTTTCATAAGAACCAGGATATGCAATAAATCTTAATTGCAGACACCTTTAATAACTGTTATAGCTATTCATTATAGCCTAAGGCTAAAGTACAGCAAATTACCAATTACCAGAGGTCCGTTTGTAACTAGGGATTGTAGTCGGGTGTTCTTAAGTAGGGGACCGCCTGTATCCCTTAAAATAATCATTGGTTGATGTAGCTCACTCCTAGATCAGCTGAGCAGAACACTTACACTTCTCGGCCATACTCTATATTGTATTAGTAATCTTCACAATGAAAGTGCAGCACTGAAGTAGTAATATTTTTGGAGCATATGTCTGTGTCTAATAAAAGAACCATGCACGTACTTTAAGTAAAATCACATTGCTACATTATCCACTGAACTGCAATATTATGTGCAATGGAAATAATAAGACCTTATTTCTTCAGTGTCTTTCCTTGATACACTCCCTGAATTGCTTCCGTCTGTTCTATATTTAGGTTACAAACGGTTCAAAGGTGCCCTGTGGAATATAGCAATTGTGCATGACTGGCACCGGATTGATTCCACTCGGCAAGGTTTTGCATTTATTAACTAGATTCTCAAGTGTCCTCATTCTAACTATATCTGTATCGGTGTCCAACAGGCGTCTGTCCATGTGCTCACAATTCACAGGATTCCACACAACCTAAATATCACTGGCTAAGATGAATCACTTTGGGGAAAAAAAAATTGTGCCTGACCTTTCCGAGGTGTTCGTTAACGGTTTATTCCTTGATTAAATTTAACAGAGATATTGCATGAGAAAAGAGGAAACTGCATACTAAACACCACGGGCCGCAGTGTCTGCGGGGACAAGCATTGCTATTCAACACGTGTCCCCGCCAAGGAATAATGCCATGTTTGTGCTCTAATCAGACTTGCCATATTATTTTTATTTATGAGTTAATATAATCTCTGCTACAAAGGCCAAATAAGTTATCTTTGAAATGATGTCAAGTGTATCAGCCATCGCATGTCAGCCCAGTTGTGAAATATGTTTGGGTAATTA
This sequence comes from Engystomops pustulosus, assembly GCF_040894005.1. Classification (NCBI taxonomy): domain Eukaryota; kingdom Metazoa; phylum Chordata; class Amphibia; order Anura; family Leptodactylidae; genus Engystomops; species Engystomops pustulosus. The sequence goes on from NC_092414.1 coordinate 169,022,627, forward strand.
AGCTTTTGATAAATGTAAACTTTGTCTTATTAGAAATGAGACATGTACTCGATCTAAACAGACATTTTCTTGTGTGACACTTAATATCTTGCAGTGCTTCCCTTTAAAGGAAATCTACCATTTGCTTTTTTGCATTTTGAAACAAACACACCTTCAGAATGCTGTAGCTTCACTGATGCAGAAACTTGTTTAATCCCTGAACCGAGTGGTTCTGCTCAAAAAACAATTGTGAAATTCAGGACCTTGGGAAAGCTGGGTGCCTACATAAAAAGATTACACACGGAGCATCCTAAACTATCCAGACAGGACTAATCAAGCTGAGCTAGATGAGACATAGACAGCAGCTGGAAGGGGGGGGGGTGCAGCAATTGATTACTTCTGCCTGTCAGGGACAACACACTGTGATGACATATTATTGGCTTATGCTGGGCGTGACATGGCTGAAGCAGTGCATATTTAGTGTGAGGAGAAGCGCTGTGTAATTTTATAATTGTTTTTTCAGTTAAACCACTTGGTTTAGGGATTAAACAAGATATGTTTCTGCATCAGTGTAGTTACAGCATTCTCAACGTATGTTTGGTTCATAATACATAGAATCAAATGGTAGATCTCCTATAACTAAATCATGACTAGCTTAGAATCTAGTCCATCAGTGCTGTCTGTTTACAGAGGCAGGCGCTGATGTCTGACTACTTACGGTCCAATGATACAGCATTAATTTCAATGCTGTACCAGGTATGCGGCACTGCAAGGGTGAGCGTACCTACCTTGTCAACAAAGAGGAGCATAGCAATGACTGGATGGCAGCCACTTTAAATGATGTGCGTGGGGGCAGGATATTGGGTAATTTATCAATATAACCAGGAAAGATCATATGGTCTTGGAAGGTAGATTGGCCATACTGATGTTACATGTGTGCCTACATCATCCTCTGCCCATAAGGGATGGTTGATAATGCACTGATAACTATCAGTTTGTTTCCCTTATTTTGCTAGTCTGAACAATAGTATATTTCCAATTTTAGCAGCCTTGATAATTTTTCTACCATACTCACCTGTCTCCTGCAAGCAAAGCTCTGGTTCATCAACAGTTAATCCATTATGATTGACAGAATCTCTCCCCACTCTCAGTGCTGCCCAGTCTCATTCAAGAGCACTGATCCAATCACCTTCTAGACTCTGGCTTCGACATCTCATGGACTGGTGGTATTCGTCTGCTATAGTCTTGTAAGTGGCAAGCTGACCTTCTGCCTGTCCCTGAATATTTGCTTGCCTTTTGTTTTTCTACTGCTTTGTTCTCCTGGTTGTAACCTTTGTCCTTGTCTCTATGTTTGCTCTAAGGATGACCGGTTTTGGGCAAGTAGGGCGATTAGGCAGGGACACCACAGATGAGAGTTTAGTCTCCGGGCTCACTGTTTTTGTCCTTTTCCAGACCCTTCAAAAATACCTAAATTACAATGTGAAACAATGATTAGAGAGCATAGTGCTTTCTGTATCACTGAAATAGTTAATAACTTGCAGTATTGAGAGGTATTTCCTATAGCCTGCGGTTATTTCTCAGATCTGTCAGTATACACAGGTGCCTAGTTTTCATTTTTTTTTTCAACTTGGGTTTAATATTTTATTTATTTGACAGTTCCTCAACAACTCCTCTTGATGCCATTAATTTGCATTGAAAAATCTAGCTGCTGAGATGATTTGTTAGTTTCTACAAGTTATATGCCTCTACATTATTTGTTCACCTTTAAAGAGGGTAAAACTGAGAATTCCTCTATATAGATACAAGAGGGGAAAATAATAAGTTTCTATTCTGCATTTGCATTCTGTGATTTTTAGTTACGAGTAAACACATTGATGATTTAGAAGCCGCTCCAAACAAATCTTATGGGAGATTTCACATAATCCCACACAAAGCTGTGATCACAAAAGAACTTTGACTCTTACAGACACATTCATTTGGTTTACAGTGTCGGTGGGAACCTCCTTCACAATACATCCAATGCCTTTTCTACACACCACATTTATAAAATGTATGTTATAAACATATACACAGCATTAGCAGCTTTTTTATGTTCCAGTAAAGTGATACGTTTGCAGATTTCCATTTATGTGATAGTTTAGAAGGATCCGCTTACAAATCACTATCAATCATTTAAAAAAATAGCTCGGACAGAGCTCAGAGACAGAGGCTCCTCACAGAACCTATGATGAAGATTGGAACATAGTCTTGCAAGGATTTTCAAAGCTAAAATAAATATATATATAAAATAATAAAAAAATGAATAATTAAAAAATATTGATTGAAACTCTACTGACCCGATTTCCTTTGCTATGCATCAGGGGGTGTATTAAGATTGCTATGGGCCCTGGGCTGTATGAATATTATAGCTCCTACAAGTCTGAAATTCATTTCCTACTTATGGTATGTGAGGGAATCTAATCCATTTTTGAATCTGTTCTTCTATCATGTATCTATACAAAGATTTTTGGCTCTATGGATAGAAAAGATCCCTATGAATAGCACCATCCCCCCAAGGACACTGATCATCTTTCAGTTACATCCTGTTGGCTATTGGAATGTGAGCATGCTCAATAGGCTCCTTTGTCTCAAGAACCTATAAAAACTGTCTGCAACCTAAATAAATTGGAATCCTCTCAAACAACATGTGAAGGTCTGAGTGATTCACCGAGCAGCTCGTACTATACAATGATTTGGACCACCATCACATCGAGATAAAGGGATATTTCCCTGACAGGTACTAGAATCAAGCTTCTTGGGGGAAAGAAGATGCAACCTTTCTGCCTGCTTTCAATCTTTGGTGGACCTTCAAAGGTCCTGAAATGGCTCTTGTGCACATGTGTATGGAGAGCAGGAACAAATGTCCTTCTCAGTACAAAATTTGGTGAGTGGTTACAGTGGCCATGAGCCTCCTAGAAGCCTTGGGCCCCGCACCACTGTCCAAACTGCCTATATTATAATCCGCTACTCCATGTGTCTACAGATGTAAAGTTCCTGCATGTGAATTAGTGAGTTGAACTCTGCCACATGTGAGTTACTCATCTATATAGCTAGATATTTGTAGCCTGTGATCAGGTATTCTTGGATATTTGCGCAGGATGCTCAAATAGTAATGAACCATCACAGGTGTAATCCCATTGTCCACTCTACCATTTTTCCATTGTACTTAATCTTGATGGAAACACTCTAATAATAGATAGAAAAAGAAGGTATTTCTGGAATCAGCAGCTCAAAAATACAAAGAATCAGGTGAAAAACTGCGGGCACCACAAACATTATTTAAAATTGTATTTATGGGGGATCATTATTTATCACTTGTGCGTCCTGCTGCTGCTCCAGCACCGACGGATACATCAAGAGGCTCTGGTCTCCTAATGTATCTAGTGGGGCTTGCACAGCATTAAATTCTACGCCAAGCCTTTCATCCAATACCCCACCAGCCATAACCGGCTGGCCCAGCCAGTAAAGGTACAGAATCGTTTTGCAAAAAGAATGGTCTTTAGTAGAGATGAGCGAGCACTAAAATGCTCGGGTACTCGTTATTCGAGACAAACTTTTCCCGATGCTCGAGTGCTCGTCTCGAATAACGAGCCCCATTGAAGTCAATGGGAGACTCGAGCATTTTTCAAGGGGACCAAGGCTCTGCACAGGGAAGCTTGGCCAAACACCTGGGAACCTCAGAAAAGGATGGAAACACCACGGAAATGGACAGGAAACAGCAGGGGCAGCATGCATGGATGCCTCTGAGGCTGCTTAATCGCACCATTATGCCAAAATTATGGGCAACAGCATGGCCATGACAGAGTGACAGAATGAAGCTAGATAGCATCTAAAACATCCAATAATTGACCCTGACACTATAGGGGACGGCATGCAGAGGCAGCGGCAGCAGCGGCAGGCTAGAGAGTGGCATGGCGACATACCCTAAATGGACTCAGGCTTCAAACCAATGGGTGGCAGAGAGGAACCAAAGGAGGTGAGCAAGAAGCGCTCAAATAATATCGGTACATGATAAAAGTTTGCCAGTATATTTTGTGGATTACACAGCAGGGTGGCGACAAAGTTAACATGGAAGCCATGAAAACAACCCAAAATTCTGCCTGACACAGCTCGTTTGATAAGGGGACCATGTATGGAGGCAGTGAACTAGTAGTAGATTAAAGGTGCTGCAGTTAAAACTATGTTAGTTGGATCTTGGCATGGAGCTGGCGCTCCGCTGCCAGGCGAGCTTTCGCCAATCCAAGCCCCTGTCTCTAGGCTACTCCCCAAACAGCACTTCTAAGAACCTTTTGTATAAGATCAAGTGTAGTAGCGTTCTTATAAGTTTAGGATATGGCGGGTGAGGGGAATGTAAACAGATGCGCAAGAAGCGCTGAAATAATATTGGTAAATGATAAAAGTTTGCCAGTATATTTTGTGGATAACACAGCTGGGTGGCGACAAAGTTAACAACTTTGATGTGGAATCCATGAAAACAACCCAAATTTCTGCCTGACACACCTCGTTTGATAAAGGGACGATGTATGGAGGCAGCTATATGGACGACTTTTGGAGGTAGCAATGGAGACAACGTGTGGAGGCTGCTATGGAGACAATTTAATTTGGATAGTGCCTGTATGTGGCAGTCCAACAAAGTTTTCAAACCAGAGGAGCAGGTAGGTGGCCCTCCAGAAAAATGAAATAGATTGAGTGCCTGTATGTGGCAGTCCAAAAAAGTTTTCAAACCAGAGGAGCAGGTAGGTGGCCCTCCAGAAAAATGAAATAGATTGAGTGCCTGTATGTGGCAGTCCAAAAAAGTTTTCAAACCAGAGGAGCAGGTAGGTGGCCCTCCAGAAAAATGGAATAGATTGAGTGCCTGTATGTGGCAGTCCAAAAAAGTTTTCAAACCAGAGGAGCAGGTAGGTGGCCCTCCAGAAAAATGGAATAGATTGAGTGCCTGTATGTGGCAGTCCAAAAAAGTTTTCAAACCAGAGGAGCAGGTAGGTGGCCCTCCAGAAAATTGAATAGATTGAGTGCCTGTATGTGGCAGTCCAAAAAAGTTTTCAAACCAGAGGAGCAGGTAGGTGGCCCTCCAGAAAAATGGAATAGATTGAGTGCCTGTATGTGGCAGCCCAAAAAAGTTTTCAAACCAGAGGAGCAGGTAGGTGGCCCTCCAGAAAAATGGAATAGATTGAGTGCCTGTATGTGGCAGTCCAAAAAAGTTTTCAAACCAGAGGAGCAGGTAGGTGGCCCTCCAGAAAAATGAAATAGATTGAGTGCCTGTATGTGGCAGTCCAAAAAAGTTTTCAAACCAGAGGAGCAGGTAGGTGGCCCTCCAGAAAAATGGAATAGATTGAGTGCCTGTATGTGGCACTCCCAAAAATTGTTTAAAACAGAGGACTGGGTCGGTGGCCCTCCAGAAAAATTAAATGCATAAAGTACTATAGCTAGAGCCAGTGGGCCCTGTCAAAAAATAGCCAGTTTCCTCTGCTTTACTGTACAAAGAGGAGGAGAAGGAGGAAAATGAGGAGGAGGAGTGGATAAATTATTCAGGTTGAGCTTCCTTCACCTGGTGGAGATTGGAAATTATGAGAAATCCAGGCTTTATTCATCTTAATAAGCGTCAGCCTGTCAGCGCTGTCAGTCGACAGGCGTGTACGCTTATCGGTGATGATGCCACCAGCTGCACTGAAAACCCGCTCGGACAAGACGCTAGCGGCAGGGCAGGCAAGAACCTCCAAGGCGTACAGCGCCAGTTCGTGCCACATGTCCAGCTTTGAAACCCAGTAGTTGTAGGGAGCTGTGTGATCATTTAGGACGATGGTATGGTCAGCTACGTACTCCCTCACCATCTTTCTGTAAAGATCAGCCCTACTCTGCCGAGACTGGGGACAGGTGACAGTGTCTTGCTGGGGTGACATAAAGCTGGCAAAAGCCTTGTAAAGCGTACCCTTGCCAGTGCTGGACAAGCTGCCTGCTCGCCTACTCTCCCTCGCTACTTGTCCCGCAGAACTATGCACTCTGCCGCTAGCGCTGTCAGAAGGGAAATACTGTTTCAGCTTGTGCACCAGGGCCTGCTGGTATTCATGCATTCTCACACTCCTTTCCTCTCCAGGGATGAGAGTGGAAAGATTTTGCTTGTACCGTGGGTCCAGGAGAGTGAACACCCAGTAATCGGTGCTGGAATAAATTCTTTGAACGCGAGGGTCACGGGATAGGCAGCCTAGCATGAAATCTGCCATATGCGCCAGAGTACCAACGCGTAAGAATTCACTCCCCTCACTGGCCTGACTGTCCATTTCCTCCTCCTCCAACTCCTCTTCTTCTGCCCATACACGCTGAACAGTGAAGGACTCAACAATGGTCCCCTCTTGTGTCTCGCCAACATTCTCCTCCTCTTCCTCCTCATCCTCCTCCACCTCCACCTCCTCCGATATGCGCTGAGAAACAGACCTAAGGGTGCTTTGGCTATCAACAAGGGAATCTTCTTCCCCCGTCTCTTGTGACGAGCGCAAAGCTTCCGACTTCATGCTGATCAGAGAGTTTTTCAACAGGCCAAGCAGCGGGATGGTGAGGCTGATGATGGCGGCATCGCCACTGACCATCTGTGTTGACTCCTCAAAGTTACTCAGCACCTGACAGATATAAGACATCCACGTCCACTCCTCATTGTAAACTTGAGGAAGCTGACTGACCTGACTACCAGTTCTGGTGGAAGTTGACATCTGGCAGTCTACAATCGCTCTGCGCTGCTGGTAAACTCTGGATAACATGGTCAGTGTTGAATTCCACCTCGTGGGCACGTCGCACAACAGTCGGTGAGCGGGCAGTTGGAGGCGGCGCTGCGCTGCCCTGAGAGTGGCAGCATCTGTGCTGGACTTCCTGAAATGCGCACAGATGCGGCGCACCTTCGTGAGCAAATCAGACAGATTGGGGTACGTCTTGAGGAAACGCTGAACTATCAGATTTAACACATGGGCCAGGCATGGCACATGTGTCAGTCTGCCGAGTTGCAGAGCCGCCACCAGGTTACGGCCGTTGTCACACACAACCATGCCTGGCTTCAGGTTCAGCGGTGCCAGCCACAGATCAGTCTGCGCCGTGATGCCCTGTAATAGCTCTTGGGCGGTGTGCCTTTTATCGCCTAGGCTCAGCAGTTTGAGCACTGCCTGCTGTCGCTTAGCGACGGCACTGCTGCTGTGCCTAGAGCTACCGACTGATGGCGCCATGCCCACGGATGGTAGTTCGGAGGAGGAGGTGGAGGATGGGTGGGAGGAGGAAGAGGCATAGTAGGCCTGAAACACCTGGACCGAGGTAGGCCCCGCAATCCTCGGCGTCGGCAGTATATGACCAGCCGCAGGGTCAGACTCGGTCCCAGCCTCCACCAAGTTAACCCAATGTGCCGTCAGCGATATATAGTGGCCCTGCCCGGCAGCACTCGTCCACGTGTCCGTGGTCAGGTGGACCTTGTCAGAAACGGCGTTGGTCAGGGCACGGATGATGTTGTCTGACACGTGCTGGTGCAGGGCTGGGACGGCACATCGGGAAAAGTAGTGGCGGCTGGGGACCGAATACCGAGGGGCGGCCGCCATGAGGTTGCGAAAGGCCTCGGTCTCTACTAGCCTATAGGGCAGCATCTCCAGGCTAAGCAATCTGGAGATGTGGACATTAAGGGCTTGGGCGTGCGGGTGGGTTGCACTATATTTGCGTTTCCGCTCCAGCGTCTGGGGTATGGAGAGCTGAACGCTGGTGGATGCTGTGGAGGATCGTGGAGGCGACGATGGGGTTTTTGTGGCAGGGTCCTGGGCAGGGGGCTGACTATCAGCTGACACAGGGGAAGGAGCAGTGGTGTGCACGGCCGGAGGTGAACGGGCTTGTTGCCACTGAGTGGGGTGTTTAGCATTCATATGCCTGCGCATACTGGTGGTAGTTAAGCTAGTAGTGGTGGAACCCCTGCTGATCCTGGTTTGGCAAATGTTGCACACCACAGTCCGTCGGTCATCCGGTGTTTCCTTAAAGAACCTCCAGACTTCTGAAAATTTAGCCCTCGCCACGGGAGCTTCACTAGTTGACACATTTGGCGCTGATGCACCAGCTCTGGCCCTGCCTCTCCGTCTGGCCCCACCACTGCCTCTTCCAACCTGTTCTGGTCGAGGACTCTCCTCCGTCTCAGAAGCACTGTGTTCACCCGGCCTATCAACCCAGCTTGGGTCTGTCACCTCATCATCCTCCGATCCCTCAGTCTGCTCCCCCCTCGGACTTCCTGCCCTGACAACAACTGCCCCACTGTCTGACAACCGTGTCTCCTCATCGTCGGACACCTCTTTACACACTTCTTCCACTACGTCAAGAAGGTCATCATCACCCACAGACTGTGACTGGTGGAAAACCTGGGCATCGGAAAATTGCTCAGCAGCAACCGGACAAGTGGTTTGTGAGTGTGGGAAGGGTCCAGAAAACAGTTCCTCAGAGTATGCCGGTTCAAAGGCCAAATTTTCCTGGGAGGGGGCAGACTGGGGGGGAGGAGGCTGAGGTGCAGGAGCTGGAGGAGTGGCGATTTCGGTGACATGGGTGGACTGCGTGGAAGACTGACTGGTGGACAAATTGCTCGAAGCATTGTCGGCAATCCACGACATCACCTGTTCGCACTGTTCTGGCCTCAACAGTGCTCTACCACGAGTCCCAGTAACTTCAGACATGAACCTAGGGAGTGTAGCTCTGCGGCGTTCCCCTGCTCCCTCATAAGCAGGTGGTGTCTCACCCCGCCCAGGACCACGGCCTCTGACCCCTGCAGTAGTTGGACGCCCACGTCCCCGCCCTCGTCCTCTACCCCTAGCCCTCGGGTTAAACATTTTGAAAATGAGAGTTATAACTTTAATTTTTTTTTAACTTTTTTTTGTGTTTTTTGTTTTTTTTTGTGTTTTTTAGTTTTTAAAACCAAACGATGCTATCCTATTGCTATGGCTATTTTCTAGCCAAGTATGAAAGCACACTACTATGCCAGATGAGATGACGCTGAGTTATTAAAAAAATAAACGTAAAATAAAAAAGGAAATGGCAGACTGTGCCTAATTGAAATCCAACCCCTAATAAATTTTCCCACTTCGGTCTTTGCGATGGATATGTGCGTCACTAAGCGCAAAACACAGCGGTCGCAAGTCTCACTACAAATTGCTCACAATTTGCTAGTAGATGCACTGCTGCAAGTACAGCCACCAGCAGATCAACCAGAAATCAAATATATATAACGCTACTGTAGGCGTAAGTAAGCCGTTTGGATTCTCCTATGGCTATTTTCTAGCCAAGTATGAAAGCACACTACTATGCCAGATGAGATGACGCTGAGTTATTAAACAAAATAAACGTAAAATAAAAAAGGAAATGGCAGACTGTGCCTAATTGAAATCCAACCCCTAATAAATTTTCCCACTTCGGTCTTTGCGATGGATATGTGCGTCACTAAGCGCAAAACACAGCGGTCGCAAGTCTCACTACAAATTGCTCACAATTTGCTAGTAGATGCACTGCAGCAAGTACAGCCACTAGCAGATCAACCAGAAATCAAATATATATAACGCTACTGTAGGCGTAAGTAAGCCGTTTGTATTCTCCTATGGCTATTTTCTAGCCAAGTACGAAAGCACACTACTATGCCAGATGAGATGACGCTGAGTTATTAAACAAAATAAACGTAAAATAAAAAAGGAAATGGCAGACTGTGCCTAATTGAAATCCAATCCCTAATAAATTTTCCCACTTCAGTCTTTGCAATGGATATGTGCGTCACTAAGCGCAAAACACAGCGGTCGCAAGTCTCACTACAAATTGCTCACAATTTGCTAGTAGATGCACTGCAGCAAGTACAGCCACCAGCAGATCAACCAGAAATCAAATATATATAACGCTACTGTAGGCGTAAGTAAGCCGTTTGGATTCTCCTATGGCTATTTTCTAGCCAAGTATGAAAGCACACTACTATGCAAGATGAGATGACACTGAGTTATTAAAAAAATAAACGTAAAATAAAAAGTAAATGGCAGACTGTGCCTAATTGAAATCAAACCCCTAATAAATTTTCCCACTTTGGTGTTTGAGGTGGATATGTGTGTCACTAAGAGCTTAACACAACGGTAGCAAGTCCCCCTGCAAATTCCTCACAATATGGTACTAGCTGCAAATAAAAAAAAAAAAGTATAACGTTATTGTAGCCCTAAGAAGGGCTGTTGGGTTCTTGGAGAATCACTCCTGCCTAACAGTAAGCTAATAGAACACCCTAACGCTTTCCCTGACCAGCAGCAGCTCTCTCCCTAGCGGCATCTAGACACAGAATGATCCGAGCAGCGCGGGCAGCGGCTAGTCTATCCCAGGGTCACCTGATCTGGCCAGCCAACCACTGCTATCGACGTGTAAGGGTACCACGTCATGCTGGGTGGAGTGCAGAGTCTCCTGGCTTGTGATTGGCTCTGTTTCTGGCCGCCAAAAAGCAAAACGGCGGGAGCTGCCATTTTCTCGAGCGGGCGAAGTATTCGTCCGAGCAACGAGCAGTTTCGAGTACGCTAATGCTCGAACGAGCATCAAGCTCGGACGAGTATGTTCGCTCACCTCTAGTCTTTAGGCAAAGCAGAAGTCAAAACACTGAATAACAAACAGCAACAAAATGCTAGATACAGAGATCAGACTGAATAACCAGCCAGGTCTGATGGAGTAGGCAGGTATATAAGGCAGTTCCCGGACACGCCTCCAGCAGCACACTGGGGGAACTGTCCATCAGGCTAGTAACCCTTGTTGGGCAGGGCTGAAATGGAAGGAGCAGGGTGTGGCTCAGTAATCCAAACACAGAACACTAAGTCAAAGCTCACACACAAATTAACACCACCTATTCTGGCACGGACGTTATAGATATCTCCTGCAGCTCTCGTACACCTGTTCTCAAATTATGTTGTAGTCTGACAGATCATACTGTAACTATAGCTAATCACATTGTTTCAGCAATGGACTTTACACTAATGTCCTCCCTTCACTGACTGACCTCAGCAGTGCCTGACTACCGGATACTGATTGACTACCACTGTTACCTGCTCTAAAGGGCATGTTATATTACAACAGTCCAACAGGAGCTTCAAGAGGTGGCACCAGCACCAGGCCTTTGTTCCTGCAATCATTGGTCTGGCACTTTATTTAAATTCAAAGGTAATCCAACTACCACCAAGGACAGAGACATATAGCCAGAGCATTTAGGTATGTACCTATTCAGAGTAGACAAATCTTTTCTTATTTCTTATGTGTGAGTGAGGTAGCAGAGCTCCTAGTGGTAACAAGGTCCTGTATGGCAAGAAGGAGCTCTAGATAATAGCAGAATGCTACATTGAATCATAGCTCTGGAACAAGACTGATTCATTATGCCCTACTTATACATGCATACTGACTGCATCCATGTATAAATAATTTTCCATGATCATATCTAGAGATGAGCGAACATGCTCGTCCGAGCTTGATGCTCGGTCGAGCATTAGGGTACTCGAAACTGCTCGTTACTCGGACGAATACTTCGCCCGCTCGAGAAAATGGCAGCTCCCGCCGTTTTGCTTTTTGGCGGCCAGAAACAGAGCCAATCACAAGCCAGGAGACTCTGCACTCCACCCAGCATGACGTGGTACCCTTACACGTCGATAGCAGTGGTTGGCTGGCCAGATCAGGTGACCCTGGGATAGACTAGCCGCTGGCCGCGCTGCTCGGATCATTCTGTCTCTGGATGCCGCTAGGGAGAGAGCTGCTGCTGGTCAGGGAAAGCGTTAGGGTGTTCTATTAGCTTACTGTTAGGCAGGAGTGATTCTCAAAGAACCCAACAGCCCTTCTTAGGGCTACAATAACGTTCTACTTTTTTTATTTTAATTTGCATCTTTTACCATTTTGTGAGGAATTAGCAGGGGGACTTGCTACCGTTGTGTTTAGCTCTTAGTGGCACACATATCCATAGCAAAGACCGAAGTGGGAAAATTCAGTAGGGGTTGGATTTCTATTAGGCAATAACTCAGTGTCATCTCATCTGGCATAGTAGTGTGCTTCCTTTGATACTTGGCTAGAAAATAGCCATAGGAGAATACAAACAGCTTCTTGAAGCCTACAGTAGCGTTCTATATATTTGATTTCTGGTTGATCTGCTGGTGGCTGTAGTTTCTGCAGTGCATGTACTTGCCAATTCTGAGCAATTTGTAGTGAGACTTGCGACCGCTGTGTTCTGCGCTTAGTGGCGCACATATCCATAGCAAAGGCCGAAGTGGCAAAATTCAGTAGGGGTTGGATTTCTATTAGGCAATAACTCAGTGTCATCTCATCTGGCATAGTAGTGTGCTTCCTTTGATACTTGGCTAGAAAATAGCCATAGGAGAATACAAACAGCTTCTTGAAGCCTACAGTAGCGTTCTATATATTTGATTTCTGGTTGATCTGCTGGTGGCTGTAGTTTCTGCAGTGCATGTACTTGCCAATTCTGAGCAATTTGTAGTGAGACTTGCGACCGCTGTGTTCTGCGCTTAGTGGCGCACATATCCATAGCAAAGGCCGAAGTGGCAAAATTCAGTAGGGGTTGGATTTCTATTAGGCAATAACTCAGTGTCATCTCATCTGGCATAGTAGTGTGCTTCCTTTGATACTTGGCTAGAAAATAGCCATAGGAGAATACAAACAGCTTCTTGAAGCCTACAGTAGCGTTCTATATATTTGATTTCTGGTTGATCTGCTGGTGGCTGTAGTTTCTGCAGTGCATGTACTTGCCAATTCTGAGCAATTTGTAGTGAGACTTGCGACCGCTGTGTTCTGCGCTTAGTGGCGCACATATCCATAGCAAAGGCCGAAGTGGCAAAATTCAGTAGGGGTTGGATTTCTATTAGGCAATAACTCAGTGTCATCTCATCTGGCATAGTAGTGTGCTTCCTTTGATACTTGGCTAGAAAATAGCCATAGGAGAATACAAACAGCTTCTTGAAGCCTACAGTAGCGTTCTATATATTTGATTTCTGGTTGATCTGCTGGTGGCTGTAGTTTCTGCAGTGCATGTACTTGCCAATTCTGAGCAATTTGTAGTGAGACTTGCGACCGCTGTGTTCTGCGCTTAGTGGCGCACATATCCATAGCAAAGGCCGAAGTGGCAAAATTCAGTAGGGGTTGGATTTCTATTAGGCACTAACTCAGTGTCATCTCATCTGGCATAGTAGTGTGCTTCCTTTGATACTTGGCTAGAAAATAGCCATAGCAATAGGATAGGATTGTTTGGTTTTAAAAACTCAAAAAAAAACAAAAAACACAAAAAAAAAAAAAAACCACAAAAAAACACAAAAAAAAACAAAAAGAAGTAAAAAAAAAAAAAAAGTTATAACTCTCATTTTAAAAATGTTTAACCCGAGGGCTAGGGGTAGAGGACGAGGGCGGGGACGTGGGCGTCCAACTACTGCAGGGGTCAGAGGCCGTGGTCCTGGGCGGGGTGAGACACCACCTGCTGATGAGGGAGCAGGGGAACGCCGCAGAGCTACACTCCCTAGGTTCATGTCTGAAGTTACTGGGACTCGTGGTAGAGCACTGTTGAGGCCAGAACAGTGCGAACAGGTGATGTCGTGGATTGCTGACAATGCTTCGAGCAATTTGTCCACCACCAGTCAGTCTTCCACGCAGTCCACCCATGTCACCGAAATCCCCACTCCTCCAGCTCCTGCACCTCAGCCTCCTCCCCCCCAGTCTGCCCCCTCCCAGGAAAATTTGGCATTTGAACCGGCATACTCTGAGGAACTGTTTTCTGGACCCTTCCCACAGTCACAAACCACTTGTCCGGTTGCTGCTGAGCAATTTTCCGATGCCCAGGTTTTCCACCAGTCACAGTCTGTGGGTGATGATGACCTTCTTGACGTAGTGGAAGTGTGTAAAGAGGTGTCCGACGATGAGGAGACACGGTTGTCAGACAGTGGGGAAGTTGTTGTCAGGGCAGGAAGTCCGAGGGGGGAGCAGACTGAGGGATCGGAGGATGATGAGGTGACAGACCCAAGCTGGGTTGAGAGGCCGGGTGAACACAGTGCTTCTGAGACGGAGGAGAGTCCTCGACCTGAACAGGTTGGAAGAGGCAGTGGTGGGGCCAGACGGAGAGGCAGGGCCAGAGCTGGTGCATCAGCGCCACTGTCAACTAGTGAAGCTCCCGTGGTGAGGGCTCTTGCGGCGAGGGCTAGATCTTCAGAAGTGTGGAGGTTCTTTAAGGAAACACCGGATGACCGACGGACTGTGGTGTGCAACATTTGCCAAACCAGGCTCAGCAGGGGTTCCACCACTACTAGCTTAACTACCACCAGTATGCGCAGGCATATGAATGCTAAGCACCCCACTCAGTGGCAACAAGCCCGTTCACCTCCGGCCGTGCACACCACTGCTCCTTCCCCTGTGTCAGCTGCTAGTCAGCCCCCTGCCCAGGACCCTGGCACAAAAACCCCATCGTCGCCTCCACGATCCTCCACAGCATCCACCAGCGTTCAGCTCTCCATACCCCAGACGCTGGAGCGGAAACGCAAATATAGTGCAACCCACCCGCACGCCCAAGCCCTTAATGTGCACATCTCCAGATTGCTTAGCCTGGAGATGCTGCCCTATAGGCTAGTAGAGACCGAGGCCTTTCGCAACCTCATGGCGGCGGCCGCCCCTCGGTATTCGGTCCCCAGCCGCCACTACTTTTCCCGATGTGCCGTCCCAGCCCTGCACCAGCACGTGTCAGACAACATCATCCGTGCCCTGACCAACGCCGTTTCTGACAAGGTCCACCTGACCACGGACACGTGGACGAGTGCTGCCGGGCAGGGCCACTATATATCGCTGACGGCACATTGGGTTAACTTGGTGGAGGCTGGGACCGAGTCTGACCCTGGGGCTGCTCATATACTGCCGACGCCGAGGATTGCGGGGCCTACCTCGGTCCAGGTGTTTCAGGCCTACTATGCCTCCTCCTCCTCCCACCCCTCCTCCACCTCCTCCTCCGAACTACCATCCGTGGGCACGGCGCCATCAGTCGGTAGCTCTAGGCACAGCAGCAGTGCCGTCGCTAAGCGACAGCAGGCGGTGCTCAAACTGCTGAGCCTAGGCGACAAAAGGCACACCGCCCAAGAGCTATTACAGGGCATCACGGCGCAGACTGATCTGTGGCTGGCACCGCTGAACCTCAAGCCGGGAATGGTTGTGTGTGACAACGGCCGTAACCTGGTGGCGGCTCTGCAACTCGGCAGACTGACACATGTGCCATGCCTGGCCCATGTGTTAAATCTGATAGTGCAGCGTTTCCTCAAGACATACCCCAATCTGTCTGATTTGCTCACGAAGGTGCGCCGCATCTGTGCGCATTTCAGGAAGTCCAGCCCAGATGCTGCCACTCTCAGGGCAGCGCAGCGCCGCCTCCAACTGCCCGCTCACCGACTGTTGTGCGACGTGCCCACGAGGTGGAATTCAACACTGACCATGTTATCCAGAGTTTACCAGCAGCGCAGAGCGATTGTAGACTGCCAGATGTCAACTTCCACCAGAACTGGTAGTCAGGTCAGTCAGCTTCCTCAAGTCTACAATGAGGAGTGGACGTGGATGTCTGATATCTGTCAGGTGCTGAGTAACTTTGAGGAGTCAACACAGATGGTCAGTGGCGATGCCGCCATCATCAGCCTCACCATCCCGCTGCTTGGCCTGTTGAAAAACTCTCTGGTCAGCATGAAGTCGGAAGCTTTGCGCTCGTCACAAGAGACGGGGGAAGAATATTCCCTTGTTGATAGCCAAAGCACCCTGAGGTCTGTTTCTCAGCGCATATCGGAGGAGGTGGAGGTGGAGGAGGATGAGGAGGAAGAGGAGGAGAATGTTGGCGAGACACAAGAGGGGACCATTGTTGAGTCCTTCACTGTTCAGCGTGTATGGGCAGAAGAAGAGGAGTTGGAGGAGTTGGAGGAGGAGGAAATGGACAGTCAGGCCAGTGAGGGGAGTGAATTCTTACGCGTTGGTACTCTGGCGCATATGGCAGATTTCATGCTAGGCTGCCTATCCCGTGACCCTCGCGTTCAAAGAATTTATTCCAGCACCGATTACTGGGTGTTCACTCTCCTGGACCCACGGTACAAGCAAAATCTTCCCACTCTCATCCCTGGAGAGGAAAGGAGTGTGAGAATGCATGAATACCAGCAGGCCCTGGTGCACAAGCTGAAACAGTATTTCCCTTCTGACAGCGCTAGCGGCAGAGTGCGTAGTTCTGCGGGACAAGTAGCGAGGGAGAGTAGGCGAGCAGGCAGCTTGTCCAGCACTGGCAAGGGTACGCTTTACAAGGCTTTTGCCAGCTTTATGTCACCCCAGCAAGACACTGTCACCTGTCCCCAGTCTCGGCAGAGTAGGGCTGATCTTTACAGAAAGATGGTGAGGGAGTACGTAGCTGACCATACCATCGTCCTAAATGATCACACAGCTCCCTACAACTACTGGGTTTCAAAGCTGGACATGTGGCACGAACTGGCGCTGTACGCCTTGGAGGTTCTTGCCTGCCCTGCCGCTAGCGTCTTGTCCGAGCGGGTTTTCAGTGCAGCTGGTGGCATCATCACCGATAAGCGTACACGCCTGTCGACTGACAGCGCTGACAGGCTGACGCTTATTAAAATGAATAAAGGCTGGATTTCTCAGAATTTCCAATCTCCACCAGGTGAAGGAAGCTCAACCTGAATAATTGATCCACTCCTCCTCCTCCTCCTCATTTTCCTCCTTCTCCTCCTCTTTGTACAGTAAAGCAGAGGAAAATGGCTATTTTTTGACAGGGCCCACTGGCTCTTGCTATAGTACTTCATGCATTTAATTTTTCTGGAGGGCCACCTACCCGGTCCTCTGTTTGAAACAATTTTTGTGAGTGCCACATACAGGCACTCAATCTATTCCATTTTTCTGGAGGGCCACCTACCCGGTCCTCTGTTTTAAAAAATTTTTGGGACTGCCACATACAGGCACTCAATCTATTCCATTTTACTGGAGGGCCACCTACCTGCTCCTCTGGTTTGAAACATTTTTGGGACTGCCACATACAGGCACTCAATCTATTCCATTTTACTGCAGGGCCACCTACCTGCTCCTCTGGTTTGAACAATTTTTGGGACTGCCACATACAGGCACTCAATCTATTCCATTTTACTGGAGGGCCACCTACCTGCTCCTCTGGTTTGAAACATTTTTGGGACTGCCACATACAGGCACTCAATCTATTCCATTTTACTGCAGGGCCACCTACCTGCTCCTCTGGTTTGAACAATTTTTGGGACTGCCACATACAGGCACTCAATCTATTCCATTTTACTGGAGGGCCACCTACCTGCTCCTCTGGTTTGAAACATTTTTGGGACTGCCACATACAGGCACTCAATCTATTCCATTTTACTGCAGGGCCACCTACCTGCTCCTCTGGTTTGAACAATTTTTGGGACTGCCACATACAGGCACTCAATCTATTCCATTTTACTGCAGGGCCACCTACCTGCTCCTCTGGTTTGAACAATTTTTGGGAGTGCCACATACAGGCACTCAATCTATTCCATTTTACTGGAGGGCCACCTACCTGCTCCTCTGGTTTGAAGAATTTTTGGGACTGCCACATACAGGCACTCAATCTATTCCATTTTACTGGAGGGCCACCTACCTGCTCCTCTGGTTTGAAACATTTTTGGGACTGCCACATACAGGCACTCAATCTATCCCATTTTACTGGAGGGCCACCTACCTGCTCCTCTGGTTTGAAAAATGTTTGGGACTGCCACATACAGGCACTATCCAAATTAAATTGTCTCCATAGCAGCCTCCACACGTTGTCTCCATTGCTACCTCCAAAAGTCGTCCATATAGCTGCCTCCATACATCGTCCCTTTATCAAACGAGGTGTGTCAGGCAGAAATTTGGGTTGTTTTCATGGATTCCACATCAAAGTTGTTAACTTTGTCGCCACCCTGCTGTGTTATCCACAAAATATACTGGCAAACTTTTACCATTTAGGGATATTATTTCAGCGCTTCTTGCGCATCTGTTTACTTTCCCCTCACCCGGCATATCCTAAACTTATAAGAACGCTACTACACTTGATCTTATACAAAAGGTTCTTAGAAGTGCTGTTTGGGGAGTAGGCTAGAGACAGGGGCTTGGATTGGCGAAAGCTCGCCTGGCAGCGGAACGCCAGCTCCATGCGCATCATGCGCTTCTTGCGCATCTGTTTACATTCCCCTCACCCGCCATATCCCAAACTTATAAGAACGCTACTACACTTAACTTGGTGCAGGCTGGGACCGAGTCTGACCCTGGGGCTGGTCATATACTGCCGACGCAGAGAATTGCGGGGCCTACCTCGGTCCAGGTCTCAAAGGCCTACTATACCTCCTCCCACCCCTCCTCCACCTCCTCCTCCTCCGAATTACCATCCGTGGGCATGGCGCCATCAGTCGGTAGCTCTAGGCACAGCAGCAGTGCCGTCGCTAAGCGACAGCAGGCGGTGCTGAAACTGCTGATCCTAGGCGATAAAAGGCACACCGCCCAAGAGCTATTACAGGGCATTCCACATCAAAGTTGTTAACTTTGTCGCCACCCTGCTGTGTAATCCACAAAATATACTTGCAAACTTTTACCATTTAGGGATATTATTTCAGCGCTTCTTGCGCATCTGTTTACATTCCCCTCACCCGCCATATCCTAAACTTATAAGAACGCTACTACACTTGATCTTATACAAAAGGTTCTTAGAAGTGCTGTTTGGGGAGTAGCCTATAGACAGGGGCTTGGATTGGCGAAAGCTCGCCTGGCAGCGGAGCGCCAGCTCCATGCCAAGATCCAACTAACATAGTTTTAACTGCAGCACCTTTAATCTACTACTAGTTCACTGCCTCCATACATGGTCCCCTTATCAAACGAGCTGTGTCAGGCAGAATTTTGGGTTGTTTTCATGGCTTCCATGTTAACTTTGTCGCCACCCTGCTGTGTAATCCACAAAATATACTGGCAAACTTTTATCATGTACCGATATTATTTGAGCGCTTCTTGCTCACCTCCTTTGGTTCCTGTCTGCCACCCATTGGTTTGAAGCCTGAGTCCATTTAGGGTATGTCGCCATGACACTCTCTAGCCTGCTGCCGCTGCCTCTGCATGCTGTCCCCTATAGTGTCAGGGTCAATTATTGGATGTTTTAGATGCTATCTAGCTTCATTCTGTCACTCTGTCATGGCCATGCTGTTGCCCATAATTTTGGCATAATGGTGCGATTAGGCAGCCTCAGAGGCATCCATGCATGCTGCCCCTGCTGTTTCCTGTCCATTTCCGTGGTGTTTCCATCCTTTTCTGAGGTTCCCAGGTGTTTGGCCAAGCTTCCCTGTGCAGAGCCTTGGTCCCCTTGAAAAATGCTCGAGTCTCCCATTGACTTCAATGGGGTTCGTTATTCGAGACGAGCACTCGAGCATCGGGAAAAGTTCGCCTCGAATAACGAGTACCCGAGCATTTTAGTGTTCGCTCATCTCTAATCATATCATGTAATTTACAATTGACTTACAACCAGTTAACAATATTCGTCCTCGGTGTGCTTATGACCCCATTGCTTAGCTAATAATTATGAATATATATGCTGGTACATTCTCGGAAAGCCATGGCATATATTTTACATACGCTAAGCACGCGGTGGATTTTTAGAGCATAGAATGAAAAATCTGCACAAGAGCTACAAATCTGGCATCTCAGCATATGCTGTATCCTAATGCCAGATTGTTTTATCTTTTTATAGAATGCACATGGAGTTCCTTTTGGTAATATTTGTATACATATTGATTTATAGCGGCAGGTACAGATGTTATTTATCTACACTACACAACCATGTTACTCTTCTGCTACTGATAGGACTTGTCAGGTAACGTGTGATTGTAACAAACAAAAGTACTGCCACCATGGAACAGGATTTGTTTTACTTGCTTTATTTTCTGTGTCATAACTCATAAGGTTTCACACTTTACACATACGATATTTATTATTTAGCATTACACCTTTGCATGAGAAAACAAACAACAGCCACGTTTTTTTCCAAGCTATTGTCTTGTCGATTAATAACTGTACAAATTCTGGTGTTATGAAAAATGATCATTGTACTAACACAAAAGTGTCATGGCTGAATCATTTAGCAGCTGGCAGATCCCTACTTATCTGATATTGATGACCTACTTCAGGCTAAGGTGTTGTGTCTCTTGTTTGCAGTACAGGTTAGAGGAAATTAATGGTTAAAAATCCTGTAGTGTTTCTCTCTATTATCTC
Organism: Engystomops pustulosus; assembly: GCF_040894005.1. NCBI lineage: Eukaryota > Metazoa > Chordata > Amphibia > Anura > Leptodactylidae > Engystomops > Engystomops pustulosus. The sequence continues at coordinate 169,042,937 of NC_092414.1, forward strand.
ATTAGCCATCTTTATAACTTCCTTGGGGATGGTTTTCTATGTCAATGATTTGTTTGCCTATTTGTTGTGACTCCAAATTTTGATTCTGATTTTGATCTCTGACATACTCTCTGGGGGTCATTTACTAAGGGCCCGATTCGCGTTTTCCCGACGTGTTACCCGAATATTTCCGATTTTCTCTGATTTCCTCTGAATTGCCCTGGGATTTTGGCGCACGCGATCAGATTTTGCTGCAATGGCGCTGGCATGCACACAACGGAAATCGGGGGGCGTGGCCGAACGAAAACCCGACGGATTCGGACAAACTGCCGCATTTAAAAAACAAAAAGTGTCACGGAGCTTGCACTTACCTTCACCAGGAATAGGCCGGTGTACTTGAGTGCATTTCAGCGGAGTTCAGCGCAGCAGCGCCACCTGGCTGACGTCAGAGGAACTACCTTAGTGAATCCCGGCCGGACCCGAATCCACCGCAGAGAACGCGCCACTGGATCGCAAATGGACCGGGTAAGTAAATCTGCCCCTCTGTGTTTGACCCTGACTTTAGCTTTCCTTTCTACCCATCAATCACATTATTTAGTATAGGGAAATTGTCCCGATTGAAGGCTGCAATCTAAGGTGGCCCTCAAGTAGGCAGAAGAACTATTTGGCTTCTAATTAGGGCTCAATTTTCCTTTCCTCCTCATCCCTGACCTGATTGTCATCAATATTTTAGTCCAGGCTGACCCTTTTAACAAAGTACAATAATTTCTTTCCACTCTTTTAGGACATATGAGGATCATAAAAATATTCTTTAAAGGAAGCCTACAACTGAATACATAGTAGTATGGCACGTTAAACTGTGGAGAAGTGGGGGATTGTAAGCACTTATCTTGAGGATGCACCATAGAGTTCTAGGTGACTGTGATTTAGTTATGTCAAAATATGGAACTTTACAATTTTTTCGATAACTATGTAACGGAGGCACAAGAGAATAAGCACAATAATGGAACTTAAAGAGGACCTGTCACCTCAAAAAAGACCCCCACCGAATATACCTCCCATAATCCTCTCCCCAGCCCCTTTAAATATGCTGAAGCCGGTGGTCAGCCGGTGGTCAGCAGCTGCTCAGCGGAAGAGGCAATTACAGGAATCGTCATTAATTATATTCCTGAATCAGAGGTAATATCCCAGGTCCACAGCGAGGAATCTTCAGACAGTCTGTGCTGCAGCATTATTAACTGTTTCCTGCCTGCGCAAAGATTGTCCAAAGCTTCCTCACATACTCACACAGGGCCCTGCAAGAGCCATCAGTGGCGCTGCTTTATCATCAGCGCCACTGACATATTCGAAGAATGTCGGCGGGCGGACACATTTCACTACGGTGGTCTAGGTAGTAAAGGGCCCTACTTATATGAGGATCCGCCATTGGTGGGCACACGTCAGGCAAGCTGGAAAGGAGGAAGATGCTCACCCCTCCTCTCTCTATAGAAAATAATGGCCATTTTTAAAGCCAAAGATAGAGCATGCTCTATACTTTTTGCGGTCACTGTCTGGTGAACACGTTGTGCCTACCATACCGAGCCCAGCCGCCATAGATGCCTATGGGAGACGTACACTCACCGGCCACTTTATTAGGTACACCATGCTAGTAACGGGTTGGACCCCCTTTTGCCTTCAGAACTGCCTCAATTCTTCGTGGCATAGATTCAACAAGGTGCTGGAAGCATTCCTCAGAGATTTTGGCCCATATTGACATGATGGCAACCAGGCAACATTTTTCCAATCTTCTACTGTCCAATTTCGATGAGCTTGTGCAAATTGTAGCCTCAGTTTCCTGTTCTTAGCTGAAAGGAGTGGCACCCGGTGTGGTCTTCTGCTGCTGTAGCCCATCTGCCTCAAAGTTCGACGTACTGTGCATTCAGAGATGCTCTTCTGCCTACCTTGGTTGTAACGGGTGGCAATTTGAGTCACTGTTGCCTTTCTATCAGCTCGAACCAGTCTGCCCATTCTCCTCTGACCTCTGGCATCAACAAGGCATTTCCGCCCACAGAACTGCAGCTCACTGGATGTTTTTTCTTTTTTTGACCATTCTCTGTAAACCCTAGAGATGGTTGTGCGTGAAAATCCCAGTAGATCAGCAGTTTCTGAAATACTCAGACCAGCCCTTCTGGCACCAACAACCATGCCACATTCAAAGGCACTCAAATCACCTTTCTTCCCCATACTGATGCTCCGTTTGAACTGCAGGAGATTGTCTTGACCATGTCTACATGCCTAAATGCACTGAGTTGCCGCCATGTGATTGGCTGATTAGAAATTAAGTGTTAACGAGCAGTTGGACAGGTGTACCTAATAAAGTGGCCGGTGAGTATATATCCGGCCTTTATACCTTCGTGTGAATGCATCATAAGAAATAGTTTACAAAAATAATTTAGAATAAGAAATCTAATGCAATAAATAACAAAACATGCAGACATAATGTTACATTTTGAAATGTACATATGTAGACAATAGGGCAATAGATTCATCCCTTTAGTAAGGGTACTTGCTGACAAGGGAAACTTTACATGAAAATAACCATCTTTATTCTCATAGTTCCCTACGTTGGCCACAACTCTTTGTGGGGAGTCGCAGAAATTCCCTGGTTGCGCTCTGCATCCTGCTGATCTGATAAATAGTCAACTATCCAGCTGTAGCCTCCTTATTCAGTACAGGGAAGTCATATTAATGAGACCGGTATTTATACTACAGGAAATATATTGCACGAATGTTAAGATCTAAACAGATGTATGATATATAAAAAGCCAAGATATAATGGCTTTTTGGGGTTCTTCATATAATGAAAGATATATCTGGCAGGTGTATAGTGCACGGTTCCTGTGTCATGGTCTTGATTTGTTATATAGACTGACATAATAGCATATTTAAGAGCTAAGTATTACTTACTAAAATTACCATTTGGAAGTTTTGTACATGTGATATTCATTTTTATGAGGTAATGTAAAATTGCATTGGGAATTTAGATTAAATGTTTGAAAAGCTGAACAAAAAAGTTTTGTCATCAGATGTTTATAGTTATACATGGTAGCCGCAGGGCCCTGTTCTCTTCTATCCAACACGCCAGCACTATGGGGTTTGGATTTCTAGAAAAATCTTGTTTCGATCCCCAAAATAATTGGGCACAGATGACTGCCCACTCTTATTTGCAGCTCAACTTTAGATGTTAAGTAAATATGTTACCTGGAGGCTATACTTCTATCAGTTGAATGTCCTGGCTTAATAACTTACTCAGCTAATAACTTTATAATGCCCGCTATTATTGAATGCTTATAAACCTTATTGGCTCCTATACAAATGTCATTTTAGAAAACTGGAACTCAACATGATGCACTTTTAAATTGTACCACTTAAGTGAACAAGAAAGTCTGCAGTACCAGTCAAAGCCACCAGGAGTGCTGTATCCCGTTCCTTTTGCTGATTTTTTGACTAAACATGGAAGGGGAGAATTACACTGTAAATCCCCACCAATTTCATGGCTTTTCTGTCCTGCCCGCCATATTTATTACAGCCCCCACTGGTGGGGACTATAGTTGAAATCTCCACCAGGTCTATCTTTGCTGCTGGTGGAGCTTACACCTGTATATAATAAGTGGCTGAAGCCTCTTGGCATAACCGGCTGACATAGGGGGAAATTAAGACTGTTGTTAAAAAATGCCTTAATATATGCCTAATATATATAAGGTTTTAATATATTTCCCCCTGAGTATCTAATTTCCGCCTGAGTAACTTCCTCACCCATGCCGTAGTATTACGCCCCACTTCCCAGACAGAGTCGGTGCCAGAAGCTGTGGATCTACCTGTAACACCTGTCGTTTAAGGGGCTTCCAATATGGTTACCCAGGTGCGATTCTCTGATGGCAGCCCCGGGGTCTGACAAGTGCCTTGGGCTTGCACAATCTAAGTCAGGCCCCGCCCAACCAATCTTTAAAAAAAATGTTTTAAAACAATTAATAAATATTTTTTTTCAAAAAATGAATATTTTAATAAATCGAAAGTCCCCTAAACACTACCATTTCCCATACACATCTACTTAAGTACAAAATCTCAAAATAAAAAAAAACGATATTTGGTATTGCTATATCAGTAACAATCTGTACAATAAATCAGAGGCATTATTGGACCCATTTGGTGGTGGACCCCATAAAAAAAAAAATCTTGTTAAAAATCAAATCCCTTCACTAAAAATTGATCAAAAAAGTTATGTGTGATTGCTACCGTAATGGGACACAATTGGATGCTGACTTGGCAGTGCTGAAACTTTCTATTCTGCCTGCCTCAACTGCTAAAGCCAAGAAGTCCCTAATGGGATACATGCTGATCGCCGCGCAAACCTTATCCCTAGATTCTGAAAAACCAGATAGCGGATTGGTTTGATGAAATAACCCTACTCCACAGATTAGAGGAACTCACAGCCGAGGCCCATGACACAGGGCCCAAAAATACAACTCTTTGGGGCCCGTGGATTTCATTTAGACACTCCCCCGAATTTACCACCTTTTCATGATAAGTGCTACTACTTCACACCCATACTTGTAAGCCCTTTTGGGCATTTGACTACCTCCCTTCACACTGGCTCCCAGCCCTTCTCCATCACTTTCTTGTTGATTATATTATCCCCCAATTTACTTGCTGCTAATATGTATGGCTTTGAGATATGTATATATGTCCATCTTTAAGCCTACTGGATGTAAAAACATACTGTTTTATACTGTTTGGACCTGCAAGTTTTTGAATATTGCATGTTGTTTATGTGTGCTTTGTTAAATTTTCTCATGTTCAATAAAGAATGCTACAAAAAAGTTATGTGCATCAAGATGGTACTACTGAAAAGAAAAACTCATCACACACCTAAAAAAGCCCTTAGTATAATATGTGACTAAAAAATAATCAAAAAAGAACCTGAATATGTTAAAGAAAAGTTATAATCAATTGTCAGATTGAAAAATATGGGCCGTGTCAGGAAGGTGCAAAACGGCCAAGTTATTAAGGAGTTAATTACCTAATATTTGGTCTGCTTTTCTGCTTATTTTGAGTCTCGTCTCAGCTGGATTTATAGTCATGGTGGACTTTGGTTATACCTTATTCTTATGTAGACTTGCTTTGTATATAGATTAAGTCTTTTTAGTATTTTTTAACTTGTCACTCTCCAGGGACACAGGGGACAAGCTGGCAGGGAGTCAGGTAAACTGTAATATATTATTGTTTTAACCACTAATGGCAGAAGTTTTATAAAAACAGATTGGGGATATGCTATTTTTTGTCTGTGGGGACATGGAGGAGGCTCAAAAAGGGTGTCTGGTGAGAGGTTCCCTTTTACTTTTTTAGTTTGTTTTTCACCTTGAAGATTCATTTGTGTGACTTCTTGTCTTCACAATGAGCCGGAGACCATCATTTTCGTTGTGCAGAAGTTGGATATGTACACAGTTCGATAAAGAAAGTTAGGTTAGTCTTGATATGGCATTCCAGATGCTTCACTATCTCAATCCATTCAAAAGGTTGTGAACGCCGATTATGTATTGTTTTTCTCTTCTCTTTGTTTGAAATAAAAAATTTCCTTCACTACCCTCGGATCTCAGGGGCTAGCACGTGGACATTCCTGTTTTTTTCACTCTACATGTTTACAAGGTTCTGCAATATCTATTTGTAGCAGATAACTGCATAATGTGCATTTTGGTCAAACCAGGCCAAACTGAAGATGCAAATGTATTGTCTAGGTAAAAAGTGGTGCTAGACCATATGCTTTTGAATCATTTCTTGGGTATTGGCAATAATGGAAATAATATGCCTCAATGTTGCATCACAGAAAACATCCTGAGACGGAATCCCATTTCCGACTTACTAAACAATGGAATGATACACTACGTATTTATATCAGAGAATTTCAGCAGCTTTGTCTAGTAGTAATAAGAATTCTGTCAGTTAAACAAATTTTCAGAAATTCGCTTATCTCAACACATCGTTCTCCAAATTTTCCTGAACCACAACAATCATTGAAAACAATTTACATTTACAGTAGATTTGTAAATGGAATATAGATGTAATCCTTGGAGCATACAGCGAGCAAAAAACAATAACATTTATTATCAGTAATCCACAGTAAATGTACCTATACTCTACAAGAAAGTTTCTCCAGGGAAAACATCTGTATATATATTTCATGAAGGATTCATCATTACAAAGAATGTATTTTATAAATAACATATTCTTATTGTATGTAATGTAATGACCTACATTTTACAAGCACCTACCGTCCCTCTTCTCCGACAACCTGAAAGTATTTATTAGGAAGAAATATGTAGTCTCACATGTATTTCTCTGTAGCAAAACACCAATTAAATGTTAACACTATGGTTGTACATACATTGGCTGGAGACATCTAAAACTCCAGATCTTTAATGGTAAATTTAGATTTCCTTGGACTTTTTTTCTATGTACTCCATACAAAAATAAGCATAAAGAAAAATTAGCATTATAATACTTTGTTAAAATAGAATGAACAAAAAATGGGCAGCACTTCTAATGCTTAAAGGGGTTGTCCAGCACTAGGAAAAAGTTGGCATATGGTCCGGGCAAGGGGGGGTTAATAAATTAATAAGCCACTTATACTCACCTCTCTCCTTGCTCCAATTCTTCCGCTGTTATCGGGATGACATTGCTAGCACATGTGAACAGAAATGAGAAATTAGGTAATAATAAGAGGTTTCTTGTTTTAATACACCCCCAGCCAAATATCAACTTTTTCGCTAATCCTGGACAACCTCTTAAAAGTAAGACAAATAAATACATAAATAAGTTGTTTGTTAACCAGAGGTGATGACTTGAATACCAAATAATGTATATACTCAAGTATAAGCCAACCCATATATAAGCCAACGCACCTAATTTTACCACACAAAAAACTGTGCAAACGTGTTGGGGGTAATTTATCATTAGACTGGCTGACTGTGACAGTGTTTTTTACCATTTAGATTGTTTGCAGCTGTCACATGAAAAGACGCAAAAACCCATCAAAAGTTGCAACATAGATGAGGGTGGGGACTGGCGTGAATTTGCGCTGAAACTAAACGGAAATTTGCGCAAAATCGAAAAATAATAGGTGAGATTTATCATGAGGCAAGCTCTTTGCGATACTTCTATGTTTGCTTTTGGAGCTCCGCTGCTTTTTATATTTATCACAATTGTGTTGGCCCTTTAATAAATCTCTCAAAATACAAAATAATACAAAATAATTGCAAAATAATTGCAAGTAGAGTGAAATATTCTAGACAGCACATACACCAGCATTGGAGGGAAGTGACCTTGTGACTTTTCTGGAATTATTTAAAAAATCGCAAATTATAAATCTGGCTTTGCACAGTGTCGCACTAGCAGTGGTTCTGTTTAACCCACTATGTCTGTGTGGCAGTAAAAGGCCCTTGTAATAGTTTTACTCCAGAAAATCTCAAAAAACCCCATTGCATTTTTTTGACATTTTTTCACACCAAAAGTTCAGTGATAAATCTCCCTCACTGAGTTCAGTCGTATTATGAAAGCTAGTCTATGTAAATAATGAATTTGGCGCAAAGTCAAAGGGACTTTTCACTGTCCTATGTTTATTTGGCGCAATGAAAAGTTGCAAAATAGCATTTGTACCACCAAATGCACCAAAACAATACCAAAGATAGACAATAGACTCAAAGATAAATTACCCCTATTGACTCAAGTGTAAGCCTATAGTGGAAAATGCATTAGTCACAACCTCCCCTGAGTAATGAAATGCCCAGCAGCCTTCCTCAGTAGTGAAACGCCTAACAGCAGCCCCTGGACCAGCCTCCACTTGCAACTTTACACAGGGGAGAGGCACTGAGGGGAGCACCGGAGTTAAGTACTAAATTTATTTTCTTCTTGTATGCTCAAGTATAAGCCAAGAAGAGCTTTTTCCAAAACATTTGGCTTATTCTCTGCTATATACGGTATTTCTATAGAGCCTTTAGTAAGATAGATAGAATATTTCATAGTGCAGAGCAGTACAGTATTTCCTCAAAGGGTGGTGAAAAGCCACACTGCCTAAGCCAATAGTTGTATAAATATCAATGGAAGAGACAGAACTCCATAGGTAAAAGTAAAAAATTCAGGTTTTCAGGTGACTTCTTTCATGCTTGCAACATTGGTGGACATTTACTTACCCAGTCCTGTTGCGATCCCCGATCCGGACTGTTCAACGAGGATGAAGTCCGGAGCGATTCACCAAGATCGTGTGCCCGATATCCTTCATGTGTCTCTTCCCCGCTGAGGTCCGCCGGAGTTCACCTTCATCTTCCCGGTGTATGTGAGTGCATGTCTTGCGACACAATTTGAATTTTAAATCCTGCGCTTAGTCTGAATCAGTGGGGTTATCCTCCGGATTTGCATGAAAGTCGGCGCTATTGCTCCAAAATCCAATTGCCTGCGCCAAAAACCCCTGTTAAATGCGGAAATAGTCGGGAAACCCGACGGAAATGTGGTCCATTGTCTCTTCACTTCAACAGACTCACAAAGTTTCTAATATTAGCCCCTTTCCTATCCTTCACTTTGTTCTTACAATCAGGGTTACAATCATACCCCAAAGGGGGGCAAAAAAAAATAGTCATATATAAATTAATAATTTGAAACTCCCATTTCTGTAGATTGCATTCTGTTTATAAATAAGCAACTAAAATCATAAACTTGTTAGGTATCCCAGCAAACCAAAATGCCTAATTTATCATAATATAAAAATAACCCTCCCATAAAGTCAATGGGCAAAATCACAACTTTTTTTTACCATTTTGACACCGAGGTATCAAAATGGTATCAATGAAAATTTCAGCCCATCTTGCAAAAAATTACATCTTAAGCACTTCCTCATGCCAAGTTATAAGTATCAGAATATGGTAACACAAAGAGATTTTTTTGCAAAGCATTTATAAATTTTTAACGTATAAAAACATTGCAAATCTATATAAATTTGTTGAATTTCAGTGGCTGGACCCTCATCAATCTAGAACTACGTTGTGGAGAAACATTAAGTTTTAGTCCAAAAAACAACAATAATTATTATTATAATTATCAGTAACAGAGTTTGTGAAAATAATCTTTGTTATTCATATTGCGGAACAAAGTTTTCTTGGTACACATCATACAACATAGAAAATAAAGGATGTGTGTTCATTAAACAACAATTTATGGTTTATTGTAAATAATGTTTGTTCTCTGCATGTGAATGGGGTATTATACTGTTAACCTGTTAGGTTCCTTGGTCCAAATAGATCATGGACCAATTCAGTGGCACTTGCTGCCAGTTTTATTGCAGTATTTTGTAAGAACACTCAGACCCCGTAGGGGGGCAGAAATAAATAGTAATAAATAAATAATTTGAATCTCCCATTTCTGCAGAATGCATTCTGTATATAAATAAGCAACTGAAATCATAAACTTGTTATGATTGCTGAAATGATAGTTAGATAGTTTGATATTGTGTGAGGAGGAATGTTGTGAACATTTTTCTCATATACTTCATTAGGAAATTCTGTTTACTTTGTAAAGAAACAGGCTGCAAAGTGCCTCTTGGCAATGGGTTTACTTCTCAGATGTTAAGGACTTTCTATCAGATTGTGGATGGGACACTCTCTCCTTTCTGTTTGTTTACACAACTCTGATCAGTGAGTGTTAACCCTTTCTGCTCTCTCCCTGGCTGTAGCATGGTATGAGCAGTATTACATGAAGCTAAGAGGCTCATCCTTATTGTTTAGAGCTGAATAAACAAACCCAGGGAGATGAGATGTAAGCTCATAGTCAGCTCCATAAAACGCACTGTACAGACTGGAATACAGATATCTACAAGAGGGAGCATTGCAACTTGTTTCTTTACAAACTATGCTAAATTTTCTTAATAACGTACGTTAGAAAAATGTTCACAATTATTAAGATTCTTTAACTATTACAAAGCTATGGTTAAACATAGGTTTCTATAAAAATTGGCATAGACACAATGACAGCACTGAAGTTAATATGCGTGTGACCCATGGAAATGTAATTTTAACTTTGTTCAATGGATACCGTAATACATTTATCGCTATAACATTAATGTGATGCAGCACCTTGGTGCAGCACCTAAATCTCCTTTACTTTAAAGACATTTTCTTGGACAATGTTCAATGCTTCTATAACCTTTTGGTTTATGTATATGAGAATAACTTTATATAGCTCGTAGCAAGGACAAGAAAATATTGTTTTTGTCACTTGTAACATAGCCTCCAGGAATCTTCAGTTACTTTTGCCACCTTTTACTCTCCTTTCTGCTATTGCCTGTAACCCCCTGCTCTAGTGCCCCTGATGTCCATATTTGGTCATGTCTAATTGTAAAGGCCAATACTGATGATGTCATCACAAATGCCATAGATAAAGTTTTCATGACTGTTTGTATTATTCTGTGTATTTTTTGATTTCCCTTATTTTAGTTACAAAGATTTGCCTTGACTTTTTTTTTTTTTTTATATAACTGTGTTTTTATTAGGTTTTTTCATTTTTTCCATGCTTATACAACAGTAAAGAATGTTACATAGTCTACAATTGGAATACAGTATTAATACATCTATTTTAAAACATAGTGATGAGAGTGGGTCTTGCCAACCTACAAAGATTCATTTATACAATAAAGGGGGAATCCCCAGGAACCATAACATTAAGAGAACATTAGAAATAACTCCCTAAAGAGAGAACAGAGTAAATCGAACAATGGGGGGATTTGACACAAGACAAGACACAAAGTGGAGGGAGGTGAGGGTTGATATCCGAACTAGCTGAGTGGTGGGTGCTTCCTGTCATGGAAGCTGTTTCCTAACAAACATTCCGCCCTGTCCAATAATCATCCCACGGGGCCCAGATGCCATTAAAGGTATCTACCTTATTCTGCAGGAGTGAACTGAGATATTCCATAGTTCGGGTCTCTTGTATACGAGTACAGAGCTCCACTCTAGATGGTGCTGTGGGTTTTTTCCACTTCGCGGAAATTAAACATTTTGCTGCAGTAAGGAGGTGCAGTAGCAGCCTAGATGAGTGTTTACGCAGTCCTGCCGGGTAGAGATTCAGTAAACATACACTGGGGTCTGTGGGGATCTGACACTTGAGAACCGAGGATAAAATACTCGTAACGGTGGACCAGTAAGGTTGTATAACTGGGCATTGCCAAAATATATGTGGTACATCAGCCCCCCCTGCCCCACACCGCCAACAAGTATCAGGTGAGTCAGGGTAAACTCGATGCAGTAGTGCAGGTGTGTGGTACCATAACATTAGTAATTTATACTGATTTTCCTTGTACTGGACGCACTGTGACGTCTTCGCTGCTCTATCCCATACTTGTTGCCATGTTTCCAATGGCAGTTCTCTGCCCAAGAAAGATTCCCACTTCCTCATATAGGTATGTTTTGGTATTTCTGTTGGATTGGGGTTTATTAGTATTCTGTAGATTGTGGAGATGAGCCCTGCTGTGGATGTGTTCAACTTACAAAGTCGCTCAAAGTCTGTGGGTATAGATACTGTCAATGAACCATATAGGGAGGAGAGAAAGGATTTAATTTGTAGGTAACTAAACATAGCTTGAGATGGTAAGCTAAATCTGTCAACCAGATCTGGAAACTCTAGGATCATCTTGGAGCCTGCATCAATAATATCCGCAAAGCGAAACAAGCCCTTTTGGTGCCATGGCCTAGACATAGGGCCCGTGAGGCTCGATGGGAGGAGTGGGTTATATAAGAAGGAAGTCATAGGGGAGTGGGTGGATTCTAAGGGAAAAAGTTTACTGCATTTCAACCAAATGGATCTGGTATGGTTCATGGGACCTAGGAGTGCAATCTCTGGTGAGGTTGAGGCAGTTGCCCACAGATAGGCGTTCGGGTGTGTTGGAGCACACCACAATTTTTCTATCTCCATCCATTTGGAGTACGCGAGGAGAGTGGACCAGGCTGGAATTCTACGCAGATGCGCTGCCCAATAGTACTTAAGCAGGTCCGGCACACCTAGTCCCCCCCTATCTCTTGGTTGAACCATTAATGTACGCGCTAGTCTATGACGCTTGTGGGCCCATATAAAGTGCATTAGTGAAGCCTGTATTTTCCTGAGAGTTGTTAGAGGAACCGGGATCGGTAGGGTTTCGAAATGGTACATAAATTTTGGAAGGATAGTCATTTTAACTGCCGTGATTCTACCGAAAAAAGAGATCGGTAGTGAGTTCCATTTGTGCAATAGAGTCTTTACCGATTCAATCAGGGGGGGTAGTTTTGAGTATATAATGTTTTGTAAGTAGGGGTGAGTCGGATGCCCAGGTATTTTAAGGATAACGTCTGCCATCTATAATTGTAATTCGCTTTCAATAAGGTAAGTGTAGGCTGAGGTAAATTGAGAGGTAAGGCTTCTGTTTTACTAATGTTAACCTTATAGCCTGATAGTCTACCGTAATTGTCTAGTAATCTGTGCAGATTTGGGAGCGTAGTGTGAAGTTGAGTGAGGGTCAGTAGGATATCGTCCGCAAAGAGCGAGAGCTTAAACTCTTTATCCCTTACTAGCACTCCCCTGACATCTACCGATCGCCGGATGGTTGCCGCTAGCGGTTCTATACATAGGATGTATAGGAGAGGGGATAGTGGGCAGCCCTGACGCGTCCCATTACGTATTGGGAACCTAGAGGACGTAATGTGGGGTAGTTTGATTGAGGCAGAGGGAAAAAGATACAAATTTTTAATTGCCTCTAGAAAAGGGCCATGAAGGCCATATGCCCTCATGGTCCGTAGCATAAAAGACCATCCCAGGCGGTCAAAGGCCTTTTCTGCATCGAGGCTCAAAAGGAGGGCCTCACTTTTAGTTTTATTGACTACCTCAATCAAATCAATGGTTCTTCTCGTATTATCCCCCCCTTGCCGAGACGGGACAAATCCAACTTGGTCCTTGTGAATTAGCTGAGGGATCCATTGTAGGAGCCTATTGGCCAATATTTTCGTGAAAATCTTATAGTCCGCATTTAGTAATGCGATGGGCCGATAGTTGGAGCAGTCCAGTGGGTCTTTGTCAGGTTTGGGTATTAGGGTAATATACGAGTATGCCATTTCTTGTGGGATGTGCGTCCCCTGGAGGAAGGCGTTATAAAGTTTAAGCAGGTGGGGGGAAAGAATGGAGTGATATGTTTGGTAATATAGGTATGTGAATCCGTCTGGGCCTGGGGATTTGCCCGATGGGAGGGATTTTACAACCTCTGCTAGTTCTTCTGCCTCAATAGGGGTGTTGAGGGACATCAGTGCTTCTGGGGAGAGGCGGGGGAGGTCACATGACTGCAGATATGAGTCAATTTGGGAGTCGCGCAGGACAGGATCAGAAGGCAATGCGTTCGGCAGATCATACAGCTTTGAGAAATATGTTTGAAAAATGTCTGATATTTCCCGAGGGTCATAGGATATGGATCCATCTGGGCGCCGAAGGGAGTGGGCTGTCGATCTACTAGATTTTTCTGACAATTGCCTCGCTAGTAGAGTATGGGCTTTGTTGCCTCTCTCGTAGTATTTTTGCTTGGAATAAAGCAGAAGTTTCTCTATGTGTGTGATAGTAAGTTCCTTTAATTTGGCTCTGACTTCCACTACTTTTTTAAGGAGGGGTCTGGATGGATTTAGTAAGAGGGCATCCTCTAAAGAGCGAAGTTGGGTCTGCAATTCTGTCTTGGTTTTATTTTGTTCTTTTTTTGCAGCAGCCGCCAGCGAGATACATTTTCCCCTCACCATCATTTTGTGTGCTTCCCAGCACATTGGCAATGACATAGATTCCGCTGTGCTCTGAAAGTGTTTAGTGATTACCTCTGTCAATGCATCTCGCTGGAGGGGCTTTTTCAGAAGAGATTCGTTAAGTCTCCAATGACATGCTTTTATGCACGGGTTGGAGGCATTTAGTTCTAGTATTAGGGGGGCATGATCCGACCACGTTATGGGGCCTAAATTTGACTTTTTCATAATCCGTAGAAGTTGTATGGAGCCAAAGAAATAATCTATCCTAGTGTGTGTTCCATGTGGAGGGGAGTAGAAGGAGAAGGAGCGATCTTTTGGGTTGTCTATTCTCCACAAGTCATAGAGCCCTTGCTGTCTGAGAAGCATCCGAAATTCCCTTGTGAGTCTAATGAGGGTGGGGGATGGAGGTGCATTTTGTTCCGCTAAGCGGTCCATGTGTGCCGAAAAAGGCAGGTTAAAGTCGCCCCCCATGAGTAACATTGCTGGTGAGAATCTAGATAGGCGCTTAAACACTTTTCTAAGGAATCTCAATTGGCCCGTATTGGGTGCATAAACGTTACATAGAGTGACAGGTATCCCCTTGAGGGACCCGTGTATAATGATATATCTTCCCTTTGGGTCCAATATTGTCTCAGTAACCTGGAGTGGACATGAAGCCGCTATTAACACAGCTACTCCTCCCCGCCGTCTTTCTCCCACAGCCATGTATGATAGGGGGTACGTGCCTTTCGCAAAAGCGCATGATCCTGAGGTATCAAAATGAGTTTCCTGCAAAAACACTATCTCTGCCCCCTGTGCCCGCATTTCTAATAAGGTCATGCGTCTTTTCGCATTGGAGTTTAACCCTTTAACATTTAGTGACAGAATCTTAACCATGATGCTGGCGGCAAGGACAGAGGGCGCAGATGGTACCTTTCATCCCTGGGGAGGTGGGTGACATTGCAGTTCAACGATCGTGTGTTGCCAGGGAGGGACCACGTTTGTTTGGCTAGTAGCAGATACCTAAATAGAGACACAAGAGGAGAGGTGGGAGGGAAAGGGGAACAATAACAAAATAACACTTTGAGTGTTAGACATAACCAATCAATGTCTTTACAGACTAATTTTGGTGTGAGTGTTTTTAACGGTGGCCTGTGGGGGCAGCGGAAAATCCACAGTCCCCCCCAGGTCAATCCCAGACACTCTACAAAAGAGAGGGGCATACCATAAATTTAACAATTAATACTTAACGTATAGAAAGTAGTGAAAAGTAGGAGGTTACTCGCCGGTCCCTCCGATCACCAAAGCTTCCTGGGGGAACCAAGAGTGTTCATGGTCAAAGTTGAGGAAAAAGATTGTCTTCCGATGACATAAATCAGGTGTTTGAGTCCTTCAGGTGACGCCGGGGTGATGGACGATTCCTTTTCCTTTGTACCTGGGACCATTCCGGGGGCGGAGCTGCCGGGGGTGGTGATATGTCCCAATCTTGAATTTCCGGGATATCCATTCCCAATATATGACAGAAGGACTGTAGATCAGCGTGAGACTGTAGCAATGCCGTCTGGCCGTTTTTGGTTGCCATGAGTGCAAAGGGGAATCCCCAACGATAAGGGATCTCATTGTCCCGTAGTTTAAGTAATGCCTTGACTTTTAAGCTTCATCAAGGACTTTGTTATGAAACTTTATGAATTTCATTAGCTCCACCAACCAAACAACGTTGTTGGGAATCTTACTAGCCTTCATGGTATTAAACACTGCATTAACTCTGTACCGTACATGACATCCTTAGTAGTGCACTTCCACTATCTTTGATTTATTAGTAAAAAACACAATGATTAAAAGAGGTTCCATTCATTGGGGTTTCTAAATTTCTTGTTCCAAATGGTCACTAACTTTTATTTTTTATCAAACTTGTTTACATTAATAGCACAAGTAAAAATTAGAAACTTTATGAGTAACTTCTACACTTACTTTAATGTTATCATCCCCCTTCTTCCGTCATAATGTGCATTTTGCTCTGATATCTTTGCTGAATTCCATCTTGCTATCAAAGTGGACAGAAGCTCACTGAAGTGTCGGATTACATAGAAACATTGTGCATTGCAGGTGTTCGTGAGGGTAGCCGAAGGAACCTTTTCCCACTGGCTGTTTAAGGGCTGCCGTGATTATCATTGAGTGTGACATTTAAGGGGTTCAATCCCCCCCCCAGTTAGGGTCGGTTGAAGCTGGGGCCAAGTTACAGCCAGTCTCCTGGTGATGAGTATGCAGGTACATTGACTGTACACCTATGATAATCAGGGCACAGTCCACAGATTAGGATGAATATGCATATTCTGGGACATTAAGAGGTTAAAATCAAGCAACCACCAAATTTATCAGTGGCACCAAAACAATCAAATGAGTTACATTGCTCGGCATTTTATACGGATTACCCTTAATTTAAGTATCTTTCTGTAATCCCATGCACACCCACATCATATCCGCAGTAACTCAGTGGCAGAAATCTCTTGGATGAAGCCTTAGATCTGTGCTGAAGAAATACACAATGGTTGTAATATGTCCTTCAGCCGACTCCTTGCCACACAACTCTATGCCTGTCATTAGAGCTCCACTGTCCTCTGATTCACTGGGGTGATTTATCATTTTCAGTTTTGTCTTTGGGGGTAATTTATCATTGATTTTCCTGGGCTTTTTTGGCGTAAAAAAAATGGCTCAAAAAATTGCATTGAGGTTTTTTTAGGGCTTTTTACTGCTAAAACTTCTCACAGAACTATTTCCACCACTCCATTAATCTGGCACAAACATAGAACTACTGCTAGTGCAACACCAGATTCATGACTTGGAAACTCTCCTGACTTAGGGAGTCATTTATCTTATCTCTTTTTGTTTTGGCTAGTCTTTTTTACATCTTTTTGAATGACACATAGATGTCTAAAGTAATTTCTTTCCATTTTTCTTAAGTATGGTTTAGTCTGCAGTTTTTTGTGCCAAAAAATGTTGCAAAGTTTAGACAATTTGAAAAGATTAATGTCATCTGGAATAGAAGATAAATGTGTATTACTGACAATAAACAAAAGTCTGTCTGACATTTCAACATGTCCCCAAAAAGGCGCAAAAATTGCAATGCGCCAAAAAAACTCTCATAAAAAGACAGACTTATTATGCATTTTGAGACATTTTTTGGGACTTTTAAAATAAAAAATCTCAGACACGATGTAGACCAAAAGAACAATTATTAAAGGGCCAAAGCAACTTTAATGAATCTGATGTGCAGCAGAGTTCCAAAAGTAGACATAGGGGAACATTAATCATAGTGTGTCTCAGGTTGTCTATTTTTGCATCTGTTTTGTACCTTTTCTTGGCTTGTCATTTATGTTAGTTGGTGTTCTGCCTTATTAAATTAATTAAATTAAATGTGTTAATTAATTAAGCATTAATTATGCAATTAAGTAAGTTAATTTATTAAATTGATCCTAAATTGTCGCAAATTATTTTCCTACAAAGTAGATCTCATTTGGGTCCAATAATGACTGAGAAAAGATGTGACAGAAAATTGAGGGCTTCATTTTGCAAAAAAAAAAGCTACTGCATGTCCAGACTACATTTAGCTGTACATACATAGACTAAAAGTTAAAGATATGTTAAAAAAAAAAAGAAAGAAAAAAGTTCTTACTTAAATGAGTTTTTGCCTTTTTTAATTATAATGTATATAATGTATAGGAAAGTCTGAAAACATTGTTAGATCTGCACATTGAGATAATAATCCCACTCAAAAAGATGATCCTGTAGAAAATGAAGTCGTTACTTGAGGCCATTTTAATAGAAAGATGATGAAATTTACATTTTAAAACTGTGCTCAAGTATTTTTTTTATGTTGCATAGAGTTAATTTTTCATTTGGGAAGTGAAGACCTCTGTTTCCAATAATGAAAAGGGAGATTTTTGCCAAGTGCAGCTGCCCAGAGTAGCTGTATTTTTTCAACTTTTTAGGCACAAAATGATAGATGCCATGCAAACATTTGCAAAACAGCCATTCACTGGGGCAGATGTATTATCGTATCTGCACCAAAAAATTGTCAGGAACTCGCGTTTTTTAGGCGCAAAAGTGTTGCGGATCATATATAATGAGTTTGCGCCAGAAAGAACAGTTTTTCCGACTATCCCGACTCCTCTGTCTTTGGTGCAAGTAGGCGTGGCCTAACTTTTCCACATTATCCATCACATTTATGTGTATTTTGTCAACATTTTTAGGCGCAAATTTTGGCGCACAATAGACCAGGAAAAATTGGTCCGATAGCAAAATTATTCTCATCATTCCCAATGAATTTCATGGAATGTACACACATGCTGAACCAGACAGGTGCAAGATAATATATTTCCCTTATAAGTCTCAGACATAACTGTATTATAGTAATACGTAGAATCACTCCGAAATGCTAAATAACTCGTAAGTGTCTCGAAAAGCTTGACCTGACTGGATGAGATTTTGCAGCCATTGTATCGTGTACACTTAAATTAGTGTAAAATTCCAATCTGAAGAGAAGTGGAATGTGACAGGTTGTAGGTTCAGAGTGCAATTTGAATAAGAACACTCTGTTCTGTGCAAGCTTTCTTTTAAGATTTCTGTAGCTGTCTCTCTTTTTAATCATTATCTTGCGAGTGCTCGGTCTTCTGTCCCGAAACAGCTCAATTCCATTTCTCTAGGCTTTATGAATATGCTTCATGACTCTAATTTCTGGCAACAAGATGCTCCCTTCTTGGGATACAAGGAACGCCGGTACTGATGTGAGGTTGGCGTGGATACGATGCATCTGTACATTCCATTTGAAATCTGCTCTGAATGTGTTCGGACGCCCGAGTGTTCAGTCTCTCAAAGTTTTCCTCCAAATAAACATGACGTAACAGAACATTATATGCTGGAAATCTTGCAAAGATGACATGTAATGTTGGGAGCGCTACCTGAAATACAGACAGTCCGGGGGTTATGTACAAGATAGGTTCCGTGGGTTTGTACTTAAGTTGAATTTGTATGTAAGTCGGAACTGTATATTTTAGAATTGTTGCTCCAGATAAAAAATGTTTTTGTCCCAGTGACATTTGGATTTTCAAAATTTTTTGCTGGAATGGTACCAAGGAAAATCAATAAGGCATCATTACAGACACCTTATAGCTGATTATTACAACCTGGGACTAAAGTAAAGCATTCGGATAGCTTCACCACAGTGGGCAGAGGGGTCCGTTTGTAATTAGGGGTCATTTGTAAGTTGGGTGTTCTTAAGTCAGGGAGCTTCTGTATATGATATATACCTTTAATATGCTGCTGCACTGCATCACGAGATTTATAGAATTTTATTAGTTTTATCATTCATGCATTGACTTAGGAAGTGTTGTAAATAAGACAGACCAGTGACAGCTCAAAGACTCAACTTATTTATAACGGTTTCCACCAGCTTCAATTAAGACGTTGCATTCACAGAAAAGGTATAGTTCTACCTGGAAGTTTATTTTTTAACATAAGATATCGTTTCACAGCTAGGCTTCTAATGCTGTTGATGATTTATTAACGAAATGTATTTATAAAAACAAAATAGTCCACAAATTATATTATGAAGTGGGAACTTAACTGAATTCAATAGAAGTATGTTAAGGGAATACTCCAGTCACAGCTGATTTGATGAATTCTACCTTGTGCAGGACCTGAAGGGAGGAGCAGGACTCTAGCTTCCACCAATACAATGAGAATGAGTCCTGCTCCTCCCTTCAGGCCCTAGACAATTATTCAGTGAATTAGCTTTGACTGAAGTGTTCCTTTAAGTGTCATCAGATGTTCATCAGTTTTCTTTTCCAGTAATCCCATTCTCTTTGTATAGGATTGAAATTCCAAGGTGTGCACAAAGAGTTGCACATTTTTTATGCCTTGTGCAGTAAAAAAATCAGGTGCGCAAGGCATGATACTTAAGGGGGTTGTCCACAGGAAAGGAGGTCTCTGGATAGGGCATCCCAGTGATAGGAGGACCTTAGTTGAATGCAGCGACCTGTCACATCTGCTGAATTCCTCTCTATGGCTTTGATAGGTAGCCAAGCACCGTGCTCAACAAGCTCCATCAATTCCATAGACAGTGAATGGAGTAGCAATATGCATATACGACCAGCCGCTCCATTCTTAATGGGAGTACAATGGACCACCATTCTAACGATCTGTGAGGATTCCATTACTGAGACCCCCACCGATCGACAAGTTAGGCGATCAGCTATGTTGTTGTCAATGGACAACCCCTTTAAGTCCTAAAGTTTCATGGAACATTGAAAACTAATTTGCATACTATCCCATGCAAGATATGAACAAAAACTTGACCTGGTTATGATAGGTGGCTGATACAAATACCATTTTGGGACAGCGCTGAATTTTTGCTGCATGTTTTATTATTTGTTTTGTGTCTTTTTGTCCTGGTAGTTTTTGAGTTTTTGAGTTTCTGAGCTGTCCCTCCAACATGTTTAACGCTGCAGTGTTGTCAATAAAACATGTACTTATCTATGCTTCAGAACAAAAGGTATCATATGCCACAGCCCTGACTTTGCAGAGATTTCAACTATATTCCCTGTCTTTCAGTTTTCTGCAACATTTGGATTCACATGATAAATTTGACATTAGTAGGAAGAAGTGAAATTCACAACAAGTTATCTCAAAGGCAGGGGATAACTTGCTGATTGCAGGGGATACCATAGGTGAGACCATCACATATCACAAGAATGGGCACTCCTTTGTACTCCCTTCATGTTGGACATGTGCACTGCCACTCCATTTTGAAGTATTGTCTTATGTTTAATGAAAATATTTTTATTTTTCATATACTTGCTGAATGCTGAGAATACCATAAAGACTTTTGACTATGGCTGAAAATGAAAAAGTCCACTCCTCTCCACCTAAGGAATGCAAGACCCCCCTACGCGATGTTCACCCATTTCACAAGTGGGATATCCACTTCAGGGAAAACAGCCTTAGTGTCTCTGATGCCCACTATAATAATTTACCAACCAATGGACTATGAACATTACTTCTTTATCCCTAAGTAATCAGGCCCAGCCCCATTGAAGGTTTCTGTATAATACTTTGTGACACAAATAAAGCAGCTCACATCTGCCTTACTTTTGATGGCATCAGTTCGCAGAGGTTGAGATATTATACCATACGATTGTCTTGGTCTGATTTCTTCCTCTGAGCTCACCTCTGACTTTTATCAGTTATTAGAGAACCTGAGGTTGTGTGAAAAAGAGCAGAACTTGACACCATTCACTGTTAATGGCATTGAAGGAGATAGGAATACAGCACTCAGCTATCTTGGTTATCAATGTTGAGATGAATAGAGCAGCAGGGCTCATTTTCTTTGTTCATTTGGGGTAATACGGACCCCTGTTCTCATCCCCACCCCACCGATCAGCACATTATTCCCTTTCCTGAGAATAGAGGAAAACTTGATTTTTCATGTGAGTGGCTGGAGAACTCCTTTAACACATAAGATAAAAACAAGAACAACCACATAATTCACTTCACCGTTCATTTTAATGTCATGACTGATCAGTATTTCTATATTCACTTTGCCTTTAATGTGCTGCTTGGAATAGTAAGGACATCCAGGCTCAGATCAAAAACAACAATTATCAGAGACGGAATGTCTTGCCGCATACAACGTTATGTAGAAATCCTTAATTGAAAGTCAGTAAACAGTAGAAAACCCATAGCAGTTTCTCATTCATCTCAATGTAATCGTGATTCATGGCCATTGAAGATGATCTAGTGGTCAGACAACCCAATCACATCGGGAATCAATCTCTTTGTATTTGTGTACATTTCCTTGCTGGCTCTATGCTCTGTTTTTAAATGACTTGTCCATCTGAAGCACAAGGGCACCATGTCACCATTATGGGTTCAGCATCGGATACAGCTGGATCAGATATGAATAATGGGAGTCGGAATTTGGCAAGCTCTGTTTTTCTATCTGTCCTTATATAAAACATAATGCTGTTGTAATCTTTCAGTATTACTAGCCTGCACTCCTGACCTTTCTGCTATTGGCAGGGCACTGCTGTATCCTCTAATATATCACAGATGGATATTGTATCCAAGCTGCTTTAGATTAGTCCTAGAACCTGACTCTCTCGTCAGTTTTTTATTGTCTTTTTTTTCTGTTGTTATTGTTCTAGGTTTTATTTGTCTGAAAAAAAAATATTTAAGATTTCTTTTTACATTTTGTCCTCGGAGAACACTTTGAAGCTTTTTGGCAAAAAGTAACGTGAGGAAAATCTCACTACAGCCCTGTAGGTCTTTGATTTATCACCAGAGGATATATAAAAAGAGGAGTTTACATGGCTTAAGGGGAGACACGCTGAGAACACAACAAATGCAAAATGACTTATTATTAAAGATCAACAAAACATCCCGTGCCTCCACCTGTGTTTCAGTAACAATGCCGTCATAATCCAGCATATATACAGTTTTACAGAATATTTTCCTGATTGCACATTCTATAAACAGTTTTCTTTTTATTTGTTCCTTATTAAATATATTATTAGGTTTTTTTTTGTACTATTTACATGCTGCGCTACTATAATGGAGCATGTGTTATGCAACATTTACATTTACTTTATATGATGGTTGGAATAATAAATATAAGCGCCAGGTGTAAACTTAGCGGAGGTACAGATCTGTTGTCTAATGCCCTGCTGTGAGGGAAGACAATATGGTAACTGCTATCAACAGATTAGGATATAAGTTATATTTATGCTGAAAAGCAGGGGCGTAAACTACAGTGGTAGAAGCCATAGCAGCTGCTATGGGGCCTGCAATGTCAGGGGGCCCCCGGCATCTGACCAGAATGAATCGGCAGCTCAGATAAGAAATGTTAGGGAAAAGAAGGGGGCAGCAGAGCAACAGTACTAGGGATCTTTCATCTCTAATTCCTGCCGTCTACTTCCCCCATGTGGTCAGTTGCTTTTGGGACAGATCTGAGTAAGTGTATAATGTAGTGAATATATCAGTGGATAAATGGGTGCAATTTACTTTTGTCTACTCATTGGCATATTATAAAAATATACATCGCCTCAGTGGAAGATAATTTTAGCTGACATGGGGAAGGTTTTTAGTCATTTAATGCCAGGTATTACTGGTGTGAGGGGTTAAAGTCTTGTGACACCCGACATGCCAACTGTCAACTACGCCAGTACTGTTTCAAATGGTAGCAGATATGAGTCTTTGTTGCTTAAAGGGTGAAGCCTTCAAGGCTTGGAGATAATTCCCTTAGCTTTAGAAAAAAAATATATTAGGTGATACTGTGTATACACAACATGAAGACACCTATGATTTTTGGGTACTCAGCAAAAAAAAAACTGCAATTCCACAACATAAAACTATAAAACACAGTACTTCTGTTCAGCAAAAGCAAAAATATAAATGAAATCACAATTATTTGGACACATACAGGGTTGGACTGGCCCTCTGGCGTATCAGTGAAGGTACCAGAGAACCCCAACACCTGCTGCCTCCACCCCTCATCATTCTGGTCCATGCCAATTGCACTGGCTCTGCCCCATCTCCAATTGCACAACAGGGGCCACAATATGAGGAAGAGATGAGAGGGGAGAATGTGGCCCACAATTTGAGGAGGGAAATGAAGGGGGTACAATATAATGGAGTAGTGAGGCGGCTAATAATGTGAAGGAGTAGATCAGGTGGAGCTCACAACATGATGGAGGAGATGGACAATAAGTGGTATGGGTGTAAAAGGGGGCATAAAATATTAGAGGATCATGAGAGGAGGTTACATGTGAAGGGGAAGTGAGAGGGGAGCTCATTGCAATGGGGAGATAAGGGGGTCCAAAATATGAGGGGTATACGAGGAGGGGCCCACAAGATAAAAGGGGGCCCAAAATATAAAGGGGATTTAAGATAGTGCCATAATAGGAAGTGGCACACAATCAAGAGAGGTGATAATTAGAGTGGTGAGATAAGAGAGGTTGTGTTTTGCCCAATGTATTTGCACAATGGAAATGAGTTGTGTGAACATAGCCTAAAACTATACATGTGTACAGGAAGTGCCCCAGAATCAATTTCCCTAGGCACTCCAGTCCACATACACATTCAATAAATTGTTGTCATCTAACTATGTACCAGAGAAACTTATGTACTGTAAAACTGCTTAAGAAACAAGTTTTCTTCCTGAATCCGACAGTCACATGTAAGCTTGAGAAATAAGCTGCTGCATATTCCACTGGGTAGTGACTTACCTCTTACTGGGACAATGGTGTATTGTAATCCAAAGAAATTATAATATATATAGAGAGGAAAAGTTGACCCTGTTCATTAAGCCTCTCCGGTGGTATATATATGTTTGGCCTGATAAAGAGGCCAACCCTAAGTTAAAAGCTTTGCATTCGTTTTCTAATAAATTTTTGCTGCATTAACAATCCATATGATCCACTACTGGTTTTAGCTCAAACTGTCCCACTGCTACTAGGCAATATGTAATTTTTGGTGACACATTTCCTTTCATTCTTGTACAGAAAATAGCCATGCTCACATGCTCTTAAATTTCTTATGGTCTCTCTGTATTCTTGAGGAAAAAATAGCACAATATTAAGCACTATTCTTGCTGTTAGAAAAAAAAAAAACTTCCAAAAACCTGACAGGCCTCATTATAAGTCAGTAAGGTTAAAACAGATCTGTCATGGCTGTCACGACTCTATTATAGATGAAGGCCGTGACACTACTGTGAATTAGGTTTACTATAGTGACATAGTTCATGCTTAGAATTTTTTTTAGGTCCTTTAGAATGTGCAGTTTTAATTTTTTATTATTATTTATTTATAGAGCACAATTAATTCCATGGTGTTGTACAATCAGTAAGGGGTTCCGATACATTACATAAAGACAAGAACAAATGCAAGTACAAATACAAGACTACAGTGATCAGGAGACAAGCGGGAGGAGGACCCTGCCCGTGAGGGTCTCAGTCTATATGGGAGAGAAGATGGAGACACAGGGTGAGGGAGCAGAGCAGTGCAGTTATTATGTATTGTAGGCGATCCTTGACAGGTGGGTTTTCAGATTAGGAAGGAATGGAGGGTGGGGGACAATCAAAATCCGATTGTGTGCGCCACAATCCTGGGGCAATTCGGCGCAAAACGGAAATATTCGGAAAACCCGCCGAAAGTGCGGCATTCAGACCCTTAGTAAATGAACCCCATTATGTATACATACCTTTTTTTACATCCTTCAGCATGGATGTTTAAAGGGGTTGTCCACTTTCAGCAAATCATTGATATTATTTATATAATGAAAAGTTAGACAAGTTTCCAATACACTTTATGTATCAATTCCTCACATTTTTTTTCTACATCTCTGCTTTCTGTCCTTCTAAAGAAAACTTTTATGTTTACTTCCAGTGGATATAAATTTGTCCTATTCATGTGATGTCACACAGGTCCACAAGCCGTTAATATCACAGAAAGTAGTTAGAGCCGGGTGATATAATGGCTTGTGCACCTGTGTGTCCATCACATGACCAGGGACAGATTTCTATACAGGAAGTTTATTGGAAAATTGTATAACTTTTCATTACACAAACAATATCAAGGATTTAGAGAAAGTGGATAACCCCTTAAGACATAGGTTAAAGAGCTTTTTTGGCAGTGCAGATGAATAAAAGCTACTGAACTGTCTGGGTCATTGGTACTTTTTAAATTTTTTATCTTATTCCTTCACATTCCACTCCCAAGATTTAAAAAATCCAGGCAGTGCATGGAATTAGGAATCTTATGGAAAGAGTCATTGGGCCTAATATAAAAAATATTCAGAAAAAAAAACGTGGCGCTCACCGATAAAAACTTCAATCTTCTTTATTGCATTCCTCTAAAAGACATAAACCAGCAAGAGGAATGCAATAAAGAAGAGTTTTTATCAGTGAGTGCCACATTTTTTCTAAATATTTGCTTTGAAATTGGGGCTTTGCTCTGCAACGGGTTTCTATTCCAAACAGCCTGTACGGACTTTTTCTATTCCATTAAGCAATTTGCTTCTCAAAAAGAAGTAGTGCAGCAGTGCAGGGATAGTGCCACTATATTTACCCTTTCTTTTTGATTGCCTAATACAAAAAATGTTCTCGAGCCGTATTGAATTCCTATATCCTGTTTGCTGGGTAAATTGAATGCTGAGAACTGAACATTGTGGGTATACAGAGCTCTGTATAACAAGTTAGGAAGAGGAAACTGATGACACTAGATAAAACCTCTTTCTTTACAGGAATATGTAGATTGGATAAATCCCGTTATTGGCTTGTAATATGGGGCATACCTGAAATGCAATAATGATCCAAAATTTGATTTGGAGTCAATGATTTGACACTCTGGGATTACCCTGGAAAGCCTTCTTAAAACTTAAATTGGGATTGGAGTACCAATGATCGATATTCAGGTAGGTGATCTATACAATGGGGCGCTGCTCACTTTTTTGAGACTGTGCACATTTTCAGGGATTACACAGCTTGCACAGGTATTTAAGAAGTGTCTGTGCTGGGATTTTGGCGCACGCAATCCTTTTGTGGTTTCTTTGCAACACAAATTGAGGGGCATGCCATCGGACGATCAGACTGATTTGGACTGAGCTCCGGATTTAACTTTGAAATTATGTTGCAAACCCAAGCCCTAACATGCACCACTAAAAAGATGGTGAACTCTGTCGGACCTGAGCGGGGAAGTGACACATTCTTGATACCAGGTGCACGATCTTTGTGAAGACCGGCACAGTGCATTATAGAAGGACAATGCACTTTCAGTGAACTCCGGCAGACAACTTAGTAAATGTGCCCCAATATTCCTTACTCCATTCAATAGGTCAAGATGTGCAGGTAAAATGGGTCTGAAACCACAGTAAAAAAACAGCAAACAATCTGCTCATTTCAATTTTTTTTTAAATCAATATTTCAATAGTTGACTGTGTGCACCTATTTGCATTCATTTTATGCCCAAAGCAAATCTACTGAAAAATTCATGTCTTCCTTTTGATGCAGATTTGTGTATCACACCACCTGCATTTTTCCGTCTAAAAAAATTACAGTAGTTACATGTTAGTGCCTTTTCTTGGCTAACTAAAAAAGTTGATGAAAATTACTAGCTTTAAGGACTACTTAAGCCTCTTCATCGGACATTGTTTATCACAATATCTGAAGAAAGACATTTTTCTAAATAAAAGTATAAACTGTAGCTATACTATGGATCAAATTTTCGTTATTTGCATTTGAATATAAGTTCTATAAAAATTTGTATATTGTGATTATTTCCATTTTGCTGAATAAATTCATATTCATATGTGTAAACTTTTAAGAACAACCTAAAAGATTTATGATATTGAACAGTACAAATAACATTTTTACATTTATGACAGCATGTACCTAATTGGTTGGCAAATATTACTCTGTAGTTAAAATTGATGGTCATAATAGAGCAACCTGCTATTATTTGTGCCATGTGTGGGCTCATAGGTGGCTACCCAACAATCAACTGTCTTGAGTAGTGTTGAGCAGACCCAAACTGCACAGTTCCCTCCTACCCATGTCCAAACTTCATTTGAAGTTTAGGGTCAGTTCTGGGTTCAGCTCAACCCCCAGCTGTTAACACCTTGGATTTGTACTGGCATCAAGTGCAGGCATTTAAATAGCTACAGCCGTGAGCACTGGAATGCAGGGCGCCGCCATTTTGGGGAGGATCATCACTTCCCCATGACGTCATTGGGAGCGACGACCCTCCCCAAAATCATGGCTGCTGCCATTTAAATCCTGCTGCTGACTTTGCCCTCAAGATAGAGTATTACAAGCTGAGGGCCCAACTTTTGGAACCCCAATGGATCACAAGACTGACAACCCCAACAATATAGACTATAGGGTTCCTATTCTCGCCAATCAGAGGACCGTCAGGATGAGTATGTATCCTTCTGTTCCATTCTGTTGTAAGGAAGTGGCCAAACTTGTTGAGCACCAAGCTCAACTATCTCCAGTGATCACATAGAAAGTGAATGGGAGTATCGGAGATTGTAGCGCCCTGTCCTTGACATCTCAATAGAGTAGCAGGATGTTTGCTGAATCTGCCATCCAACCCTTTAGTGAGTAAAGGACCTTTGTTCTCCAGATTACTACAGTTTCTGTTCTTGTGGTCAGCGGGGGACAACTTTAATAGTTTGTATAACCCCTTAAAGTAATTATAGGTATTTTGTATTAGAACTATGGGGCACATTTACTTGTTGAAAAGATTGTTGGAAACTTCACTCAAAATGCTCTGCCCGTGTATAATGCTTGGTGCGAAAGATTTATTAAGATGTACACCAGAAATCATGAATCTGTCGCTTCCCTGCATTGGCCTGACAGATTTCACCAACATTTTTGTGGTGCACCTTTAACAGGGGGCCTGCAACAGACTTTACATGTTAAATCTGGTGCTAGCGCCGAAATGCACCCTAATTTGCCACAATAGTGGCACGGATACTTCTTAAATACCTGTGCAAGCAGTTTACACCTAAAAGAATGTGCAAAGTCCATCAGAAAACAGTCGAAAAGCCCTTAGTAAATGTGCCCCTATCTCTTTAACATCCTTACAATTTGTTGATTTTAAGAAAATATGAATGTAGACTAGTTTTATTCAGCTTATAATACCTGTATACAACATTTTTCCAGCTCACTGGGCAAGAATAACAGAGAAAAAGGTAAATGTCAGCTGATACTAGATTTTGATTCGTGTTGTGGCCAGAAAATTCCCATTGTTATTGATGCCTCTAAACAGCAAATAGAACTGATTATAGGGGAAACAATGACATGTGAGAATAACACATCTATTGTCTTTTATTATGTCTACAACACACCGGGCATGGAAACAAAACTATTCAGAACCAAACAGGTGCCCCGTTATCTGTGTCTTTACAATAACCATGTAATTAAAATATGATCACACAAATTACCTTAATTAATCTCTTCGCATAGCCTGCCTTCCCTTAGCTCTTCACACCAATTTAGTTAATGGTTTCAAAAATGATCTTTTCATTAGTATATCTGAGGCCCTTCTGAAAATATCAATTGCGAGGCAAAGGAAAGAGACACGCGGACAGGAATTCACGAGCTATTCACTGCCACAAATATGTCATTATCCTTTCAGATGGGATTGCTGCATGGAAATCTGCTTATCTTCACAGGCCATTTACCAGCAACAGGGCTTTGCACTGAGCAGTAGCAATAGTGTAGCACTGCTTTCACACTTAGTGTCACACTTAGCCCCGGTACGCCACGGATGTGGCGAAACATGTCGGGGGGGTGGGGGGGGGGCTTTAGTGTGCAGTTAGATATTATTTGGCAGACCTAGAACTCTATAATGAATTGGATATACTTAGTTGCAGTTTAGTGGCAGAATCTTGTGTGATTGTGTGTGTGTGACAGGCATAACACCCCAAGTGCTGAGGCACAGGAATGCAAATAGAAAGTGGCAACAATCCAGAGACATTAAGAAATAGATAATTACATCCTCTAACAACCTTGTAATATAACTTGAAAGCATTCAAGTATTACTAAAAGACACTGGATATCAGATGTATCACATGTAAAACGGGTAGAAAGGACTCATACAACCCCTTTGATCACAAAGTGTTCAATTTTTGCCATTTCTCAGTGGATATAAACAGTGTTTCCGGAGATGCTTATAAACACAACACACAACACCCAAGCCACAAAGAAAAACCTTTATAACCATACTGTCAGCTATGAATTTAGGTCTGTAGATTTTTAACTTCACTCTCACTAGTGTCATTGTCCATTTCATATTTTTAATGAGACCAAATAAAGTTTATTAGTTCTTTGGGAAATAATACACTATTCCCAAGCACGTGACCAATGGGTCTTAGTGAGGCCATTCTTGGCCTTTTTTGTGAAATATAAATATTGATGAGGACCCAGTCCTATGCATGTAAGTGTGCTTGGTTTACAATCCTTTGTCCTGGTTGTAGATTTCCTTTAATTTGTTATTATTTGCTCATTTGCTTACTGAACTGCTTGTTTAGTAAATGGATGCTCCCTATAACAGTATCACTGAACCTCCATCACTTTATTATTTTGAGTCATTTTATTCGAAGAATAAACTGCACATTAAATTAGACACTGTATATGTGACTTTTCATCACTATGCAAAAAAACAAGTATCTTAGTTAACCTTTAAAGCTAAAACTTTGGTGTTTATACCCTAAAAAAGTTACTTCCATGACCTATAGTTCCCTGTGGAGATATACATGAATGATCAATGTTCATTCTTATTTCATTTATCCACTGTTGTCAGTAAACAGCGAGTTGCCTTCACCCCAGAGTATATGTGAATTCACTTATTTCCTCTTCTACAGTTATTGAAGCAGACAGATTTTACATTATACGTGATGAGATGCTTTGATAATTAACATTGAAAACTTAAAGCGATATTCCACTATTATTAAGAAGAGGCAAACCCCGGGTTGCGTACAAGTTAGGTTCTGTAGGTTTGTTCTTAAGATGAATTTGTATATAAGTCGGAACTTTAAATTTTATAATTGTAACCCCAGTCAATTTTTTCAGTTGACTCTGTGACAACTGGATTTTAAAATTGTTGGATTATTATCAGAACCAAGATTAATAATAAAGTTTCATAGCAGACACCTGATAACTGTTATAGTTGATCAATGTAGCCTGAGGATAAATTACTGTAAATTACCAACATGCAGAGGTCCGTTTGTAACTAGGAGTCGTCTGTAAGTCAGGTGTTCTTTAGTAGGGGCCTGCCTGTATAGTGTATTTATTCTTTTTAGAATGGAAAGTGATGACATTTTCAATTGCATTAATCTATTCTTTTTTAAATTAAATAACTTTTAAAGGGGTTTTCCCCATGAAACAAGTTAGGGCCTAACATGCTGATTGGTGGGGGTCTCAGTGATGAGACCTCCACTGATCAAAAGAAAAAAGGGGTCCAATGGGGTCTGATGTACCCTAGTCGGATCCGTTGCACAGATAAGTGGAGCAGCAGGAAGCGCATGTCCGGGCTGCCCCGTTTATCTCTTTGGAGCTGACGGAGATTGCCGAGTACAGAGAATGCAATAAATGTTTCATTACACTGGTACTTTACTCCAAAAAGTATCTAAAGAGCCTATCCCAAGAGCCTAAACATTGCTGGAGGGGGTGTAAGCTAACTGACACATTGGGGCAGATTTTCAAGCTGTCTGAAAGTCAGAATATTCATCATTAATCACATCTCCCCTTTAAAATATTCATTACTGTGTACTGTGTATTGTTCATGTGGCTCCTTATAAACCTTACCAAACCGCCAATATCCCTTATTCAATGAAATTAGACTCATACAACTTATTTCTTTGGAAATTATTGGCCATAGCAGCCAAAAGTTAACAAAACAGGAAAAAATTAACATTGTTTTCAATACGGTAGAGGGTTCTAGAAGCTCAAAGAAGGGCAATGCGCATAACACTTCCACTGTTGAATGTGACAACCCCCCAATTTACCACCAGCGCAAGCACAGGCTCGTTTAGTGGCTTGTCACATTCACTTAATAATCTCGTTCAGGACTCCACCTGAGTCCCCCCCAATCGTGCGCATGCCCATTCAACCAAGTCTCCAATAATCTGGAGGTGGGCCAGGCCCTGTAACTCCGCCTCCCTTCCAATTTCGCCACCAACTTCAAGAACCCTCTACACGCTTACAATTTCACATGCTGCAACACTTGTTACAAACAACCATGACCCCCATGATCTTTGAGACATGTGGTGTATACTATACTGTGCTTCTTAGGATCTCTGTACTCTGTACTAATGTTTTAGAAATTTAAAGAAAAACTGTCTAATACAAATATTTGGAAAAAAAAAGTATCTCTACGGCCATTTCAAGTATTGGATACATTTAATACATAAGCGGGAGGTTTTAACTTGACTTTTATTTTTTAATAAATGGCTTTTCTTTTATCATACCACGTTGCAGCAAGTTTTGGGTTTTCTTTTAAGCTGTGCTACATCTGTGTGAATTTCCTGTACTGAATACAGAGCAATCTTTTAGCTCCAAGAAACCAAGTTCATGTTCTTAAATGTATTCAAGTTTATCATTCAGTGTCTCCTAGAGATTACAATGTCCTCTTTGGATTTTGATAATCAGATTAACCTTTTCGCTCTGAGAGGATCAATGTGGTAGGAGACCCCATGGCAATGTAGGGGCAGGGGTAATCTTTGTGTGTTATTCTTTGTACAAGATAAAGAACAACAACTGCCATGAGGCTTTTCTCCAGCGTAGCATGATTTATTTAAGAGAAAGTTATCATTCTTGTGTTACAGAGAGTATCTGTACAGATTCATGTACGTTAGGATTAACTTTTTTTAAGATGATGAGATAATAAAATATATTGAAATTATGTTCTTTAAATCAATGAGCTGAGATGAGTGATTTCATTCACAGAAATATAATGAGATTCTTTTGTATTAAAACACTCATGTAACCAGCCCATTTCTGGAGAGAATACAGATTTCAATCTAAACATCTTTTATGGATTCTGTGAAGCTCTATGCTTGAACATAGATCTAACATTTAACCCAACACATACCAATTCCATCTCAAACTATTTTATGAATTGAAATATGCTGTTATTATTATTATTATTATTATTATTATTATTATTATTAAACAACCTGATGCTGGTAAAAAGTAGTAATGAGCAGAAACCAACATTGCAGGTTCAGAAACCCAAACCCAGACCTCATCCATAAATTCAGGTTTGGCGTTCTGCTCACCCCTTCTCCCCACCATGAACACCTATCACAGATGTTAACTCTTTAAATGGAATCACCAACGATAGAGGGTTTTACTCTTGGGGTTGAAAATTTGGGTTCAGCCCAGTTCCCAAGTAAAAATACAATGCAGTGAAACCCATCAAAAGAGAATTACCATAAAATGATATTAAACAACATCCATCCACCCACATCCATCCTTCCTATTCTACATCACCTACAATATCAATTATTAAATCTCAATTAGGATCTAATATTGATGATCCATCCTAGATACCCATTCAATGTACATCAATTTTATCTGCATATTACAATAACATTCTGTTTAACAGTCAACATGGGCTTTCACTTTTATTTATCTATTATCCATACTTATGTTTTGCAGTAGTGTTGAGCAGTCACAAACTGGAAGGTTCATCTAAAAGCCACCATCGTCTATGCCCACAATCGGTGCAAGCACAGTTACCAGCCACAATTAAATCATAGTGGCTGCACATGGCCATTTCTGGGAAGATTGTACCTTCTTGATGGCATTATAAGTAGTGATGACCCTCCCCAAAATGGTGGCAGTAATTTAAATGCTTCTGGCGACAGCACCAATTACTTCTGTTACTGGTTAGGTCTGGGTTCATTACCCAAAAGCAAAATTTTAACATTTTAACAGGTTTGTGTTTCACTATTTTCCAGTAATAAAGTGGGAAAAAAATCAGAATTCACTTTGATATCTCTTGTATAATACACAGTTTACTTTTACCTTAGCACAATTTTGGTTAATAACTCAAATTCCTAATGAAATATAACAACATGCTAACAAAACCCATAAAAGGCTGTAAATCACACAATAACTGACAGATATATATCGCACACTATCAAAAATCCTGTTGGTTTAAAAAGTAAGTTGTCAAGGCGCATGCGAAGCTGGACATACTCAGCCAAGAATGGCAAAGAAGGACATATCTATATTTAAGGGTCATTCGGGAAACATTCCAGTGTGAAGGTAAGCTTAGTTTACCTTTTATGAGTACATTCAGTTATCCATCCCAACAGGGAATCTATAAAGAAAGTCATAGTGGTGTTTGGAGAACTTGAAATGAAACGTAATGGAGAATGTCCCAGATTTTCATACAAGCCTTTCCTTTGAAGTATCTTTCTACATTTTCAGAATTAAGGTCTATGCCGGTGCTGAACAGTTGTGAGCATTAAGTATAGATTCCAGAAATTGTACAGAAGAGTCTGTCATTGTCGTCTATAAAGACACTGCTATTCAGACTCGTCTCATGTTTTAATACACATTTCGTGTATGTCGGAGCAGGAAGCAAGGCTTGTCACAGTAGTTATGGGAGAATATTGTCTGCAGTCATAAATGCTTTAAAAGAAGTCAGATTTCCCAAGCATTGAGAAGCCTGTAAGATAAAAGACAGCACGCAGACATGGTTCAGATATCCTAGTGTACAGTGAGGTACTGTGATCCCAGTCCTGGCAGAGAAGTTTATTCTGAACTGAAATGAATTAAATTGAATTCCAGATGGTGTAGATAAAATTGGGAGGGTAGCTCAGTCTTGTTCTCCGCTGCAGGGAAGGACTACCACAGCAAAGTACTGAGGCAGGGAAGAAATGTAATTGAAGTAAGCAAAATCATAAATCAGATTTATTATGAAAAAAAAGAACTTCATTAGCTCAATTCATAGCAATCTGGGAGTCCCACCCCGAGGCAAGATTCCAAGGGTATTAAGTTATACCAATAAACTTACACTCTTACAAGCAGTGGATACATTTATACTACAATAGTTATAAACTCTTTTTAGTTCACATTTTTAAACAATATTATAACAGGAATATTGATTCACAATGTAACAGTAACTTTGACCAGATCTCAATCAGGGGACAGTAAAGCCATCACACTCCCGAAGTGCAACAAAACTTACTGCTATTAGTGTTTACTCTTCTACTCTCCCTGATTGTTCTGCTCCTTATGATTTGTCTCAGCTGTAGCTGTCAGGATTCAAGGGTAGTGGACCCACTGAACCACCGCGGATGATGACGGGAGCCAACACCTAAGAGAGGGGGTGTGGCTAATACTCAGAACACTGCAGCAAGCATTAGAGAGTTGTAATGCAGCATTGTAATATATGCATTATTTTAAAGGTATAGTCATGACCAAAGACCATGTATGGTCCACTGTTTCAGGACTAAAGGCCCTACATGTGCCAAACCAGGAAAACATGGTAATGTTTCTGTATAGATATGGCACTATGTACTAGTGCTTAGATTGTTATTATAGCCTACACTCTTTAACATAAATTCAGAGTTTCAAGAAGTTTTAAAAGTTAACCCACCCCAACCCCTGCTCTGCCCAGGGAGGAAAAGAAAAGAAATTTTTAAAAAAAGGCCCACAATGACAATTAGAACCCACAGATTCATTCCCAATAATCTTGTAAACCCCTTTTAGCATAGTATATTTTTTTAATGCTTTAGTTTTATCAGCTAATCACTTTTTGATATAATAAAAATCCATCTTTCTGCCAACAGGGAAAAGTGACCGTAGCTCTTGGAGAGGAACCAAAAGTCCATTATTAAATAAATACACAACCTTAGTAATGCCCAATGATTCCCATATCTGGGAATACATCTATTATTTTACAAAATTCTATTCAATTTACATTATGCCATATAGGAGTGCAAACTGGTGCAACCGATATTGCACCAATCTTATTAAGAGATTTCCAGCTCTCATTAATTAAATGGCACATTGGAATTGTTTTTGTCTAACCAGCCCCAACCCCAAAAATTATAGTCTCCAAAAGACCAAACTGGACAATTATTCCTCTGTTCAGCAAATATTGATAGCATTTTAAAAACATGAAAGGAGACTGGTGGAATATAAAGAAAAGCTAAAATACACGCCATTCCCTTCAATTTCCTGTGAGGAAAGACATATCTCCCTTCATGGTCAATTTTAGATGAATAGCGGAAGTCTATGGAATTATGAATAAACACAATGACCCACGAGAGTATATAGAGAATACAGCGCAGAATTCTCTAGTAGCTTTGCACCACATTTATTAATGACATGCGCCACAAATCAGTCTGCGTCACAATTCTACAGCATGAACAAAGTGCACCAAAAAAAAAACCAGTACACACTTCCAGAGCAATGCAGGGGGCACCAGATTCATGACGACCATGCACAAGTTCTGATTATTCTAGCGCACTCTGCAAAATCCACAGGCAAACTGCACATAGAACAGACTGTGCGAGTTTTGATAAATGTGGGTAATTGTGAGGAATAACATAAATTAAAAAAAAAAATGTGGCACTTCTTTTCATAATATGATGTGACAATTTATTAAGCAAAGCAATCCAATAGTATGTGCATGTAACGTTTCAGTCTTAACCAAGACAATGAAAATAAGCAAATAAATAAAATAAATATGTGGGAAAGCACATATTTATTTTAATTATTTACTTATTTTCTGTGTCTGATGAAGGTCTTGGTTAAGACCGAAACGTTACATACATTTACTTTTGCATTGCTTAATAAACTCTCACACTGTATTCTAAAGAAGGAGTGCCAAGTTTTCTTTTTATTTACCTATGGACTGGTTGACCTACTTGAGCACCCTACATATTCCAAGTGGAGTGATGTGCTGTTCTACTATTACCATTAATTGCGGGGAGTAACTTCTTGAGCTCCACTGAAGTTTTTGAGCTCCGCTTCAAACATTCTCCGAAACTACCATGTATTCCCACATTATCGTAGCCAAATCATGCATATATCGTTTCATCAACTATTGGAAAGAACCTTGATTATTTGGATAAAAAGCAGAAACCAGAGATATAAGACATGGAAGTTTTCTATTTACTGCTGAAAATTAAAGTAATTTTTTATACTGCAATCTGGTCCGAAGGTAATGGCCACATCAGTATAGAAAACTTAGTCTTAAAATATATTCTGCATTCTTGAAAATACAACTCTCAAACCAATGAAACTAGAAATAGCCCTTAGCATTAAAGCATATGTTCCTACAGATAAACTTGTGAGCAATATTTAAACAATATGGATAATTGTGGAATATATGCTGGTCACATCTGTGGACTCAGGCTGATCTATGTTGGCAGCTCTATTTTTCTTATGACCTAGTTTTTCTCAAGAAGCAAAGAAATTGAGTTTAATGTCCAAGCACACCAAAACAGTACATAAATTCTGGTTGTCTTCACCAAATTTCACAAGGTTAGCTTACCTTAATCTTATCTCTGAGGACAGTTACTGTGTTCCTGATGTAATTACAGTAATAAAACAATGTGGCGTTAAGTGCTAGGTTCTATCACTGGATCTTTGCTGCTGTCTTATGTGCTAAGGTAATAATTTCCCTATAAAGTCTTTCTTATTCTATAGGCTGATAACGTGTAGAGAGCATGACTCAAAAATTCAGACTAACCAAACAGTCCTCCATCATTAGGTAATACACATCTTATAGTAAGTATACATTTTAGAAATGTTTCTACAACAATCATTTGAGGTAAGCTGTTCATATATATACAGGCGGTCCCCGGGTTATGTACAAGGTAGGTTCCAAAGGTTTGTTCTTAAGTTGAATTTGTAGATTCAGACAAAAACAAAAACTCCAAGTGACAATTGGAGTTAAACATTTTTTTGCTGTCATGGGACCAAGGATTATGCATAAAGCTTCATTACAGACACTTTACAGCTGATCATTGCAGTCTGGCACTATGGTAAAGCATCCAGAGAGCTTCAGCAGAGGTCACAGCGGGAAGAGGGGTCCATCTGTAACTAGGGGTTGTCTGTAACTCAGGTCTCCTTAAGTCGGGGACCTCCTGTATATATATTGCATTACAATTGTAGGGCTGTATATTATAAGAGCAATCAGAACCCCTAAGGCTTAAAAACCCTAGAAATCTCAAAAGAATTAAAATGCCATTCAAATTATTCCATACAAACAGGTATTGAAAATTGAAAAAAAAAAGATGGTGGCAGCTTTGCTATTTTTTGTACTACCTCTGAAAAGAAGGGGAAATGGAACCTGCTCAGGTGCATGTGTGAACTTTGGTGTATTTGTATAATTGTTTATGCAAATGAGGCCACACTTCATTTTTGGCATAGTCATACTCCCTCTCAAGAGGCCTTACATTTTTTTTTGCAGAAGTGGTAAAAGTTAACAAAAGTTTTCTATCCTTGACTGATTGATAAATATACAGGGTGTGATAAAAGCAGTTGTGTGCCTTCATTAACTTAGTAAGCATTTCCATATAACTGGATAATATTAAGAAAGAACTGCATAGAATCTCACAATAAAATATTTTTTGCAATGAAACACCTGTACGGAAATTGCCCAAAACAATCTAGTTTTGGAACTGCCTGCTGAGAAGCTCAGGGTCCATTTATACACACAGGCTATTTTACAACTGTGTCTACTGCTCCGTAGGAACAATTTTGCTGATGAATTCCACTTGCCCTGCAACCCTATTACTGCAGAACTCTGACTTGTAAAAAGGTTCAGTATAAAGAGTATATTAGGAACTCGCTGTTTACGCATTATTCCAACATAGGACATGATCCTATGGTATATAGAATATTCTTTATATTTTTAACTAAATAATATTTCATATATTTCACAATATATTTTTTTTCTAATTGAGTTCATAAGACACTGATGTACTTAAAAATCTTTATCCACAGGATAGAGCCTAACTTGCTGATCGATGGTAGTCTCAGTGATGAGGTGCATCCATCGGACCCCTTGTTGCTCCCCAAGATGAGTGGAGCAAATGGCCGCGCATGACCGTTCTGTTCCATTCATCTCTATGGAGCTGATAGAAACTGCGAGCACCACCAAGCGCAGCTACAGGTAACGACGAGGCATCCGACGGATAGGGCCTAATTTGTTTGGTGGGAAAACCCCTTTAACAATGGTTACATGCTTCTGTTGGGATGTCACTGGCAGCCCAATGTAGGAACCTCAGGAGACCATGAGGAGAACAATGGGTTCCTAGTAAGAAAGGTTAGGTGAGTATCATGAGCAACATAGAAAATCTCACTTATGAGCGTTTTCATTAACTCCCCCAATATATCTCACCAGAGATTTACATTATTGTTCCTTTATCTGTTGATATTGCCTGTCATTGTCCCACTGCAGGTGGTAATCTTACTAGAGTGTGTATCTTGAATTGTGTTTAAATTTTATTGCTACAGTATATACAGTACATGTTTGTTATAGACAATGTAAACATGTGACCCAACCACTTACTATTATACATCTAAAAAATTCCAAATTGTGCCATTTATAGCTGTACTTACTGCTTTGTAAGATTCTATAATTGAATTTAGTTACATTGTAATTAAAGGGGGCATTACAGAGGAATTGAATGTATTCATGCAAAAATTTATGATATCGTTATATAGTTGGGATTACTTACGTGATTAATAAAAAAAAACATTTATGATGTATGAAATACAAGCATGACACATGACAAATATATAAAATAACTTAAGAAAGGGTTTTAAAAAGTTGGAGTAATGAACTATAGTCATCTGAGCCCCAGGGCAAAATTTCTAATAGGGCCCCCCTCCCACTAACTGTGAACAACATTAGTGAAACAAAATGGGGGTTATTTACTAAGGGTCCCGCGGCAGCATTTCCGTCTGGTTTTCTGACGTTTTTGGGAATCACAACGCTGGGACAGGGATTTAGAAGGTCACAGGGGAACACAATAAAAAACACACCACGTGAATGTGGTCTAAGTTAAAAATACTAGTAGTAAATGGAGACGTGTGCAGCTGTGTGCACAGTATATTCACATCCCTATATATACATATTTATAAAACATGCAAAGTACAACATAAATTAACACATTGTAAACAGAATTTCCACATCATAAACATTTTACACATGAACATAAAAAGCACATTAATTTACACATGAACACATATAATGCACACAATTTTGCACATATGAATTATGCAAATACAGTATACACATGCAAATACAATGTACACCATACATTAAAATAACAATATAACACATACAACTTTCATTTCAAACAGGTCTTCAGCAGATGGGGACAGCATTAGAGGAGAAGCAGCTGAAGAGCAAATGGAAGCACAGTGTCCCTGCACCCTCCTCCCCTCTCCATTGCGTATATATATGTCATTTCCTGAAGGGAGAAGTGTCTGGGCGGGAAGGGGCAGGTGGAAGCACAAGCATCTGCAGAGTGTCAGTGCAGACAGGCTGCACGCTCGGCTCCTCGCAGGTGCAGGTTAGTTTCCAACCCCGGCCCTGCTTGGAGTTAAACGCCTACTGCAGTGTACAAGCCAGGAGCGCACTGTTCCTGCATCTGGCCCGTGCGCTGCATCAGGGGGCCCGCAGTTGTCTGCAGGAAGCTTGGAGAAGGTATTAAATGGGAACTGCCGCGGGCAGGGCCGCATCTGCCATGAGGCAAGATGAAAATCTCGCCTCAGGCGGCAGAATGCAGAGCCCTTTGGTAAGCGGCATTATTTTCAACAATATGGTGGGTGATTGGGGCGCCCTTTAGCGCCCTAATCGCCCACCAGGTAAATCCATCGCACCTGTCTCTTTAAGGCAGGTGCGATAGATATGCCGAGCGACGCAGCGCCTTTCCGGCTTTCTGCGTCGCTCCGTATGATACAGTGACACAGGCGGCGGATGATGATGTCACGCCGCCTGTGTCTCTGCGCGGTGCCGGGAGAAGACGGGAGCCGCGAGTGCCGGGAGCCGCGAGTGCCGGGAGAGGACGAGTGCCGGGAGAAGACTGCGTGGGAGCAAATGGACTGCATGTAAGTATAAGTTTTATTATTTTTATTGGCAAAGGATGTATTAAAAGGGGGGCCTCGGGTCTATATATATTTATATACACTTTAAACTGGACAATAGACTCGATGGGGCATTTCTATTTGGCTCTAAATAATATAAATAAAGAGGTGGCTGTATTTTAAGCTCTATGTATATATACTGTGAGGGGGGTTCTGAATATAATAAAACTAGGGTGGGAGAATATGTATGGGGCAAGTTAATTAATCTAGGAAGGCTATATAGCAGGCTGTATATAGTAAAACTGAGGGAGGATCAAAATATGGGGGCAACATATTAATTAAACTGGGAGTACTATATTGTAGGCTATATATAATTAAACTAGAGGGGGACTATATATTAGGGTCAGATACTAATTCGGCTGGGCTGGTGGACTATATGGGAGACTGTTTATAGTTAAATTCTGCATATGGGGCAGGATTTTAATTAAACTAGGGGCGTCTGTTAATAGGGCACAGAATATAACAAAGCTGGGAGGGCTGTATATGTGGGGTCAGATTTTATTTAAGCAGGTCTGTATATAATTTAATTGGTGGGGGTATATTTTGAAAATATTAGAGGGGGGCTGTACATGCTATAATTCCCGTAGAATATATATATATATATATATATATATATATATATATATATATATATATAGGGATCTTTTATATGTGGGGAGAGTGCGGTCAGTTGAGTTGTGAGGGGTATATATTATTTAGGAGCACAGTGTTGTTATCCAGGAGACTCTATACTGTAAGGGACTGTGGTATTTTTAGGGACGCCGGGTGGAGATGCTGCGCGGAGCTGAAGATATCCGGCCGTGAATTCAGCAGTGATACGTCATGGATTGGAGAAACCGCAATAAAGTCCTCCTGATGGAAGAGATTGTCATCTATAAGGTACTAGATGCCACTAACATTTGTTAACACAATGTTAATACATGCGTTCACTCAAGCGTTAACTTGCGTTTTGTAAATGCAAGTGTTAACAGCTGTTTAATTAGGTAGATCTTTCTTCAGCTGTTGCAATGGCTTTTTAAATGTATGCGTTAAACGCAACGTGTGATCGCACCCTCAGTGATCCTGCCTGTGGGGATGTCAATTGTTAGTAAAGTTTTCAACATTTACTGAACCTGGTGTGGATAATGGAACGGAAGTGGCTACTGAAGGGGGGGGACAGCATTTTAGTTTTCGCCTCAGGCAGCAAATATGCTAGAATCGGCCCTGGCCGCGGGCCTCTCTATCGGTGGGCCCAGTCGTGGTCGCACCTCCTGCAACCGCAATTGCCCCTGCTTATAGTAAGATTTGTTATCTATGATAAATTGTCTTATGGGCTATAAAGAATTTTCCACAGCTATATGCACACTCACATTCCCGGGAATCAAAATGACTCTTATAACATTTTATAGAGATGAACGTACCTCTGGTAAGATGTGGCCCTTGTTAACATGACTAAAAGTGACTTAACACATTTAGTTAACGCATAATGGGCCAGATGTATCACTGTTCTGCACTTAAGTATAGTAGTTGTGCCTAATTTCTTGCGCCATAATTATCACAAGCTACAACCATCTGTGATGAGTTGAGTTTCTGCCTCATATTAATCACTTTACGCGCCATATAGGCACAATTTAGGCGCAGTTTAGGCGCAATGTTAGATTCAGGCTCTTACATTTGAGATTTGAGCTCTATGTACATAAACATTAGGAATAATTTATATTAGGACATATTTATATTTAGTTCTAAGTAAAAGTTTTCAGCAATGTAAACATCAGGAAGCTTTGCGGAACCATAGGATTTAATGAGACAGATGTATGTGAAAAAACAGGTACAAGAAAAATGATTAAAAGTGAAAATGTCAAACTGAAGAAGAATGCAATCCACAACATCAATCCTATCTGGATAGCATCCATCTGCTGTAAAATGCCATCAGATAAAACATGGACTGGTTATTTTAAGCTATAACTTATTCCAGAAATTAAATGCACATTTTAATGACAAAATGAATTAGCATCACAACCACTTCGGAAAGTAAGCACAAGGAGGTGGCTACGAATTGTCTGTTCCTTAAAATAGCATCCTGCTCCTATGGAGATTATGTCCCAAGCTCCTATTTAATGCTGAATGTTGTACAGTTTACAAAACAGCCAGCTGTCTGGGAACAGCAGATACAGTGTATAGACATGGAGCTTCTATAAGAGACTGCATCTCTTTGATGTACTGCGGAAAGTTAAAGATTCTCCAGATGTAAGTGGTACCCACAGAACAATGTTATATTATTTATTCAATGAGATGTAGTTACTTGCCCCAAATATACTGAACGATAATGTGACAATCACTAAAAAAAGTAAAAAAAAAAGTTTAAAAAAGGAAATTCTGCTACCATTCTTTTTTCATTAATGTGTTTTTTTAGGCAAGGCTGTGAGAGAGACGATTCCCTTGGCTGAGAAGCAACCCCACACATGAATGG
The DNA here is from genome assembly GCF_040894005.1 of Engystomops pustulosus. NCBI lineage: Eukaryota > Metazoa > Chordata > Amphibia > Anura > Leptodactylidae > Engystomops > Engystomops pustulosus. Next base: position 169,085,850 of record NC_092414.1, read on the forward strand.
TTGCAGGATGCTTTACAGTTGGCATGCGACAAGACTGGTGGTATCACTCACCTTGTCTTCTCCGAACAAGCTGTTTTCCAGATGTTCCAAACAATTGGAAAGGGGATTCATCAGAGAAAATGACTTTACCCCATTCCTCATCAGTTCACTCCCTGTACCTTTTTCAGAATATCATTCTGTCCCTGATGTTTTTTTCTGGAGAGAAGTGACCTCTTTGCTTCCCTCCTTGACACCAGGCCTTGCTCCAAGAGTCTTCGCCTCACAGTGTGTGCAGATACACTCACACCTGCCTGCTGCCATTCCTGAGCAAGCTCTGCAATGTTGGTAGCCCGATCCCGAAGCTGAAACACTTTTAAGAGACGGTCCTGGTGCTTGCTGGTCCTTCTTGGTCACCCTGGAGACTTTTTGGCAACACTGGAACCTCTCTCCTTGAATTCCCTGATGATGCAATAGATAGTTGACTGAGGTGCAATCTTTCTAGCTGCGATACTCTTCCCAGTTAGGCCAGTTTTGTGCAGTGCATTGATGACTGCACCTGTTTCTTTAGAGATAGCCATGGTTAACAGAAGAGAAACAATGATGCCAAGCACCAGCCTGCTTTTTAAAGTGTCCAGTGGTGTGATTTTTACTTAATCATGACAGATTGATCTCCATCCCTGTCCTCATCAATACCCACACCTGTGTTACTGGAGCAATCACTGAAACAACGTTAGCTGCTCCTTTTTAAGGCAGGTCTACAATGAAGTTGAAATGTGTTTTGGGGGAAAAAGTTAATTTTCTAGGCAAATATTGACCTTGCAATTAATTGCTGTCAAGCTCATCACTCTTTATAACATTCTGGAGTATATGCAAATTAACATTATAAAACCTAATGCAGTAGACTTTGTAAAAATTAACATTTCTATAATTCTCAAAACCTTTGGCTATGACTGTACATGACAGGAAGTGGGGAGGGGGTAGGGAGCTGCATGTGTTTGGAGGAGAGAAGACTGACACAGGCACACACAAGCTGCAGTTTATTTTTTGTTTTTAGTGCATTTTTCTGTGACTTTTCCTTATTTACACAACAACTAAACAAAATTGAATGCTTTTAATTCATCATTACAATTTACATAGAAGTTATTATGAAAAAAATATCACATGGAGTATAGAATAGAAATTACTGACTAAACATGAATCTCCAGATCGTGCACCAATAATTGACTCATGACCAAGTATAATTAAATGGGGACAATACTTGTTATAACATGTCTCCAAATATATACCCATGTATAGTAATAGGTGCCAATGCACAGGTTAACCTATATTGCATGACTACCAATGATAATGCTAGTGTGAGGGAGTCTGTATTGGTTCATGCAAGTACTCAGCTATAACAAATACCAACAACCTAGGAAGATAAATAGACAAAAACTAGGACTATGGGGGTCATTTACTAAGGGCCCGATTCGCGTTTTCCCGACGTGTTACCCGAATATTTCCGATTTGCGCCGATTGTACCTGAATTGCCCAGGGATTGTGGCGCACGCGATCGGATTGTGGAGCATCGGCGCCGGCATGCGCGCGACGGAAATCGGGGGGCGTGGCCGAACGAAAACCCGACGTATTCGGAAAAACCGCCGCATTTAAAAACCGAAAAAGTGTCGCTTGGGGAGCGCTTACCTTCACCTGGTCCGAGGTGGTGCATTCCGGCGCGATGAGATGACTTTCAGCGCAGCAGCGCCACCTGGTGGACGGCGGAAGAACTACATTCATAAATCCCGGCCGGACCCGAATCCAGAGCAGAGAACGCGCCGCTGGATCGCGACTGGACCGGGTAAGTAAATGTGCCCCTATGTCTCAAACAAATCACTAAAAAAGGCCAAAATGCATTTGATAAAGAATCAGGATAATGTCCTGTACTTTGAGTCATGATGTCAGTATGCTGGAGCACGCTGTGGACTGAACCACCTCAACGTACATTTCACCCTACAGTCCATGGCTTGGGAAAAAATGCAAGAGTAGAAAAGAAGTTTGTGAATCCATACCAATGAGGATAACATTTCAACAGCAGAGGGTCATAACATAATCTTTCAATTATCCCAGGATGGGATACGGAAAACCACGCCACTTTTAGCTACCTTGTAAGGCAGCTCCCTTGACATCAAGCATGACCTACAAAAGGCCTTATGACATGATGCAGGATTAAAACCAAACCAGTACATCTATTCCAGAAGGAACAGACTCCCAACTGTAGCACAGTTTCGATCTGATTGGGTCTCCTCAGTACAGCGTAGGAAACTTTTGACAGTTTTGAGTCTGTTCCTGTTAGGGCAATATCGCATTCCTCGTCCATCAATTAATCTAGCTCATTCTCCCAGAGAGTGTTCAGTAAGGGATGACAGTAGCTCCTGGTAGAGGCCATAGAAGAACTCTAAAGGGGTCCTCTTGAAGGAGGGGGGATGGGAAAGGGGTTGTCCATCAAGCGTTCTCCTGGGAACTGGCCATTAACAGCTTGACGGAGTTGGAGGTAGGATATGTGAAAGGAGTTCATAGGAGTCTTTCAACTTTTGAAATGAGGGAAGCACACCACCCTCACAGATATATCCCATGTATAGCACCCCTTTGGCCCACCAATCAGCCCCTCTAGGAACTGAGAAAAGCTACACATGGGGTGAATTTATCAAAGCCCAGGGTGCAGTAGCGACAGCGTACTCTTGACCACAACAGGAGAAGCTGGCACAACAAAGGGGATGATCATTTAGTTCTCATGCCACCATCAAATAGGATGCACTTAGGGGAAGCGAAGAGGAAGGAGTAGGAATCAATAAGAAGTGCCATAGTTCACGGCTTATGCAGGTAGAAATCCAGTGAATGTGGGACAATTGGGCAACCTAATAATACAATTTAAAATCAGGGAGTCCCACCCTGTCCTCCTCTCACGAGTGAAACTGAAAATGGATGGCGCGACTATGCAGCTTTTGGAAAAAGGTGCAAGGTACATAGACCGGAGACTGTTTTAAGACATTGAGAATTTTTGTTAAAAGGATAACAATTTAACTCGGGCAGGAAGGGAAAGGTGCAGTTGACAGGTGCCCCTGTTTGTTGACACACCAATGGCAGGAGGAGGAACACATTCACCAAGTACTAGTCAACAACAGAACATGTAAGTAAAACTCCCAGATAAGTTATCTCCGAGGTGACTCAGAGGGGCTAAGTGCAGTGTTCGCAGTACGTACATCTACCTTTTAATGACAAGTTGCATAGCTTCAGGTGGAAGGTCTGGGCAGTGATAAACTCATTGATACTAGGAAGCTTTCCAGGCTGTATATAATGGAAGCGATCTGTGGAGTGTTGGTTATGTAATGTGTTCACGGACCCTATCCACAACCTGCTTCATGCAATATATACAAAAGCATATGCTTTGGTGAAAAGTGATATTGGTAAAAGTAATACAAGGGCACACAAAGTGCTAACAGTAATATAGTCAGAGTCACTCTGTACAATGTCTGCCAGATGCTTAAGGCCTAAAGACCAACCACCTGTAGCATAACCACCTTGTTGGCAACCTACAAAATTTCAGTAGTTAACTCAACAAAAGATGATAAGGCTACTGTTTCATTACTTGCTTATTACTTATGCCTAAGTCAAAAACAATACTCAATTATTTATTTTTTTCAGCAATTTTCCCACATTTTTAATTAGAAACATTATGCTTCATTAAACAATAGTGAGAGTTGCTATTTTTTATAACGAAAAAAATTCACAGTAAACAAAAGCAAATTTCTGGATAGAAAGAATGATAATCCACCAAATAAAATGTGTGCATGAGAAAAAAGGCATTAGCAACAAATGGGCCCTTATGTTGATAGTGTATTAAAATGATTAAACGTGTATGCAAGCCAACCAACCTGTTACCTTTTATCATTGATGGCTTCAGTTCATAACTGTGCATCTGTCTTGCAGAGAGGTGTTGACAGCTGGACAGACCTTCTGCCAAAATATAATTTTCCAGCCTGGAACCTATGAAACAAACAATCTATTGCATCTAATATCTCAAGTAGCTTCTTGTGGTTATATCTAAAGTTCAATTGAGACTGTACCAGATCCATGAAAGGGCTCACGTCTGTGTTGATTTGGCAGTTAACCCATCATTCTATAATATATTTGTTAAAATTCTGTTTATTAAAATTATATTTGTTAAAAAACTTTTCTTCCAAATTATCATGACGCCAACTTAGGCAGCATGCATATAATTTTTCTCCAGTGTCTTAAGGAATCAAGGTCACTTTCCCTGTGTGCATCATTGGCCTTGGATAGTTCTTAGCTGTTACCTACTATCCTATTAGGCTCCTATTTTGATTCCCTGCTTCCAGAGTTCATCGCCTGAGGGTAAAGTGACAGTCTAGGAACAGAAAGAAAGACCCTTAAACTGTCCCTACCTACTTACTTGAAGGTCAGTAACTGAGTGACAGTCCCTAAGTGGTAACAACAGACAAGGACAAAACAAAAAAACGAATAAGAACAGTCAAAACCTAGAGGACAATGAAGTACCAAATCTATAGGCAAAAGGGATAAGAATGAATAACCACTAGAAAGGAGACTGCTGGGTGTAGTTTACAACTAAGCAAAACTGCTAGGAAGTAACAGACCACTGTTGACACCAGTTTGATGTAAATCAACGCATCCTCAGGTGCACCCTGTTAAAACAACATGATTACACAGACATTGCATTTTCTTTGGCTCAGCCCCTGCTGCTGTGATTGTTTACTTATTGCCTGACTTTGGATCTTCACTATTCTCCTGTATTTCTGATATGGTACTCTGTTTGATATCTTGTTGTAACTTTGCACTGTATCAGTTTTCTTTGTACATTTACACTATTATCTCTACCTGTGTACTCCATCTACCAGTAGCTATCAGGCAAAAGTTAATCATATTGCAGCATAACTTGGGGTCTGCTAGCCAGTTCCAGATATTGGATTTTACTAATCGGGTTAGTTTATTTGCACCTTGATGACCAAGGCCTATTTTTCAAAACCAGCATGTGTCACTTTATCCCGTAATAACTTTTGGACGCTTTAACTTACCCAAGTGTTTTTGAGTTTGTTTTTCAGTGACATTTTGTACTCCAAGTAAGTGGGAAATTTAGATTGATGTATCTAGTACGTATTAATGAAAAAAAATGTGAATTTGGTAAACAGTAAACATTAGCTAATTTTAAAATTCAAAATGTTCTACTTTTCAAACTGATAGTCTTATTACCAAAATTAGTTACTAGCTAACATTTACCATATCTCAGCTTTGTGTTAGCGTCATTTTATGTGTCCATTTGTTTTATTATGATGCTAGAAAGATCACAAATCAAACAGCATTCTCTTGCATTTTTAAGAAAATTTTGGAATCAGTTATTTTAGGGACCATGTTATGTCTATAGGGGTTTTGGAAGTTCTGTTGCTAGAAACCCCCGACATTTCTCCCCGTTCTATTAACTTCACCCCTCAAACTATTCAATAATATATTGTTATATATGTCTTAGGGGCTTTTGGGACATTTTATTGAATTTTATTTTTAATTTTTATTTCTTTTTTGTGTGTTTTTCAACTTTTTTTATTTTTACATAATTAGCATATGGACTCATGATCATGTGATCACTAGTTCATACTAATGCACTGCAATACAATGTATCACAGTGTATTAGAAGTGTCAGCATATGCAAACTGCTTGGCCCTTCTTGTGACTTCGAGCAGACCTCTTCATTAGGTCTCTGAATGCCTGGGAAAGAAGGCAGTACCCTGCAATGCGATACCCCTCCCTCACTAGGTATGTAGATCCCACGGTCACAGCATTGACAGTGGATCCTAGGGGTTAAACGGTCCTCATCCAGATCCGGACTGTTAGAGCAGGGGCCTGGCTGTCACAGTTCTTGCCGACGTAAAAACTCGTCAGGAATTCTTTTTAGGTGCAAACCTGCACCTGGAACAGGGCAGGTGCAGAGTCAGGAATTCTTTTTCATGGACTCTGTTCTAACATGTAAATTGGAATAATTTTACATGCTTTAAATGTTAAGAGGAAATCTACCACCAGGATCAAGGATTGTAAACCAAGCACACAAGACATACTGGTGTGTGTCCCCTCTGGCAGGATCCGCTCTTTTAGCTTCTTGTGCCCTGGCTTTTAAAATTTGGCAAATGTGCCTGAAGGGCTGCAGGCACCATAGGTGTTAATGAAACCTGGAGCACCTTATTTGCATCATTTTTACAGCTTTTTTTTCTTAATGTGCTTAGTGCTTAGTCAGTGTGCTCGGTTTACAATCTTTGATCCTGGTGGTAGATGTCCTTAAAATTTTTGCACATAAACCTTCAGGGCATTGAAAGTTTGGGCTGTTTTTTTAAAAAAATTATACATTTTTGCATTAAAATTTTATTGAAATTTCTAAGGGTGCGGTCACACGTGGCATTTGAGATATGTTTTTAACCCCTTCACACGCCGCGCTATACATGTGCAGCACAGAGGTGCGGTGGCTTTATGAAGAGGGCTCATGTGCAGCAAACCCCATCCGCTAATACCCGCAGTCGGTGATATCACCAAGCTCATGTATTAACTCTTTCGATGCCGCCGGCAGGATTCAATAGACGGTGTCGCCGTCTTGGTTCTGATCGATGCTCCCATGAATGACATCAAGGGTTGGCGATTGGTTGCCATGACAGCCTCGGGTCTTTGCTATATCCGAGGCTGTCTGGTTTACAATGAGCCAGTAGCTCAATGTAAGCAATACTGTGCAAAAATGCCATATACTGCAATACTGTAGTAATGAAGTATATGGTAGGAATGATCATACCATCTAGGGTTAATATGCCCTAGAGGGTCTGAGAAATAGTAAAAAAAAAAGTTTGAAAAAAGTAAAAAAAATAAAAAAATTTATAAATCCGAAAATTCAAATCATTCCCTTTTCCCTAGAACTGATATTAAACGTAATAGACAGTAAAAATCACTAATACATTATGTATTGCTGTGTCTCAAAATCCCGATTTGTCAAAATATAAAACCGGTTATTGTCGGCGGGGAACCAAACAACAGAAAATAGCGCCCACATGTCTGAAAAGTGACATCACATAAAAATATTTTAAAAAATTATCACAACTTTGCACAGTCCACAAAATTATAGCAATGAAAACGTTGGCTCATTTTGCAAAGAATGAAACCTAACACAGCTTGGTACACCAAAGTATGAAAAAGTTATTAGCGTCAGAATATAGCAAAAAAAAAAAATTATATAAATTTGTTTACATTTTTTTCAAATGTACCGGGCCAAAGAATAAGGCAGAGGTTTTATTTGGAGCATGTAGTGAAAGTTGTAAAAACACCACAAGAAGGTGCCGCAAATGTGTTGTTTTGCCAATTTCACCACATTTTTTTTTATTCCTGCTTCCCAGTACATGGCATGGAATAATAAATAATGTCACTGACAAGTAAAATTTGTTAAACAAATAATTGTATAGATAATTATATGTATATAACCCCTCTCCTGTATATAACCCCTCACATGGCTTGTGTCCTCTCCTGTTTATAACCCCCTCACAAGGCTTGTGTCCTCTCCTGTATATAACCACTCACATGGCTTGTGTCCTCTCCTGCATATAACCCCTCAAATGGCTTGTGTCCTCTCCTTTATATAAGCCTTCACATGGCTTGTATCCTCTCCTGTATATACCCCCCTAAATATATGGCATTGTATAGATAATTATATGTATATAACCCCTCTCCTGTATATAACCCCTCACATGGCTTTTGTCCACTCCTGTTTATAACCCCCTCACAAGGCTTGTGTCCTCTCCTGTATATAACCACTCACATGGCTTGTGTCCTCTCCTGCATATAACCCCTCAAATGGACTGTGTCCTCTCCTTTATATAAGCCTTCACATGGCTTGTATCCTCTCCTGTATATACCCCCTCACATGGCTTGTATCCTCTCCTGTATATAACCCCTCACAAGGCTTATATCCTCTCCTGTATATAACCCCTCGCATGGCTAGTATCCTCTCCTGTATATAACCCCTCACATGGCTTAAATCCTCTCCTTTATATAACCCCTCACTTGGCTTGTGTCCTCTCCTGTATATAACCCCTCACATGGCTTATGTCCTCTCCTGTATCTAACCCCTCACATGGCTTGAGTCCTCTCCTGTATATAACCCCTCACATGGCTTGTGTCCTCTCCTCTATATAACCAATCACATGGCTTATGTCCTCTCCTGTATATAACCCCTCATATGGCTTGTGTCCACTCCTGCATATAACCCCTCACATGGCTTGTATCCTCTCCTGTATATAATCCCCTCACATGGCTTGTATCCTCTTCTGTATATAACCCCCTCACATGGCTTGATTACTCTCCTGTATATAACCCCTCACATGGCTTGTGTCCTCTCCTGCATATAACCCCTCCTCAAATGGCTTGTGTCCTCTCCTTTATATTAGCCTTCACATGGCTTGTATCCTCTCCTGTATATACTCCCTCACATGGCTTGTATCCTCTCTTGTATATAACCCCTCACAAGGCTTGTATCCTCTCCTGTATATAACCCCTCACATGGCTTGTATCCTCTCCTGTATATAACCCCTCACATGGCTTGTGTCCACTCCTGTTTATAAGCCCCTCACAAGGCTTGTGTCCTTTCTTGTATATAACCGCTCACATAGCTTGAATCCTCTCCTGTATATAACCCCTCACATGGCTTGTGTCCTCTCCTGTAAATAACCCCTCACATGGCTTGTGTCCTCTCCTGTACATAACCCCTCACATGGCTTGAGTCTTTTCCTGTATATAACCCCTCACATGGCTTGAGTCTTCTCCTGTATATAACCCCTCACACGGCTTGTGCCCTCTCCTCTATATAACCCCTCACATGGCTTTAGTCCTCTCCTGTATCTAACCCCTCACATGGCTTGTGTCCACTCCTGCATATAACACCTCACATGGCTTGTATCCTCTCCTGTATATAACCCTTCACTTGGCTTGTGTCCTCTCTTGTATATAACCCCCTCAAAAGGCTTGTATCCTCTCTTGTATATAACCGCTCACATGGCTTGAATCCTCTCCTGTATATAACCCCTCACATGGCTTGTGTCCTCTCCTGTATACAACCCCTCACATGGCTTGTGTCCTCTCCTGTATATAACCTCCTCACATGGCTTGTATCCTCTCCTGTATATAACCCCTCACATGGCTTGTGTCCTCTCCTGTATATAACCCCTCACATGGCTTATGTCCTCTCCTGTATCTAACCCCTCACATGGCTTGAGTCCTCTCCTGTATATAACCCTCACATGGCTTGTGTCCTCTCCTCTATATAACCCCTCACATGGCTTATGTCCTCTCCTGCATATAACCCCTCACATGGCTTGTGTCCACTCCTGCATATAACCCCTCACATGGCTTGTATCCTCTCCTGTATATAACCCCCTCACATGGCTTGTGTCCACTCCGGCATATAACCCCTCAATTGGCTTGTATCCTCTCCTGTATATAACCCTTCACTTGGCTTGTGTCCTCTCTTGTATATAACCCCCTCACATGGCTTGTATCCTCTCTTGTATATAACCGCTCACATGGCTTGAATCCTCTCCTGTATATAACCCCTCACATGGCTTGTGTCCTCTCCTGTAAATAACCCCTCACATGGCTTGTGTCCTCTCCTGTATATAACCCCTCACATGGCTTGAGTCTTTTCCTGTATATAACCCCTCACATGGCTTGAGTCTTCTCCTGTATATAACCTCTCACACGGCTTGTGTCCTCTCCTCTATATAACCCCTCACATGGCTTATGTCCTCTCCTGTATCTAACCCCTCACATGGCTTGTGTCCATTCCTGCATATAACCCCTCACATGGCTTGTATCCTCTCCTGTATATAACCCTTCACTTGGCTTGTGTCCTCTCTTGTATATAACAGCTCACATGTCTTGAATCCTCTCCTGTATATAACCCCTCACATGGCTTGTGTCCTCTCCTGTATATAACCCCTCACATGGCTTGTGTCCTCTCCTGTATATAACCTCCTCACATGGCTTGTATCCTCTCCTGTATATAACCACTCACATGGCTTATGTCCTCTCCTGTATCTAACCCCTCACATGGCTTGAGTCCTCTCCTCTATATAAACCCTCACATGGCTTGTGTCCACTCCGGCATATAACCCCTCACATGGCTTGTATCCTCTCCTGTATATAACCCTTCACTTGGCTTGTGTCCTCTCTTGTATATAACCCCCTCACATGGCTTGTATCCTCTCTTGTATATAACCGCTCACATGGCTTGAATCCTCTCCTGTATATAACCCCTCACATGGCTTGTGTCCTCTCCTGTAAATAACCCCTCACATGGCTTGTGTCCTCTCCTGTATATAACCCCTCACATGGCTTGAGTCTTTTCCTGTATATAACCCCTCACATGGCTTGAGTCTTCTCCTGTATATAATCTCTCACACGGCTTGTGTCCTCTCCTCTATATAACCCCTCACATGGCTTATGTCCTCTCCTGTATCTAACCCCTCACATGGCTTGTGTCCATTCCTGCATATAACCCCTCACATGGCTTGTATCCTCTCCTGTATATAACCCTTCACTTGGCTTGTGTCCTCTCTTGTATATAACCGCTCACATGTCTTGAATCCTCTCCTGTATATAACCCCTCACATGGCTTATGTCCTCTCCTGTATATAACCCCTCACATGGCTTGTGTCCTCTCCTGTATATAACCTCCTCACATGGCTTGTATCCTCTCCTGTATATAACCACTCACATGGCTTATGTCCTCTCCTGTATCTAACCCCTCACATGGCTTGAGTCCTCTCCTCTATATAAACCCTCACATGGCTTGCATCCTCTCCTCTATATAACCCCTCACATGGCTTATGTCCTCTTCTGTATCTAACCCCGCACATGGCTTGTGTCCTCTCCTGTATATAACTCCCTCACACGGCTTGTATCCTCTCCTGTATATAACCCCTCACATGGCTTGTGTCCTCTCCTGTATATAAACCCTAACATGGCTTGAGTCTTCTCCTGTATGTAACCCCTAACATGGCTTGTGTCCTCTCCTGTATATAACCCCCTCACATGGCTTGTATCCTCTCCTGTATATAACCCCTCACATGGCTTATGTCCTCTCATGTATCTAACCCCGCACATGGCTTGTGTCCTCTCCTGTATATAACTCCCTCACACGGCTTGTATCCTCTCCTGTATATAACCCCTCACATGGCTTGTGTCCTCTCCTGTATATAACCCCTCACATGACTTGAGTCTTTTCCTGTATATAACCCCTCACACGGCTTGTGTCCTCTCTTCTATATAACCCCTCACATGGCTTATGTCCTCTCCTGTATCTAACCCCTCACATGGCTTGTGTCCACTCCTGCACATAACCCCTCATATGGCTTGTATCCTCTCCTGTATATAACCCCTCACTTGGCTTGTGTCCTCTCTTGTATATAACCCCCTCACATGGCTTGTATCCTCTCTTGTATATAACCGCTCACATGGCTTGTATGCTCTCCTGTATATAACCCCCTGACATGGCTTGTAACCTTTCCTGTATATAACCGCTCACATGGCTTGTATCCTCTCCTGTATATAACCCCCTGACATGGCTTGTAACCTTTCCTGTATATAACCCCTCACATGGCTTGTATCCTCTCCTGAATATATAACCCCTCACATGGCTTGTATCCTCTCCTGTATATAACCCCTCACATGGCTTGTGTCCTCTCCTGTATATAACCCCTCACATGGCCTGTGTCCTCCCCTCTATATAACCCCTCACATGTCTCGTGTCCTCTCCTGTATATAACCCCTCACGTGGCTTGTGTCCTCTCCTGTATATTACCCTTCAGATGGCTTGTATCTTCTCCTGTATATAACCCCTCACATGGCTTATGTCCTCTCCTGTATATAACCCCCTCACATGGCTTGTATCCTCTCCTGTATATAACCCCCTCACATGGCTTGTATCCTCTCCTGTATATAACCCCCTCACAAGGCTTGAGTCCTCTCCTGTATATAACCCCTCACACGGCTTGTGTCCTCTCCTCTATATAACCCCTCACATGGCTTATGTCCTCTCTTGTTTCTAACCCATCAGATGGCTTGTGTCCACTCCTGCATATAACCTCTCACTTGGCTTGTATCCTCTCTTGTATATAACCCCTCACTTGGCTTGCTTCCTCTCTTGTATATAACCCCCTCACATGGCTTGTTTCCTCTCTTGTATATAACCGCTCACATGGCTTGTGTTCACTCCTGCATATAACCCCCTCACATGGCTTGTATCCTCTCCTGTATATAACCCCCTCACATGGCTTGCGTCCTCTCCTGTATATATCCCCTCACATGGCTTCAGTCCTCTCCTGTATATAACCCCTCAAATGGCTTGTGTCCTCTCCTCTATATAACCCCTCACATGGCTTATGTCCTCTCCTGTATCCAACCCCTCACATGGTTTGTGTCCACTCCTGCATATAACCCCTCACATGGCTTGTACCATCTCCTGTATATAACCCCTCACTCTGCTTGTGTCCTCTCTTGTATTTAAACCCCTCACATGGCTTGTATCCTCTCCTGTATATAACCACTCACATGGCTTGTGTCCTCTCCTGTATACAACCCCTCACATGGCCTGTGTACATGTGGATTTGAGACATTCGCAACAAAAACTCTCAAAAAAGCTCAAAATTTTGCTCCTTCCAGGATCGAAAAAACTGAACATGTATCACACGAAAAAAGACATGATCATACATAAGGCGCAAAAAAAACCTTTTAAAAGTCTCAATTATACAACAAAGGGAAAGAAAAACTAAAGATACATGTCCCCCAGTGTTAATATGGAGCCATTCGCCTGGGTGACATCTCATGACTATTCACTGCATTTTATCCATTGGAATTAACCTTTCATTATGCAATATCAATTATTTGCTGGTTGAAAAGCCCTTTAAATGGGCTGTTGTTGTTTTATGGAACACTACTCTAAGGGATTGCTATTAAGTTATAAAATAAGCAATAATCTGGCATCCATGTGAACAATCACTGGAAAAGAGGACAAGAGCTCGAAATGGAAGAGTTGTGGAAGAGAACTTGAAAGTGTTACTCATTTAGTTGTTCTATAAAAACTCTTTGCTTTGAGCAATTAATTCAATATATACATGTATTTTTAGTACATATATATATATATATATATATATATATATAAAACTACAAAACATATATAGAATACTGAGAATGTATCATGTGAGTACTGAAGTTTAGGCAATACTATTATATTCATCTGATAATACTTGCAAAACTGTGAACTAACATTGATATTTTATTGATCTTTTTAAGACTTTCTCTGTGTTATGCAGATGTTTTTTTCTGTAATATCAGTCTAAATCGACTTAAGAAGTTTCTCCGACTGAATAAATATATACTGATGGACCGCTAATAAACTTTTATTAAGTTGTATAAATCAAATAGCATTTTTATATTTTATGCCCCGCATTATGACCAAACTGCTGATCAGTATCTTGGTGACCTGAAATGCCTTGTCGTAAGATTAAGCTTAGTACACAGGGCGAACTTTATGATTGGTCTACGTTCGCCAATTATGTCCAAGTGATTTAGGTTGTTAAAAAGTTACAGTCATTCTTCATCTTATCATGTAGTTTCAGTAATAGCAGCACGTACTGTAATTAACACATTTTCTATTTAATACAGCAGTTGAGGATACTTTATGCTACTATAACGCTTAATAAAAATGGTTGCCTATCCTTAATATATCTATCACCATAAATAGCTGTGGACTTCAATGTAGATCAATGTGGATCCATGAAATGATAAGGGTTATATTTCCAGTGTTTAGACAAGATTGGAAGATCAATGGATGGATTTATCACCCATGTACTGTATGTAACTATCACACAGATGACAGAACTAAAAGTCTTTACGGGAAGAGTCCGGAGAGAGGAGTTTGTGGACCAGTGGACCCTTTGGACCACTACAGTAGATGGTATGAGGCCTGCGGTGGCAGCCAACGTACAGGATATGTAGGAAACAGTCCGAACACTGGTAACGCTGGCACGGACTGCAGACACCGCTGGACTGGAACCCTGGGAGGCACAGCAGGAAGTAAGGAGGCAGACTGAAGACTTGACACAGGATGGCAGGAGCACACAGAGGTACCCTGGTAACACTGGAGACAGGAATACAGAGGAACACTGGTAACGCTGGAGACCGGAACACCAGGAGCGCATTGGAGTGCTGGAGACAAGAGCCAATCAGGAGGACACTGGCCCTTTAAGGTTTGAGAAGTCTGTGCCCTCCCCCTAGCGGTGGGAGCGTGCGACTGCAGGGAAGAAGCGTGCGGCCTACACGCCGGGAGCCGGAGCACAGACAGGAGCCAGGAGAATTAAGTGAGGGCAGGGGGACGGGGACCAGCAGGCAGCGGAGAACGGGTGTACCCGCGATCCGCGACATGGATTGCGGGAGCACCCGTGACGCTCTACTACTAAATAGAATTCATTCTATAAAAAGTTACAAAAATTTTGAAAACTGGGTAGAAAAGTGGCAGTTGTAGCTACATGTTAAGCCAGATTTGAGGCAAATAATGGGGCACATTTACTTACCCGTCCTGCGCGATCCCCGAAAGTGCATTGTCCGACCGGAATGCACATCTGCCGCGATTCATGAAGATTGTGTGCCGATTTCCTGCATCTGTCGCTTCCCCGCTTAGGTCCACCGGAGTTCACCCTCTTCTTCCTGGTGTATGTAAGTGCATTGTCTTGCAACACAAATTGAATCTTAAATGCCGCGCTGAGTCTGAATCAGACGGATCAACAGACGGCCCGGCCCCCGAAATATGTCGTATGGAACCCAGTGCAGCTTCGCCACATTCCGATTGGGTGCGACACAATCCCCAGTTAAATACCTGTCACAGCGGCGCAAATACCGAAAATTAAGAAAATCTGACGAAAGTGCGGACCCTTAGTAAATAAGCCCCAGTGTCTCAATCTTATGCAACATCCCCCACCTGGGCATAGCCTTTTCTTGGGGCCTGGAGGCAACCGGGGCCCAGAATACCGAAGTGGCTGGTGGTTGCGGCCTAGGCATGCTAGTGTCATGGTGCTTGGTATGGGGACCACAGCCTGGCAGGTCTCCAGCAGGTGGTGTGTGCAAGAAATGATATAAAGGGAGAGGCTGATGTACTGGTTCTCCCTGGGGCAGCCCTTAAAGTCTGTAGTGTGTGTCCCTGGTAGATGGATGGGGCGCCCTTGATGGTGATACAGCCGTAGCAGGGACCAGATGGAGGCAATGTTGTGCATAAAAGTAACTTACAGTTCTTTATTTGAACCAACGGTAACAACACACCAAACAATTCTGTACAAGTGCAGTTGTGGAGTGATCTTGGAGAAGGAACCTCAGGAGTTGGGTCACCAGCCTGGATGCAGGGATAGGCTGGGATGTAGCTGTGTTCAATGCTGGAAGCTGCAGTTTTGTCCTGTTTGTCCTGTGTTACTCTGTGTGTAGTTGCTGAGGCCTAGGAGGCCTGTGGGCAGAGCATGTGCTCTGCGGTGGTGCTTCTCAGTCAGAAGCTGGATGTTCACTCACCCTGTTCTAACTCCTCCCCCGACTAAGGGTTTAGTTAATCCCTGGTCAGATGGTCTCCTCCTCCAATCACACTCCAGTTCACAATTAAGCGCATTGAGGCATATCATTGGATGATAACAAGAAATAATGTTTAACCCTTGCCTACCCAGGCAGAATCTACCGCTGCACAATTACCTGAGTATATGTGTAGTGTCCTACAGGGAAGCTGATCAGACTCACTACCAGGTGGACACACATATAAGGGCCTTGTTCGCAACAACTACTCTGCCTTGCATTGGCAGGGGTGTTGCACTTACTCCAGTTAATGGGTCACTTAGAAAGTGCAGTAATACTTCCGGACACATCTATGAAATACTTGCTTTATACTTGGTTTATTTTACATTCTCCTTCAAACGATCATATTTTGTTATTACCTCTCTCTCTTTTCTACCAGTCGTATATCACAATGGAGTTTACGAAACCTGACACATTTAATCAAGACTGCAGTACTTCAGCTTTTATGTATGTCAGTGCTCCTAACATAGAGGCTTTTGTTGCAAGGTCTTGTTAAGACTAGGGATGAACAGTGATATAAAAAATAGGGGCACAGACACAATGGGGCTCATTTACTAAGGGTCAGCGGACAGCACAAATGTTGGGTATTCGTACGATTTCAGATTTGCGCCACGTTTAGAAGGGGATTGTGGCTCACATGATCGGATTTTGGCGCATTAGCACCGGCTTTCATGCAACAGAAATCGGGGGGGGGGGGCACGGATTCGGACTTAGCGCGGGATTTAACATTTAAATTGTGTCGCAAGACAATGCACTTACATGCACCAGGAAGAAGAAGGTGAACTCCAGCAGACGTGAGCTGGGAAGCGACACATGCAGGATATCGGGTGTACGATCTTAGTGAATCGTGCCCATGATCGCTAGACAATGCACAGTGGGGATCATGACAGGACTGGGTAAGTAAATGTGCCCCAATGTACCCACACTAGATTGAATAGATTGTTTCAAAAATTGAATAATATCACCAAAAAGAAACAATAACCATAACGTATACAGCATAATATAACACTTTATTAGATCAATTAAAACAAATCCATTTAAAAAGACAACACACACAGAGAAAATCCACCGATGATCAAATCACTAAATATACCTGACAAATAGATCACAATAAGCTTGTATAGAAGTTGTCCTCAGAACGAGCCAAGGTATTTTCTTACAGACAAGTATTGCACATTTCCCAGAGGAATAACAGAGGAAAAGGGACACATATACAGGTGTATACAGGCCAAGGGTGGATACCACCCAACCCATGTTTTGCCTGGCTTCATCAGGGGTATACTCAAGAAAAGCTGCTGAGGCTTAAAAACCCCTTGACAACCTGCACCTGACGTAAAATAACCTACCAAGTAGGTTCCAATGAGGAACGACATCACATACAGAATACACGCCCATCAGAAGTGACATAGGCGACACATGTGCAGTTAGCACCAGCATAGAAATACATAACTGGTACAGAAGTAAAAATAATACACTACAGAATAAGACAAATAATAAGGATCTCATTAAATAATATGTATAACAATATAAATGTATGGGCTATAGGACATTAAACCAAGGCAAAAACAAACAGTGCAAAACAAAACTTGATATAGTGCCACCTAGTGCAAATAAGGTGAAAAGTGCACGTGACCTGCAAAACGTAATAAAAAACAACAAGACAGAGGCTGACGTTTATTCAAGCCCCTGCACCAGTTTTCTTTCTGACTTTTACATCTGACTTCACGTTCTTTTCTGTGCAAACTGTTTGCACATGCATTGATAAAGTGACCGCGATTGCACTATACACGACGCAACACAAAATTCTGCACTGAAAGGGGCATTCCAGTGCTCAGTTGTGCGCCACATTTATCATGCAGTGTCCAATAGAATTGTGTTGCACGCTCTATGTTACTGGTGCACCAAAAAAATAGCGTACTATACAGTACTCAGTGGGTACTGACCCACGTATTTGTTTGAATAGGTACAAGATGCATGACCTGAAATACTCACACAATCCTATAAATGCAAATCATTAGAGATTTACAATGAATAAGCTTTAGGTGGTCTGATTTTAGCAAAAAAAAAAGTGAAAATGGAAATGCTATGTCTACATTGATCTCCACAAACATCTTACATCTTTAATGATTTTGCTTTTAATATTTCAGTGGCAGCTAAAATAAATCTGTATAAAGCAATACCATGTCCCTGAGTGTTCCATCTAGATATTGAGCCAAGAATATTGCCATGTCAACAGTAGTATTCATCTTGTAATCCATATGATTTATGTAAAAAGATATCTTTTCCTACTGCGCCCTTGTAGAATTTGTCTGTAAATAAAAATTGTTGTCATGTGTAATTTTTACACACAAACAATTATTATGGTTATTTATTCATTTGTATTTTGACATATGTACTCATAGGGGGTTACTTATTATTAGACCGGCTCCTTGGGACAGTTCCATGCCTATTTTTGGAGCTCCGGTGCCCATCAGATTTATTAAAGTAGCTTTGGTCCCCTTAATAAATGTTCTTATGGTCTTTCTGTCTGGGATTTCTTTTTCCAAAAGTCTAAAAAAAAGTCCCAAATGCATAAAAAGTATCAGTGCATAGACCAGCAGGGGACTGGAATGACTATGAGATTTTTTATGGGACTTTTTACAAAAGTCTCAAGTCATGAATCTGGCTTTGCACGGTGTTGCACTAGTAGAAGTTCTATGTTTACATCACAAGAGGTGCTGATAGTGCTGTGAGACCTTTTAGCAGTAAAAAGTCTCAAAAAATGCAATGCAATTACTTTGAGACTTTTTTTATGCCAAAAAATCCCAGGAAGACCAATGATAAATAACCCCCATAGTGAATGCTCTATACGTCCAGCAATTTACAATATTGTCAAATACCTATACTGAACCCTGGTGTCCTTTACTCTGTAGAACGACTTTGACTTTAGACTACAAGTAGGTGCAATATATGACACACATATCTGTCCTCACTAATATTTTACAAGCCACTAAAAATTCTATACATATCTTTAAGAACATGGTCTATTTAGGCATTTAGGATGCATCAGGGTTAACAGCTATTAGAGAAGGCCCCTACTCTTTGGATCCCATTTACTATATGTCACTTCCATTGACCATGGGAGGTGTATTTATTTGTTATCCCATGGTCTGAGGAAGAAACCTATTGGCTGAATCAGGCCCATAAAATCCACCCCAGCCCCTGGGAACTTACGGCCAACCATGGTGCCAAACACCGGAATTACCATTGAAGACAACAGGAGGTAAGTATATTTTATTTTTTTCCCACCACTTCCCCAGCCCCCGGGGTGTTTTTTCAGATAATTGTCACCAAATTGTTAGGGGAATTGTTCTGTTGGATTAATTTCTGGCTGTATGCCCTTGATTGGACACCTTCGAATGAAATGCCAACCACAGGGCCATCTTGTATAAGCCAGACTGCAGAGCAACTAACAAGCAGCCTCCATGAAGTACACAGAAGGCCATTTTTTGAATGGATACCATATAATGATGCATTTCTCTTGCTTTAATTTCTTTATGGAAAATGACACTCTGGCCGCAATTTACTGCAGCAAGAATTGATGTTTTTTTTTAATGATTCTGAGGAGAAACACTTCGGTGGACGTACAAACACTGTCTAGTCCACAAACCAAACACTGGGTCTTATTTACTAAGGTCCCAAGGCCGCATTTCCGTCTGGTTATCCGACGTTTTAGGGATCACGCTGGGGATTGCGTCGCATGCGATCCGATTGTGACGCAATCACGCCGGCTTTCAATGTATCACAAATCAGGGGGGTGGGGCAACAGATTATCCGACGGATTCAGACAACATGTGGGATTTAACATTTAAAATTGTGTCGCCAAGCACTTACATGCAACAGGAGGAAGAAGGTAAACTCCAGCGAACTTGAGAGGGAAGCGAGAGATGCAGCGCACGCTGATAGTGAATCGCGGCTGCTGTTCATTCTCGTCGGGTAATGCACCTTGGGGATCGCGCCGGGACAGGTAAGTAAATCTGCCCCAGTGTGTTCTAAGTGAGTTTAAATAAATGAATGGAAAATAGAAAAAAAAAACCTATTGATACCTTTTTAGTTTTGAACCACTATTACTGAAAAACATTGAGATGTTCAAAACTTTATTATCATAAATATCCAAATCACACATCAAGCTGCAATTTTGAAACCTGGGAGTAGGCCCTCTAATCTTCTGATTCTGGTGGTTTTAGCAATAAATATATATTTATCATTGGTATTCCCTGCCTATTTCTGTGATATTCCCCAACAGCACTAAGCTTTGTTCATTATACAAGTCAGTAGATGAAATGGCAGGGTTCCTATTAGATATGATGATTGGATTAGATTCGGATATATGAGCTTTAGGTAAAAGATCTAAAATGTTTCTAGGCAGTGAGTCTAAATCATATTAAGATATAATTAACTTTAACCAGCCTTAAATAGCATTGCATTGCTAAGGTGGGAGAAATGAGGCAGAAAAACGACATTAGCAAATAATTTAACTGTTTTGCCGTCAAATACTGTCCATGAAGAAGAAGGAAAAATTCTCTTGCTCTCAATTTTACATGCTCTGAATAAATTTTTTGTAGTAAAAAAATATGAACTTTTTATTGCTTTTGCAGGTTCTTTTGGTGACCTCAATATCCATATTGAAAAAAGTTCAGACATTTTTTTCTCATTTATGGAAATAGTACCATTTTGTCCATAATGTGTAGCTTTAGTGTGGCTCTAGATTAACAACCAAGAGACAATTATTCATTTTTTTTTCTCCAATGGACTAAATGTTAACAGAGAAAAATTAAAATTGTATTTCTAAATAATTTTCAATATATAATGGTACTATGGATCCATTTTAAATAATAATGAACACTTCACCACGTTTGGGGCCACTGTAAAACAATAGTCCCTATGTAACAGGGAGTTTATCAACTGCCATACTGTTCCCCTTGGAGTCCGAAGGTTGCTCTATTATCTCTTTGCCAGGTAGAGAGGTTAAAGATACAGGACATGGCTTCCACCTTTCATATCCTTGTGTCCACAAGATTTAATTTTTTTATATCCACTGTGTCTCCCAATCTATCAGTATACTACAATTGTTGTTCCAAATGAAAATGTATGGAGGATTTGCCTTGTATCCTTAGTTATGTTACTTTTCCCCCATTTAACCCTTCCTCCCCCTCCACCCTCCTACCTTCCCCATCCTCCCGCCTTTCCCCTTGTACATTTTGTGCTCATAAGAAACACCCCAGTTTTTCGTTGCATGCAAGCCGGCGCGGATGTGACACGATCTGATCGCATGCGCCAAAAACCCGGGGCAATTCGGTGCAAAACGGTAACATTTGGAAAACCCGGTGGAAAAACACGATTCGGACCCTTAGGAAATGTGCCCCAATGTCTTCCTTTACTTGGTGAAAGTCCAATAAAAATTTTGTTTTGAAATGTTAAAACACCGCACCGCACCAATCACATGTGTTAATTAGCAGGGGTTCAGTTCCCGTACCGACCCGAAAATAATTTTGAGGTTTTGATTTGACCGAACTGAACCCGAACTTCCTCTTATCACTAGTCAGGGTCCTCCTCCTACTTGTCTCCTCATCACCGCAGTTTTGTATTTTGTACTTGCATCTGTTTTTGTCTTAATGTAATGTATGTGTTGTACAGCACCATGGAATTAATGGTGCTCCATAAATAATAATAATAATAATAATAACTGTTTCACTTTGGGCGATGATTATTTCTTAGTTGCACAATGAAGGAATTAGAAATGAATTTAAATTGTTGAAATTTTTTAAATAAATAACTTTACAAAATGGTATAAATATAAAGCAGATCTTGTACCTAGTAGAGAGTTAGTAACGTTTGGCTCTGGGGAGATTTCATTAAATTTATTGAAACTCATGTCAAGAAAATCTAATTATTGAAAAGCAGTATATGTGCCATTGTAAACTGATTTCTGCAAGGGATCCTATTTTTTCATTGCAGAAAATAATATCATTTTAAAAAACAGCTTTGAAAAGAGAAAATTAAACTAGGTACTTTATCAGCAATTCTGTAAAGTTCTTTACCAAACAATAAAATATGAAGATGGAGCAAGAATCATTTATTCATGTCTTAAAGCAAAAAGATTATTTAACACGGGGTGGCCACAATTTGGAATAAATATTCTTCTTATTCCTTTTTTATCTTTAAAGAAAACCTACCAACAAAATTAAACATAAGGTACTTACTCATAGACCCAGGCACTGTGACTGTGATGATATTCTTATATTTGTTATCCATAGTTTACTTCTTTTTAACCCCTTAAGGACGCAGCCATTTTACAGCTTAAGGCTCAGCCCGATTTTTTGGATTCTGACTTGCTTCGCTTTATATGGTTATAACTTTTGAACACTGTTACTTATCAAAACGATTCTGAGATTGTTTTTTCCCCACATGTTGTACTTCATTTTAGTGGTAAATTTTGGCAGATAAGTTTTGCGTTTATTTACAAAGAAAAGAAAATATGATAAATTTTTTGAAAAATTTGCCATTTTCGAAATTCTAAATCATTGCGTTTTCAGGCAGATAGATTTACCACCTAAATAAGTTGCTGAATAACATTTCCCATTTGTCTACTTTACATTTTCATAATTTCTGAAATGTCTGGATAATTTATTTTGATGTCACGCGGCTTACAAATAGAATATCGCTTTTCCGGATTTTCAGAATTGACTATTTTGGGGATAAATACAGTTTTGAATGAAATTTTACATATTTAGCATCAAAACCCCCCTATATAATCTACCCATTTTCAAATCTGCACCCCTCAAGCTATCATAAACAGCTTTTACGAAGATTGTTAACCCCTTGAGATCTTCATAGTAATTGAATCAAAATGGAGGTGAAATTTAGAATGGTCATACTGTTCCCTTATACGTTCATTTAGCACTAAAATTTACACATTTCCAAAATATAAAAAGAGAAAACCCACCATACAATTTGTTCTGCAATTTCTCCTGAGTACAAAGACCCCCCACATGTGGCCGTGACTTGTTTTATGGGCGCACAGCGAGACGCAGAAGGGAAGGAGAGCCCTGCAGCTGCCAGGATTTTAGTTTCCTCATTGGCCCAATTTGAAGGCTATAAAATTTTCGCTTTTTCGTTATTGGGCCATGTGACGGCATTTTTTTTGCGCGATGAGATGCTTTTTCCATTGTTACCATTTTGGGGTTGGTATCACCTATTGTTGAAAATTTAGGAACTTTTTTTGAGGGCAGGAGTAGAAAAGCATCAATTCTGTACTGGATTTTTGACTTTTTTTTTTTTGGTGTTCACCGTATAGACTAATAATCATGTTAGCTTTAT
Organism: Engystomops pustulosus; assembly: GCF_040894005.1. NCBI lineage: Eukaryota > Metazoa > Chordata > Amphibia > Anura > Leptodactylidae > Engystomops > Engystomops pustulosus. The sequence continues at coordinate 169,108,887 of NC_092414.1, forward strand.
TCTATGGGTTGATACGATTACGGGGATACCAGACATGAATATATTTTCTTACGTTTTACTAAATTTGTCAAACAAAACCCTAATGTGGGGAAAAATCTATAATTTTTGTATTGCCATCTTCCAAGTGGCATAACTTTGTTACTTTTTTGGCTACGGAGCTGGTTGATGGCTTGTTTTTTGCGGGACTTGTTGTACTTTGCACCAGTATCATGTCGGAGTACATATGGTTTTTTGGTCGCATTTTATAGCATTTTTTGTGGGATTGAAAAGGTAAAAATCATAATTTTTGGAGGGTTTATAAAAGTTTTTTTTTACGGCGTTTATCGTGGGGGTTCAATAATGATTTACTTTTATTCTACGGGTTGTTACGGACGCGGTGATACTATATATGTGGGGTTTGTGTTATGATTTAGACTTTTTTTTTGAGTTATATGTCTCTTTATATGTTTTGGGGGTTTGGGGCATTTTTAGTGATTTATGACTTTATTTTTTTATTGAATAACTTTTTTTTTTACTTTTTTACTTTTATACCATGGGATATGAACAAGCAATCCTCTGATTGCTTGTTCATGATAATATTCTGCAATACTCATGTATTGCAGAGTATTATCAGTGTCAGCCTATACACTTGCATAGGCTGGCACTTTGCCAGTAAGATGACGTCACAGACGCCATCTTACTGGCAATTCTTGCTAGTAACTCTGGGGTCCAGATCGGACCCCAGTGTTACTATAGCAACGATCGGCGCCCCCCGAAAACGGTTCGGGGGGGCCGATCGTGGGGGAAAGACACCCCAGATGCTTGTTAGATGCCGCGGTCGCGCTGACCGCGGCATCTAAAGGGTTAAGCACCCGCGATCGGAGACAACTCCGATCGCGGGTGTTACACTGGGGTGCCGGCTATTAGTTACAGCCGGCACCCCGTGTTTCCCGATGCCGGTTCGGCTCTGATCCAGAGCCGAGCCGGCATAGGCGCCGTGGCGGATATATCCGCCACTGAGCGCTAAGTCACTGCGCTCCGTGGCGGATATATCCGCCGCGGAGCGTGAAGGGGTTAAAATCAGTGATAATATGCTAATGAGCCGGAAAGGCTATGCTAATGTTCCCAGAGCACATACATGCTGCAGATCCATGGGCTAATACATTCTGAAGGAGCACTTTGTCCTCCCACTGTATGCTCCGTGCTGCCAAGGTTACAGAAGTACAGGCGGAGACTAAGACTTGCTGCAGCACAGTATATCAACAGCTCGTGAAGCCAGAGCACAGAAGAGTTCTGTAACATACTCATCGCCCTCCAGGCTCCTTAGCATGATTTTAAAATTTATTTAAGAAGTGAAATGAACATGCATAACAAATGTTAGAAAATTACCATAGTCACAATGACTGGACCTATAAGTAAGCGACAGTAAGTGCAGTCTTTGTGTCATCATCATCATTATCTCCTCTCTGTTCTGCACTTTTTTCTCTCTCTACATTCCTTCCATTTTGCAGGCCTTAGCTGACCCTGTGCTCCAAGCAAATTTCAGCTCATGTCTTCGCGGGGGGGCTGTCAGGTGAGAGCTAGCAGAGGAGATATTGATGATGATGACAGATAAACTTTTATCAACTTTTAAAAGTGAGTGGAACCATTAATGTTAATTATAAAAGCAGATTGTGATGAAAAAGGCTATGGGAACCTGTCATTAGTTAAAAATGTGTTATCCCATTGATAGGTTACCTTTAAGTTGTACATGCTATTTCATGGAGACAGTTACCCTGAAGCCCTTTTCTATTTTTTGCATATAATTTTTTAACTGCTGTATTTCAAAAGCCATATTTTTTTAGTATAGAGCTGTATAATGCACCACCTAATTTAGCAAAATTAAATGCACAAGAATATACCACACCACAAATAGACATAAATAGCACAGACATCTCCTGACAAATATATTGTAAAAAGGATGTTTTGTTTAAAGCTGGTCATGTTGTGCCACCCATCTTGCGATATAGTAGACCAAAAGGAAATGTAAAAGAGGTCATGTCCCTAGGATTTTTTTATAGTTTTAAAGAGCTAAGCTCACTAGACTAGTGACCTAATGGCAGGACTAGGTACATCAAAACAGACAAGACAATAAGCCCTAAATCTGAACCTACCAATCTCTTCCTAACTATTTACTCTAAACCACCCTAGGAAGTGATCAGGAATTGGTCAATGATTAATCCCTAGGCCAAAGTGCAAAACATTGAGACAAAATAAATCAGTGCAGACAGTTTAGAATAGTCACCAGGTCACAAAAAAAGAGCAAACAAAGTTTGGTACTGTAGTCTGAACAAGAGCCAAAGGTCCGGAGATCAGGAAAACAAGCAAGAGTCACAAGCAAATAATGAGGCTAAGTAGAAAGGGGTGGGTAGGAGTCTTATGTTAGATCAGTGCCCCAGCCTCAAAAGTGATTGGGTAGGAACCCCAAACAACATAGGGAGTAGGTGGATAGTGTAAGAAGTTGTTAATGACAATGGGTTAACTAAAGATGGAACACAGATAATACTGCAGGAAATAGTACAATAGTAATCCAAACAGTATAGTAAGCTTAAACCTGTGTTCATACTGCAGTTGTTCAGAAAGGCACAAAGGCACAAACAGCACCTCCTCAGCCGCATTACACAAACAGGGTGACTCCACCTTTACAGGGGAGTATGATACTTGTATTCATGGAAATATTAAAATCTATGCATATATTGTTCCTCGATCAAAATATGCACCAAAGCATAGCACTAGCTAGATGTTATATTTCTCATCATGCAACCTCTGACGATCCATTTAGCAAATGTATTTTAATTTAGTCATGTTATGGTCAAACTCTTCTGCTAGCGCAGTGAAGTATTCTCTCTGGGCTTTAGAACTTCATTAATTAGCATCTTTTAAATGGTTGGGTAATATTCCTGACTACTTTTCGAAGCTGTCTCCCTAGGCCCTAATTTTAATAAAATTTAGAAAGAACATTTGAATTTTTAAGATCTTGCCATAACATGCATAAAGTGATGAGAGGCATAGAGCCATATTTATCTGTGTGATTAATCTGGATCTCATGAAGGATGACAGTCCTTCTTTCTGGAAGGGGGTTGAACAATGGATAATCTGTGGTAAATGGTATTTTTTTTTTAATTTAGTAATTGTGATAAAAACAGAGATGAGGATGATGTAGGTCAGAACTAAAAGGAGTTTTCTATTGCTAGTAATGAAAACTTAGTGCTGACTTTAGCATGTAGATAAATAATATAGTGTTAAGTTGCTAATTGCTCAATATTAAGCACTACAAGGGATTTCATGGAAGGAGATACATTTATCTTACACATTTTTTCCTGTACCTCAGAGAATTCCTATTATGCAAGAGAAAATTCAGTTTGTTAATTGGGCTATTATGTTATGGCAGCCAGTCTGAGATACCCTGAAGCACCAATGTATTGTCCTCAGGATCTAGGGCCTCATAATGTATTCTAGGAGTATATCAATCTGGAGAGATTTTGTGAAACATAGAAGACAGGTCATAATTTTTTATGTAATTATCATAAATCCTGACGAATAAATTACCTATAATTTATTTGAATATTTTTATGGAAGGGCTTGGTCAACTTAAACATTTTGCAATTCAACCGTTTAATGACCAGGTCTGAGCAGGCTCCAATGTCCAGCCACTTTTATCATGTTCTGTGCATTTGATGGTTGGGCTCCAAAACAAAATGGGGCACATTTACTTACCCGGACCCTGCGTGATCCCCAATCTGGACTGTCCGACGAGGATGAACTCTGCCACGATTCACCTAGATTGCGCGCGCGATTTCCTGCTTGTGTCGCTTCCCCGATCAGGTCCGCCGGAGTTCACCATCTTCTTCCTGGTGTACGTAAGTGCATGCTTGCGACAGAAAAGTCGGAAAAGCTGACAAAAATGCGGACGCGGGACTCTTAGTAAATAAGCCCCAATGGGGCACATTTACAAAGAACAGTGCAAACTGTGCAGAGGGCGCCAGATTCAGGATTTCTGGCACACGTTCTTCATGAATCTGGCACTCCCTTCACTGTCCCGACAGATTGCACCACTTTTTTCAGTGCACCTTTAACATAGAGCTTACAACACATTTCTGTCGGACTTTGCATGTTAAATCTGGCACATGGTCTGAGTGAGCACCGTAACACTCCTTCAGTGCAGAAATTGTACAAATGTGGTGCAGACACTTCTTACATACATGTGTAACAGTTTTTCACCTAAAAGAACGTGCAAAGTCCGACAGCAAACTGGCGAACAGCCCTAAGTAAATGTGCCCCATTGCGTTGTAATGTTTTTTTTTTCAGAATATATGTATGTTTTTTATGTTTACTTTAGTTTAATTTACCTACAAAATAATCTCATTTTCAAATGATAGTTTCTTAATCCTTTAAAATTGTATAAATAACAGGTTTTTAAAACAGTATTTTTTTTGCCTTAAATTTCCTAATAAATACAAAAATAAATGATTGAAATTATTTCTTTTTTTTACTAGTCATTTTGACTAGCCTTTAGTGAACTGTATTGTTATTTTGACACCTCAAATTTTGCAGAAGTATAAACCGACCAGAGTATAAGCAGGGTCACATAATTTTGCCACAAAAAAATACTGGGAAAACATTATGACCCACATATAATCATAGGGTGGGAAATGCAGCAGCTACATGTTAATAAAATGTCCAGCCTTTAATCATTATTTAAAAGTCCAGCAGCTTCCGCTCATTAATGAAATGTCCAATAGCAGACTTTCCTCATTAATAAAATGTCCACAGCAATCCAATCATTAATGAAATGTCCAGCACAGTCACCTTAATAATGAAATGTTTAGCAGAACCCCCTTAACAATAACATGACCAGCAGAGCCCCCTTATTAATGACATGCCCAGCATTTTTATTTATTACATTATTTTATTCAGTTCCCTTATGAAGGATGGTTGGAGAATTATACAAACTCTTATACCTCTTGTGTCACCTTCTCATCCTCATAGACTGTAAGCTCTGCCGAGCAGGGCCCTCACTCCCATTGCCCCATATGACTTTTTGTCCTCTGTAATGGCTATTTAAATAAAGTTCATACAGCCGGAAGAAGCGCGGTAACGTGTGAAACGGACGTTGCCTTGCAGTGGACATCTTGCCTCCACTACCTCCCTTCTTCACCTTTAATGTGAATATATGTTCATGTTATAATAAAGAAGAAGATACCAACACCAGAGTTTGGTGAGTGCCATTCATTTTTCTACATCTTTATGCTCTTTTTGCTGGACTATATTACTCAGGATTTGAGCACCACCAGAGAAGGTATTGTCAACAGATTTTTTCAATCTCCTGATAGCTTGACTGCTCACAGACTATCGAGTGATGTAGTATTTTTATACTATACGGGTGCTGGACCATGGCTTTTTTTTTTTTTTGCTTAACTAAGCCATCAGTGCCAAAGCCCAAAATACTATTGTGAAGGTGGGGGAGCCCCTACGCATGGAGTTTTTCAGGATTACTAGAAATCTCTTTCAATATATGTATATATCATCACTATTTCAGATTACTATTTCTGCCACACAAAGAGGGCACAATGAGTGCCATATTTTTCGGACTATAAGACGCTTCTTACTATAGGACGCACCCCAGATTTAGGCTTCCAAAAAAAGGAAAAATATATTTTACACCAATTAAAATATCCCTGTTGGTCGCACTAAAGCACAGCACTCACAGACATACATTTGCACACACAGCTCAGCTACACACACAGAACCACACACAGCTAAGCTACACACACAGAACCACACACACAGCTCAGCTATACAAACAAAACCACACACACAGCTCAGCTACATACACACAACCACACACATACTTACCCCACTCCCCTTCTTCTTACCATGTCCCAGCGCAGCATGGCAGTATCAGACCTGTGGTGATGTAAGAAGCATGTGATCAGACACATGATTCTGACATCACCGCAGGTCCTGTACCTGTAGGAAGAGAGCAGTATGGAGGCTCCTCTCTGGGAGATCGGGTGCAGCTCTATATCAGGGCATCACCCAATTTCCCTTACAGTGGTCAGGAGGGTCTGGCAGTGCTGGATCCTCCTGACCTCCGGTCTATAGGACGCAGGGACTTTTTAGCAAGATTTTTTCTAGCTAAAAAGTGCGTCTTATAGTCCAAAAAATACGGTATGTTATACTGGGTTTAATGGGGACTGAATTGTGGAACAAAAAATCTGGTATATATTACTGCCATTATATCTTTTGGGTGTATGGGGGTGTCTCAGGGGGGTCTGAGTATAAATGGCTTTTAGTGAGCGCTGCTTTCCTACCTTTGCTTGCAATTTATTTTTGCAGCTACGCCACCTCTATACTATGTGGGCATGGAGGGGTGTGGCTGCCGGGGAAGTGTGCCGGCACAAGGCATTCCTGCTCCGTGCATGCGTAATTAAAAAAAAAAAATGAATGAACAACTGTTTCTTTGCAGGTTTTTACACAAAACTACACCAGGTCAGTCCTGAAGTCATTTTGCTCAACAGCGCTGCTGCCCGATGAACACATCAAGAGGCTTATGGCACAACGGGGTGAGCCTGCACCATATGTTAAATTCCCCCCAAACTGCCTTAACTGCTGTTGTGATAATATAGGGAGCCATTGCATGCAATGGTCGGTCACCCCAAGTAGTGATACAAGGGCGACTTACAGATCAGTGCTGTGCGTAGGACATCTTGCATTTTTTCTGGAGTATAATAGTTTCCCCCACAGAGCAAAGGTTTCCTATGAATGTCTCTACCAGATTTCAACACTTCTTTGACCAACTTAGCTTTGGCAACTTATGACTATACAGGATCTACAGGACCAGATTCAATATCTGTGAGAATATATGCTACAGATATGCTGCAAATGTGACTCCATGCCTGACTGTATCTCATCTTTTGTGTCCAGGCTATTGTACAGATTGGTGGATAAATTTCTTCATTCATTCTTATGTTGTAATCACATCAAGTATCACTACAAAAAAAGTACAATTTGTTTCAAAACCTCCTTTTTTGGTGTGTTATATATTTTGTTGATAAGTATATATAATAATTAAAGTAGTCAGCTGAGAAGGAACAATACCTTATTCTACTCATTTTATTGAGAATTGCTTAAAATAATAAAAATATGGATCAGTTGAAAAACTGGGGAGGAGCTCCTCCTGGTGGATGGTACTCAAAAAATAAAAGAAATCTTTGCCTCCCATGCTGATTGTTCTTTGGTCTCTCAACAATAAATCATACAGCTTATTCTCATGCAAAGTGATTTATCTTAAACAAGAACAGTAACAGCTATATGGTCTTCTTTCTGCGGGCTACATAGACAGAGCAGATTTACTTGCTATATCTACCATTGCACTTTCAACTGATAATAGCTTTGATGTGACAGATCTGCCACCAGAATTCTTTGTATTATTAATGCAATTGTGGCATTTGAGAGTCCAGCGGTTACCGGTTGCTTTTTAATTCTTAGTATCGCACTCCATACACTGAATATAAATCATGTCATTTCACCAAGAGGCAGCACAACATGCCATGCGCAAGCAGTCAGACTTGTGTGTAGGATCAAAGGATTCATCTGTTTTAGATGAAGAATAGGAAAAAATATGCGTCAGGGCAATATAACTATTTTACTTAAAAAAGACTTTTATTTTATACATAGGGCTGAGAGGCATTTCTTCAATAGGTTGAAGGGGTAAACACATCTCAATTGGGAGGAACTTCTATGTATGACTTCTGAAAGCAAGCGGCATTGTTTGTCCTTATCTATCATCCTCTAGGTCAAGGGCTTCTATGTAATGAAGGCCAATTCTAGACCATCCATAAGTAGAAGTGTGTCAAGTATCAGATTCAATCTAATTTTCAATAATTGACTAATTAGCCTTGTGACATGACTAGCATTTTCCTATCTGGTGCATATAAGATATATACCTTTTAATAAGAAAATCCTTGGCAATATCTGCCCACAGCCACTTGTTGTAATGGTATTATTTTAATAATTAACCATCTTATGGAATTTTCTGGTGATTACCAGCAAAGATAGACCACTCAACTTGTGATGGGCAATGACTAGTGATGAGCGAATCCGTTCAATTTTGGGTTGAGCCATAAGTTTGCTCTAGGTCCTGGTACCGAACTAGAATACTCGCCTCCATCTGCAACACCTACAACCAGCTTTGCTGGCATAATTTTGAAGGTGGCAGTGCATACTATTTTCGCGAGGAGCCATTTTGTCTCCCTGTGACATCATCTTGATCGATGATGTATTAAGATGGCAGTGTTCAGGCATCACTGTCAATTAGTTCCCGAACAAAATCACTTTTGTGGGTGTTACAGGCAGGGGAGGATATGTGGCACTAAGACGCAAAAAAATGTTTTGGAACCTTTTATGATGCATGTAGAATAAAGTCTTGTTGAGTTGGAGAATTGGCTGGACCATGACCTTTTTTCGCATTTGGAGGGGAGGATATGTCATATGCTGAATTGGGGTCCATTCATCACTAAAAATGACCATAAACTAATTTCTTTGTTTGTTGGTCACCATAGTTAACCCGGATGTAGGTGATTGTCTGGCTGGTCTTTGTGTCATCACAACAATAGCTTCAATAATCCTTCTCACTCTAACACCAGCAGTTTTGACTAAGCAAAAACACAGACAATGCTAGATTACAGCCCTGGAGAGCTGTTTAATCTTACCTTTGTGTATTCTGTACTTTATTTCCATTTTAGAGAAAGTCAGATCAAACATTCAGCCAGAACTACCGTTGTGTTCTCTTACCTTCTTGAGAACGTATGAGCATTGCATTCCAGTTTCACATGTTCTATTAAAGTAGTCTTGGTCATGCTCTTTCTTTACTTTTTATAAATTATAATCAATGTTATTGGACAAAATTTTCAACATTGTCTACACGATATCCATTAGGCATTAATTTTTTTGAACAGGGACAAAGAAGGTACTATAAAACATTACAATACCCATCAACAAAACATACAAGGTATCAGACCCCTGATTTCATTAATGGGGTCTAATGAAAACCCATAGGGGGTCATTTACTAAGGGCCCGAATTGTGTTTTTACGTCGGGTTACCCGAATTTTTCCGTTCTGCGCCTATTTTCCATTAATTGCCCCGGGTTTTTGGCGGACAACCCTGACAACCCATCGGATTCGGAGAAACCGCTGCATTTAAAAAAAAATGAGTCGCTGGACACGCACTTACCTGCACCCGGCCTGGCTTGGTGAACTTCAGTGAACTCCGACGGAATTCAGCGCAGCAGCGACACCTAGTGGACATCGGGGGAACTACCTTAGTGAATCGCCGGAAGACCCGAATCCTCCACAGAGAACACGCCACTGGATCGCGAATGGACCGGTTAAGTAAATCTGCCCCATAGTGTCCATTGTGCCATAATTTTGGCAGTGCATCAATCACAAATCACAGCACAGATATGAATGTCTTGTTAAAATATGAATGGGGGAAGTTGAGGTATGATACATGTAGATTTGACTCATTGGAGCTTCGCTGCCTGTCGGATTTAGTAAAGTAGCTTTGATCCCTTAATACATCTGTCTGCAACGTTCTTCTGCATTGCTGTTGCGCAAACCTCCAAATGCATAAAAATGCATGTAAAGTTGCATATAAAGGAAACGACTGGAGCAACTTTTTATGAGAGTTTTTTACAAAGCCATATTTCATCAGGCCTCAAACAGCCTTGCACTAGCCAACAGATGGACAAATCTGTTGGTTAGTGCGTCTATGTTCTGATGGCAAGAATTGCTCTGTGTTACTCTTTCACATAAGAAAGAATTTATTTTACAAAAAAAGATCCAGCAAAACTAATGATATATACCCACCATTGTATGTCTTCAGATCTGCAGATCTTTTTCCGTAATTAACTTTTTCAAACGCGTGTAAAACTCTCAGCATACTCACTGTTGTAAGTAAAAGAGTGCCATAAAAAATTATATGGGGATGCATCAAAAATGCATTTCACTCAGTGCCATATTTTTTTTCACATGCATTTAAAATGCAGTAATAAAATTAATCAAAAACATACATACACTGAACTTATTGAAAACTGATTGAAATCTAAATGGTTTTTCATTGACCAAACTCTGATTAAACTATAACGATGTTGTGAAAGGGCCCCTGTTGAGCTATTAGCTCTAGTGAACCTTGCAATTACATACAGGGGTGATTTTTCACATTTATTGTTCTTATCTTTGCAACTTCTTTTAGAGCATTAGTGATTTTGAAGGGTTTGTTGACTCTTCCTGTAGATTGCCTTGCTGAGTTATTCCGTGTTACACCAAATTCAAATCCAAAAATTAAAGTATCTATATTGTTGCACAGCACTAAAAAATTATAAAACAAAAAAACAGGCATAACTTTCCAGAATAAAGAAAAATGACCTCCACTTTTTGTAATTTTTCTCCACTCTAGCCAAAGAATGAGTATCTTCAGCAGAAAAATATTATTATTATTATTATTAAAATAATCATTAAAAGGATATTTCAGCTGGTATTTATATTCTCAAAATTTATCTACCATCGAAATCATGCATAATAAACCAGGGACACTTACTTATAGATACAGGCACCATGACTATGGTATCTTCGTATATTTGTTATACATGGTCTCCTTCCTTCTAAAATCAAACTTTTGCAATTCTGTTAATGTGTCTGAAGGGCTCTGGGGTATTATCAGAGCCCCATGAGGCTGCATTTGAGCAGGCTGTTACAATGAGCAGAACATGTCTTACCCTCCCCCTGCTCTCACTCTTCTTCCTCTTCCTGTGCAATCTAGAAGCAGCAGGAAATGCAGGGGAAGTGGAGACCTGCTCTTTGTAACAGTTTCTTTGAAATTATGCTAACGTGTCAGAAGGGCTCTGGAGATTAGCATTATTTCAAAAACACATATAAGAATGAGTACATTTCCCTGGTTTATCATGATGGATTTTGAAGGTAGATTTCATTTAAGGCCCCTTCCACACTTGCGTTGCAGATCATGTCAGAGTTTGATCAGGGTGCGATCAGGGTGTGGTCAGTGAAAAACCGGTAATTACTCACCGGTAATTGTGTTTCCTTGAACCACGACAGCACCCAACCAGAGAGGGATCCGCCCCCAGGGACAGGAAACCCAGACTTCAAATTCTGCGGTACGCCCCATCTCCTTCAGTGGATTACAGAGACTGTATGGGACTTAATGTTCTTGATTAATTCTGACCACCGTGTCATTCAGTATCACTTTCAATGAGAGAATCTCACACCTCTGTGACACACACACAACACTGAACACCCAAGTGTGAAAAAGAATTTACAAGGGAGGGAATAACCAGGGTGCTGTCGTGGTTCAAGGAAACACAATTACCGGTGAGTAATTACCGGTTTCCCCCTCTCACCACGACAGCACCCAACCAGAGAGAATAACATAGATGAAATCCTTAGGGAGGGATAACCGAAGAAAGAACCCTTCGCCCAAAGGAAAGTTCCTGTGCACCTGCTACATTTAGCCTATAGTGCCTATAGAAAGTATGTGGAGAAGACCAGGTGGCAGCCTGACAAATCTGATTAACCGACACCTCTCTAAATTCTGCCCATGAGGAAGAAACTGCTCTAGTGGAATGGGCTTTTAGACCTTCTGGTATCGGCTGACCGGCTGCTAAATAAGCGGAGCTAATGGCTTGCCTAATCCATCTAGCTATAACTACCGCTGAGGCCTTCTGCCCCCTATTCTTGCCACCAAAAAGAACAAAAAGACTATCAGATTTTCTCCAATCTTTAGTCCTATCCAAATATAGCTCAATGGCCCTTTTAACATCTAATTTGTTAAACTCCCTCTCCCTATCTGTAGAAGGGTTACTGCAGAAGGATGGGAGCCTGATCTCCTGGGATCTATGGAATCTAGAGACTACCTTTGGTAAAAAGGCCGGGTCTGTCATCAGAACTACTCTGTCATCCAAGATCTTGAGAAAAGGCGCTCTACATGACAGAGACGATATCTCTCCAACCCTACGGGCTGAAGTGATAGCTACCAAAAATACAACTTTAATGGTCAGCCATTTTAGTGAACAAGACTCCAGGGGCTCAAAAGGATCTCTTATCAGATAATTTAATACCAGAGTGAGGTCCCAGGGGGGCACCGTACATCTCCTAAAGGGGGTCATACGAGATGCCGCTTTTATGAACCGAGATATCCAGGGATGAGAGGCTAAAGGAGACTCAAACAGGGAGCTAAGGGCAGAGATCTGAACTTTAAGGGTGGCAGGTTTTAGGCCCTTATCTAATCCTGCTTGCAGGAAATCTAATATCTTAGCTATATTTGGATGAGCTAAGTCTATTTTATCTGGGGAACAAAAATCTGAGAATACTCTCCAGACCCTGAAATAGATTTTAGAGGTAACTACTTTTCTACTCTTCTGCAGGGTTGTAATTACCTTGTCCGAGAGGCCTTTTTCCCTCAAGATGCGCCTCTCAAATTCCAGGCCGTCAGATGGAGGTTCGTAATCTGCGGGTGGAATACTGGGCCCTGGGAGAGGAGATCGTGACTCTCTGGGAGGATCCAAGGGTCTGATATCGATAGCTCTCTCAATACTGAGAACCATGCCCTCCTGGGCCAGAAGGGGGCTATAAGAATAACTCTGGCTTGGTCTTGCCGTATCTTCTTCAGAACCCTTGGAAGAATAGACAGGGGTGGAAATGCATATGCTAGGCTGAAGTTCCACCTGATTGAGAAGGCATCCAGACTTAAAGATCGGTCTCTCGGGTCTAGGGAGCAGAAGAGCCTGACCTGTCTGTTCTTTCTTGTGGCGAATAAATCCACTTCTGGTTGACCCCAAAGCCTGGTTATCTTGGAGAACACCCTCCGATTCAGGGACCACTCTCCTTGACGTAAGAGATGACGGCTTAGGAAGTCTGCCTGCAGATTGTCCTTGCCCCTTATATGAACCGCCGATATTGATCTTAGATTGGCTTCCGCTAGTTCTAGAATCTGATGCGAGAGGTTCATTAAGGACCCGCTTCGGGTACCTCCCTGGCGATTCACGAACGCCACCGCTGTGACATTGTCCGAGGCAATCTTCAGGTCTGTCCCCCGAATCATCGGCAGAGCTTGTCTGATCGCCTGCAGGATGGCCTCTAGTTCTCTGTGATTTGAGGACTTTTTCCTGGATTCTTCGTTCCATGATCCCTGGAATAAGAGGCCCCTGACCTGGGCTCCCCAACCCGTAGAGCTTGCATCCGTAATCATGGATAGAGGGTTCTCCTCTCTCCAAGGCCGGCCTGCCTGGAGGTTCTCCTCTCTTAGCCACCATCTCAGGGAATCCAGGATCTGTTGAGGAAGTGTAATCCTCTGGTCCAAGGAGGACTGGTCCCCCCTCCAGTTCTCCAACATGAAGAGCTGTAAGGGCCTTGCGTGATACATCGCCCAAGACACCGCTGGGATTGCCGCTGTAAAGAGACCCAGAGTCCTCATAATGTCCCTTATGGTAGGGGATGGCTGTCTGTACAGCCTCTCCACCGAGGCTACTATCTTCACCACCTTGTCCTGAGGAAGGAAAGATCTCTGCTGAGTGGAATCTAATGTGATGCCGAGAAATATCTTTGATCTGGCCGGAGTGAGGGAGGACTTCTTCAGATTTACCATCCAGCCCAGGCGATGTAGGATCTTCATCACCACCTTTATTAAGATCTGCAACTCTTCTGCCGAACCTGCTATCAGCAGGAAGTCGTCCAGATATGGCACAAAGGTGCCCTGATATTTCCGTATGTAGGCTCCCACCTCCGATATTAGTTTTGTGAAAACTCTCGGTGCTATCGCCACTCCAAAGGGCAGAGCTCTGAATTGGAAGTGCTCTATCTTGCCGTCCATCCTCACCGCCACTCTCAGGAATCTCTGACTGTCCGGATGAATAGGGACGTGGTAATAAGCATCCGCTAAGTCTATGGAAGCCATAAAACAATCCTGAAAGAGCAGGTTTACGGTTGACTTTATCGATTCCATCTTGAACTTTTCCACTTTTAGGTAGCAGTTTAGTGGTTTTAAATTTATAATGGTCCGGAATGTTCCGTCCGGTTTCTTTATAAGGAACAGGGTTGAATAAAATCCTGTCCCTCGATCCTGCAGTGGCACCTGCCGTAGCACCTCCTTTTCCAATAGGGATCTTACTTCGGTCTCTAGAGCCTGTCTTTCTGCTCTTCCGGCCACTGAGGTTATCTTGAAACGCTGTGGGGGAGGGGATAGAAAAGGTAATTTTAGGCCATCTTGTATGATCCCCAAAATCCACTTGCTCCCTGAAATCTTGCTCCACTCCGCCTTGAACAGGGAGAGCCTTCCCCCCACAGGACCCCTGGCGTCATTGCTGACCGGGACGTTTACTGGAATCCTGAGGCCGGGAAAACATGAATCCCTTAGACCTCCTAGAGGGTCGCCACCCCTCCTTCTTGTCTCCGGATCTCTGAGGAGATCTAAATCGCCGTGAGGGGCGAAAAAACTTCCTCTCTTGAGGCCTTGTACTAGGAAAACCTCTCTTCCTGTCAGCTGCCTTTTCCAAGATGTTGTCTAGTGCAGACCCAAACAAGAATTCCCCTTCACAGGGAATACTACACAGATGACTTTTAGATGGGAGGTCACCTGTCCAGTTTTTCAGCCATAAGGCCCTTCTGGCAGAATTAGATAAGGCTACCGATCTTGCCGATAACCTTAAGGCGTCCACCGAGGCATCGGCTAAGAAGGCAGAGGCCTTCTGTGCAGTGGTAACCTCCGAGATGAGATGTGACCTGGATGCACCAGCCTTAATCTTCTCCTCCAGCTGGGAAAGCCAAACAAAAAGAGACCTAGAAACGCATGTAGCCGCGACATTGGGTTTGAATGCGCCCGCTGCTGCCTCCCAGGAACGCCTTAAGAAGCCATCTGCCTTCTTATCCATAGGATCTTTAAGCACACCTGAATCCTCAACTGGAAGCGCACTCTTTCTAGACACTTTAGACACGGCAACATCTACTTTTGGCGCCTTGTCCCAAATCTCTGTCTCCTTCTCAGGAAAGGGATACTTCCGCTTCATAGCTCTAGGGATAAAAACCTTCTTGTCTGCCTTGCGCCATTCTGCCTGGATAAGGGAGGAAATATTCTCATGGATAGGAAAAACCTTTCTCTTCTTTTCTCCTAGACCCTGGAACATAACGTCTGTTACAGAGCGTTCTTCTTTTTCATCTTCTAACTCCATAGTTGATCTTACTAATTTTACTAGATGATCAATATCCTCTATAGGAAACAGGGGTCTGCCTGACCTGTCCTCCTCCTCTGACTCAGATGATTCTCCCGAACTAGGGCCAGAATCTTCAAGTTGCCTGGAAGTGCCTGGGGAATTCTCTGACCTGAGGGATCTCCTTATTTCTTGCACAGAACTACGCACTTCCTGCTGGATTAGCATACGCATGGATTCAAACAAGGTCGACTGCTCTTGTGCTAACAGGCGCTGAACACACTGGTCACAGTTAGGTTTTAAATAAGAGTCAGGCAGATTATCTCCACAGATTCTACATGCATGATGCTTAGACTTTACAGTGGCTTTCCCCTTACGAGATTCTTCCCTCTAAAATAAGAATCACATAAGACATCATCAGAACCAGTTTAAAGGCATGGTAAGGCCACACTCACCAATCAGCGGACTATCCCCCTACTCAAACTTTACCGTAGCGGTGTCCACCGACTCTCTACCACCTTCATTAGAACTCATCTTATTCAGTGGTGAGGATACAGCTCCGTTTTCATCCACGACTGGAGCAACTCCTGTGGCTGGCTGTGGGTGCTAGAAACAACACACAGGACTCCTGTGTGGGATCTCCTTTTAAAATTACCGCGTCTGACGTCATCTCCCATGTGGACGCTGGGCGGCGCGTCACTTCCGGTCCTCACCGGAAGTGGAGCCGGCGCCATTTTGGGGAAGACCATCGCAGAGGAAGAGGCCAGCGCTCAGCCGCCCTTCCACACACACGCCTCCACTCCGGATCGGAGGCGTGCCGGAGTCCGCCCGCACCCACAGACTGCGCTGCACCTCGCAGCATTCACCTCTCCACCGCCGCCGAGTGACCACCCTCCGGTAAGCCTCGGCGGGGGACCTGTGCAGCCACCTGGGGGTACCTGGGACTCCCATTCCCCCCTTTCACCGCGACTCCTGAGCCTCACCGAGACTCACTGGATCCCCCGTCAGGGACAGGAAACCACTGAAGGAGATGGGGCGTACCGCAGAATTTGAAGTCTGGGTTTCCTGTCCCTGGGGGCGGATCCCTCTCTGGTTGGGTGCTGTCGTGGTGAGAGGGGGAAACGCACATTTTGCATCAGAGTGCAATCAGTTTTCAGTAAGAGTTTGTTCAGTGTCTCAGTTTATCACGCGCGTTTTCAATGCAATTTCAATGCGTTTTTCACGCGCCGAAAATGCGCGTGAAATGGACTCAGGGTTGAGCTCTATCTTTTCTATGGCAATTGATGCGAGAAAAAGGCATTGCACTTGCATTGCACTTGCGTGTGTCTCAGAGTGCAATGCATTTTTGATGCATCTCCATGGACTTGTATGGTGCGTTTTTCACGCGCGTGACTTGCAAAAGTAGAGCATGTCGAGATTTAAACTCGTGTTAAAAAAAACCGAGTGTGTGCGTGAAAAAAAATGCAAGTCTGAAAAGACCCATTGGTTACAATGGGTTAGAGTGCAATGCAAGTTCTGCACGTCAAAAGCATGCGCAGAAAACGCGCATGAAAAACACAAGTGTGAAAGGGGCCTAAGTTGCAACAACAGAGCTTTTCAGTGTTGCACCTGATATAACTTTAGAATCCAGATGTGGGCATACTAAAAACAGTCGCAATTTTGATACAAATAAATTTACGCATATGTAAAAGTTTTGGAAGGGGTTGCGATTTGAGACTTTTCAAAAAAAATTCCCAGAAACACAAAAGATGTGTTGATGTGATCATCGGAAAAAAATAACCTAATTGTTTTGACAAATTCTAAATGATTGATAAATATTTTTTGAAGTGTAGTTTGGCCTAATTCTTTGTTAAGCACACCAAGATTTACCTGACAGCCATATAATACTTTAATGGTGTGTAGACAAGAGCTGAAGAACCGGATCATTTATGAGAGCCGTTAGATAATGAATTTGATTTACTTCAGCAGCTTTGCACCAAGCTTACATTTCCTGTACCCTCACAGACCTTTTTTGTTTCGGTATTTGTAGCTTTTTTATTCTTTTTTTACTTGCTGAAATCTGTCATTAAGTAGTTCATAAATAATACAGGAAACTGTAAAAGAACTGAGCGATGACAAAAAGTGGCAGAATTATGGCGCAGATTACTGTTATTTTGGACGTAATGCACAAATCCAGACATACACTTAAATACATAAAATTAACAAGTGGGACATGTTCTAAGATATATTAAAGTTTTGTTACGATCTCTGAAGAAATTACTGTAAGTTACTGACCTACTCTACAATTTAGAGCTTAGAGGAGTACTATAACATGGTGAGGAATGATAATAGGATTGCTTTGGATGGATAAAGTATAGTGGCCCAGATTTACTAAAAACAATCAATCTGCTAGTGTACACTGCTTAGAGTACAGAGGGCGCCAGATTCATTAAAAATGTGGCACCCTTTCTTCAAAAATGTGGCAATCCCTGCACTGTCCTGACAGAGTGCACCAACTGTTTTTGGTGCACCATTAACATGGGTCGTGCGAGACAGTTCTGTTGGACTTTGCGTGATAAATTTGGGGCATGTTCCAACGGTGCACCGGAACGCCTCTTTCAGTGCTACTTGAAGATTAGTGGATCCACGACACAAAATGGTTGCATGCGACACATAAGTGGTGTAGACATTTCTTAAATACATGTGCAAGCAGTTTCCACATAAAAGAATGTGCTAAGTCCAAAAGAAAAGTGGTGCAGGGGCTATAGTACATCTGGGCCAGTGTGTTACCTAGATTTAACCTATTATCAAGTTTATCACAGAGTCTAGTAATTGTCTTCTTATACTGGTTCACATTGAATCTGGTATATTTTCCATTCCTATCTTTAAAAGGAACTTGTCAACACATTTTACACAAATACAGCTAGTGGCAGGTTCCTAGTGCCATGGGGCAGATTTGTCAAACTACCTAAGAGTAAGAATGTGATTAGTTGCCCATGGCAACGCACTTCTTTTAGCTAAAAATAGTTTCCTTTATGTTCCCATAAAATCAGAGTCATAAACTTGCCTCATATCCAGGGATCTGTAGAGCAAGTCAGGGGGCATAGCCTCATGTCATGTGACCAGGGTGTCAGGCAAGTTTAAGACTCTGATTTTATGGGAATCTGAGGGGAATCATTTTTAGCTAAAAGAAGGGTATCAGGTATCAGTTAGTAACATAAAAAATTCCGCCACTAGCTCTATTTCTGAAAACTGTGGTGACAAGTTCCCTTTAACACCTTAAGGACACGGCCTAAAATGGCCTCCAGGACACAGATTTTCAAAAAGACATAACTTTTTTTTATTGTTTTATCCAACATAGGCATATGGGGGCTTGTTTTTTGCAGTAAGATATGTAAGTTCCAATGGGTTAATTTTTATGGTA
Source organism: Engystomops pustulosus (assembly GCF_040894005.1). NCBI lineage: Eukaryota > Metazoa > Chordata > Amphibia > Anura > Leptodactylidae > Engystomops > Engystomops pustulosus. The sequence continues at coordinate 169,127,527 of NC_092414.1, forward strand.
AAAATAGAATAATGATTCAAAGTTATTAGCTATTTTCTTCAGCGGAACAGAACAAACAGCTGTTTGCAACTTGTATTATAATTAAAACTTTTACTCCGTTCACCATACATTATGATAAACATAATACATTAATCTGTAGGTTAATATGATTAAAAAGACACCATATCCCATTTTTAACATCACCTGTAAAACTTCCGTATATACCCGACTATAAGCCGAGACCCCTAAGTGTACCATCAAAAACTGGGAAAACCTATTGACTCAAGTATAAGCCGAGGGTGAGAAATGCATTGGTCACAGACCCCCCCCCCCAGTATATAGCCAGCCTGCCCCCAGTAGTATACAGCCTGCTTCCAGTAATGTACAGCCTGCCCCCAGTAGTATACAGCCAACCCCCAGTAGTATACAGCTTGCCCCAGTAGTATACAGCTTGTTCCAGTAGTATACAGTTTTCCCCAGTAGTATACAGCCTGCCCCCAGTAGTATACAGCTTGCCCCCAGTAGTATATAGCTTGCCCCAGTAGTATACAGCTTTCCCCCAGTAGTATACAGCCTTCCCCCAGTAGTATACAGCCTGCCCCCAGTAGTATACAGCTTGCCCCCAGTAGTATACAGCTTGCCCCAGTAGTATGCAGCTTGCCCCAGTAGTATACAGCTTGCCCCAGTAGTATACAGCCTGCCCCCAGTAGTATACTGCTTGCCCCCAGTTATATACAGCCTACCCCCAGTAATATACAGCGAGCCCAGCATTAAAAAAAAAATAATAAACGTATATACTCACCCTCCGGTGGCCCTGATGCGTAGCACTGCTCCCCCGATGTCCATAAGATCAGTATTCGACCTCTCTGGAGACGTTATTTTATATACTCATCATTGATTTACATCAATACGTGTGAGTGACACTTTTCAACATATCAAACTGTGCAGCCAACCATACTTTGTCAGTTAGTGTATGTGGCACTTGAGAATCAGTTCATCTATACTTAGTAATATGATTAACAATACAGATATTAAATTCCACTGGCCCTTGATGGTCACTGTGTTCTTCAGCCACGCTGTGCCATACATCCACCTGATCAATACAGTACACTTTCTGCTCTTATACCACTAAAAAAAATAACCAGACACCATATTTAAATATTTCGTCATGGCTAAATCTCCCTTGAGGCAGTTTGGTAAGTATCTTTTCACTCAACATTTTGTACCTTATTTGTGCACAAATATTTAAGCTCCAGCATGACATTTAAAAAGCATAAAAAGACTGCAATATTCAATAAAATATTACACGGAAAACAAGGAAGAATGTAAAATTGAGGATCCACAGAGAAATCTGTCTTGCATCAAGAAGATATAGTACAGTACATTAAGGTTATATACTGTAAAACATCTGCCTGATCCATTCCTCATAAGCATGCAGCCTTTACATTTAACTTTAGATTGATTTTATGATGAAACCTTATTATACATGAATTGTTCAATGGCTGTGACTTCTCCACTGTTTCTCCTCCCTCGAGAAATATGAACCTAAGTTCATAACTAAAGAATAATGGGTATCTTGGAAAATTGCTAAATGTAAAACCAGGAATAAAAACTGAGATGTAGGAAGACAGGAGACAATAGGGAAACACAGTCTTGAAAATAGAACCTCCATTAACATAAAAAAGTCAGAAAGATTGAAAAAAATTATACAGCCAGGCTAGATCAATCTATTATCATAAGAATTGATCCGGAGGACACAACTGGGATGTAAATGGACAATGCTGCAACAAAAAAATCTTAATAATTGACACTTCATTCTTTAAAAAAATTGTAAATATAATTCCAGTTCAATAGGAAGTTAATCCCTTGTGGTGTAATTAGGGGAGGTAAAAAATGATAAAATACCTTAAAGAAATTTTTTTTTCTTTCTTTAAAAAATGAAATAACGAAAATTGTAGCAATCCCAAATCATAATATTATAAAGTAATAAAGTAGCAGAACATAAAATAAATATGTTTAGATTCATGGGTGGTTATTTATTTTATCTGTGTTTGTTTTAGCTGGTTTTTACCTCTTTTATTTCCCTCTGCTACTTTGGTAATTTATCAATCTCACTTTTTCATTTGTGTTAAATGTTTTTTTTTTTTTTTCAGATCTCTTTCTCAAGAATGTCATTTATTTTCCAAAATTTCCTTTAGTATGGTTTCAAAATGTCTCCAGAAAGGGGCAAAAATTGCACAGTGCCAAAAAAGGAAGAAAAATAAAGATGAATGACCCCCATGGTATTTTTGTGGACCCTGGGCTCAGTCACATGATGTTCATTTGGGATTGACAGGGACTTGCGTTAGATAAACTACAGGGTTGAGTAAATGAGCACATGTATCAAATTATTGCCTTGGTCTTTCTTCATTATTTGTACCTATTTTTGGCGGATGTTAACTTTTTTTTCTAACACAGTTTCCATTCCAGATGTGAATGTTGCAACTTTTTTAAAAAACTTTTTTAAAAGTCTAAAGTTTGCACAAAACCCTACCTGCCACCCTACAAGGCATACAAAATACCTGAGAGCTGATTGCCATCCCTAGAGACTATTTTTGCAACCTTTGTTTGAAAAGTCCCAAATTCACCAAAGACCTAAACTCCTCAAATGCCACGTGTATTAATAAGAAAAAACCATTAAGATACAAAAGCCATACTTAATATACACATGCCCCAATAAAAGTGAAGTCCCCACTTTCAATCCAAAAAGAATGGAAGCAATGAAAACCAATTTTTTTTTTTTTAACAAAACATTACTGTGCCTTGTAAGCGAACCTGGTGGGTTTTCAGGTTACATTTCAAGGTCTGAAATGGGGGGGGGGGGGCAGTCTGACACATTTTGGTATAGAGTAACAAAGCATGGGAGATGCATGGGAGAAGTCCTGGATGGGGTAGTGATGCGGTTATGCACACATCCAATTTCACTGTAATTGGAATTTTTTTCCAGCTAATTAGCATGAAATATTAAATACCTTCACTAGGAAGTACAATTTGTTTAGCACAAAACAAGCTCTCATATAAGGACTCATTCACACAGCTGTAATTGGGGCCATGATCTACCTGCACAATTTGAGACCAGATAACGGCCCCCATTGAGGTATATGGCACCCAGTCACCCAGGGGCAGTAAGTACAAAGTATCTTGACGCACCGTGACCGAGCTGGGTGTCCACTCATCTTTCAATGGAGAGGGGAAGGGTTAGGAACACTCACTGTCCCTCCCTCCTCCACCAGGCCCTGTGCTGTGCCCAGGATGCAGTCTAGACAAGCACATAGCCTTGTGAATAGAGATTAACTCTGTACATGGAGAAATGAAAAAGTTGGATTTTTAAATGAGGGAGAAAATAAAGAAAATGCAAAAAAAAGTGCATAGTTTGGAAGGGGTTAATCATAATTATTATAATTTTATAGACCATTAAAAATGCTAATTATTGTACATACAGATTATTCTCTTCATTAAATGTGCATTATACAGTCATACCTACCACATACAGTACCATGATCACTTTTCATCATATTCTTTGGGAAAAAGATGGAAGCAATATCACTAGTGCAACTCTTTTAATAACGCACCTGTCTAACATTATATTTCTTACAACTCATGCTTTCTCTGAGCAATGAAGGATTTCCAATAATGGAAAGTTTCTGGCTATGTTTTTATTTTTCTCCCTGATGTACAGTATTTGATTGTTGTAAAGTTGGTGGACGTGCCCGGAAAGTAAATGTCCCACTGTGGGCCTGATTTACTAATGGGCTACAAGCAAAAGATATAAAAACTTGCACGGAGCCAGGTTCACTTTCACAATATATTATTTCTTATACATCCATCATAAATATTATGACACAGTTTGTGCAGTCTGTGCCAAAATCACTTAACTGCACCATAGAAATATTTTATATTGCTAAACATACACCTGTATTTGAGTTTTTTCTGTCCACAAAATGGCAAGTTATTTAATTTAAAGCACTATATTGCTTCAGTACAAAAACATTCAGATGACAAGAAAATATGGAAGTATCAATGTCACTATTGAAAGTAAGTTCATTCCATAAATGAACCATTTCTCCGAGGTAGAACTGAGCAATAAGTAGAGATGTGTAAGTAGAGATGTAGAGAGGGTGTAGATTCATATTTGTCAGGGGGTCCTGCTTCAATTCTATATGTACTGCCTATATTCCTAAAGCTATAGGATTCATGATGCCTACCTGCTGTTGTAATTTGATGACCTGGGGTGTCAGGCCCCCAAACCATGAGCACTTAGCCTACCAAGTGTGGGTGCGAGAGGACTATTAGGTGTCGGTCCCTGCTGGTGCTGTGTTGTGGCGACTCTGGCTGCCACTAGTGTAGGTTACTGTGAAGTGGTTAGCAGGCATCTGCAATTTGATCAAAATGAAGCTAATAACCTAGAGTTTAATTTCTTAACATCTTAAAACAACATGTAACTTATCTGCACATCACATTTTGGTTGAAGCTGTATGGAGCAGGCTCATGGGCTGAGCCTGCCCAACAGGCTCCACAGGCTGAGCCTGCTCCATACTCAGCAGGTGTCAGCTGCATTATGCAGCTAACACCCGCATTTAACACTCACAATTGGTACTAGCACCCATCATGAGTGTTAACTAGAGATGAGCGAACATACTCGTCCGAGCTTGATGCTCGATCGAGCATTAGCGTACTCGTAACTGCTCGTTGCTCGGACGAGTATTTCGCCCGCTCGAGAAAATGGCAGCTCCCGCCGTTTTGCTTTTTGGCGGCCAGAAACAGAGCCAATCACAAGCCAGGAGACTCTGCACTCCACCCAGCATGACGTGGTACCCTTACACGTAGATAGCAGTGGTTGGCTGGCCAGATCAGGTGACCCTGGGATAGACTAGCCGCTGCCCGCGCTGCTCGGATCATTCTCTGTCTGGATGCCGCTAGGGAGAGAGCTGCTGCTGCTCAGGGAAAGCGTTAGGGTGTTCTATTAGCTTACTGTTAGGCAGGAGTGATTCTAAAAGAACCCAACAGCCCTTCTTAGGGCTACAATAACGTTATAATTTTTTTTTTTTTTTATTTGCAGCTAGTACCATATTGTGAGGAATTAGCAGGGGGACTTGCTACCGTTGTGTTTAGCTCTTAGTGACACACATATCCACCTCAAACACCAAAGTGGGAAAATTTATTAGGGGTTTGAGTAGAATTAGGCACAGTCTGCCAGTTTCTTTTTATTTTACGTTTATTTTTTTCATAACTCAGCGTCATCTCATCTGGCATAGTAGTGTGCTGTAATACTTGGCTAGAAAATAGCCATAGGAGAATACAAACGTCTTAATTACGCCTACAGTAGCGTTATATATATTTGATTTCTGGTTGATCTGCTGGTGGCTGTACTTGCTGCAGTGCATCTACTATCAAATTGGGAGCAATTTGGAGTCAGACTTGCGACCACTGTGTTTTAGTGACGCACATATCCATCGCAAAGACCGAAGTGGGAAAATTTATTAGGGCCCGGGGTTGTATTTCAACTAGGCACAGTCTGCCATTTCCTTTTTTATTTTACGTTTATTTTTTTCATAACTCAGCGTCATCTCATCTGGCATAGTAGTGTGCTGTAATACTTGGCTAGAAAATAGCCATAGCAATAGGATAGCATCGTTTGGTTTTAAAAACTAAAAAACACAAAAAAAAAACAAAAAAAAAAAAAAAAGTTAAAAAAAAAATACAAGTTATAACTCTCATTTTCAAAATGTTTAACCCGAGGGCTAGGGGTAGAGGACGAGGGCGGGGACGTGGGCGTCCAACTACTGCAGGGGTCAGAGGCCGTGGTCCTGGGCGGGGTGAGACACCACCTGCTTATGAGGGAGCAGGGGAACGCCGCAGAGCTACACTCCCTAGGTTCATGTCTGAAGTTACTGGGAATCGTGGTAGAGCACTGTTGAGGCCAGAACAGTGCGAACAGGTGATGTCGTGGATTGCCGACAATGCTTCGAGCAATTTGTCCACCAGTCAGTCTTCCACGCAGTCCACCCATGTCACCGAAATCGGCACTCCTCCAGCTCCTGCACCTCAGCCTCCTCCCCCCCAGTCTGCCCCCTCCCAGCAAAATTTGCCATTTGAACCGGCATACTCTGAGGAACTGTTTTCTGGACCCTTCCCACAGTCACAAACCACTTGTCCGGTTGCTGATGAGCAATTTTCCGATGCCCAGGTTTTCCACCAGTCGCAGTCTGTGGGTGATGATGACCTTGTTGACGTAGTGGAAGAAGTGTGTAAAGAGGTGTCCGACGATGAGGAGACACGGTTGTCAGACAGTGGGGAAGTTGTTGTCAGGGCAGGAAGTCCGAGGGGGGAGCAGACTGAGGGATCGGAGGATGATGAGGTGACAGACCCAAGCTGGGTTGAGAGGCCGGGTGAACACAGTGCTTCTGAGACGGAGGAGAGTCCTCGACCAGAACAGGTTGGAAGAGGCAGTGGTGGGGCCAGACGGAGAGGCAGGGCCAGAGCTGGTGCATCAGCGCCAAATGTGTCAACTAGTGAAGCTCCCGTGGCGAGGGCTCCTGCGGCGAGGGCTAGATTTTCAGAAGTCTGGAGGTTCTTTAAGGAAACACCGGATGACCGACGGACTGTGGTGTGCCACATTTGCCAAACCAGGATCAGCAGGGGTTCCACCACTACTAGCTTAACTACCACCAGTATGCGCAGGCATATGAATGCTAAACACCCCACTCAGTGGCAACAAGCGCGTTCACCTCCGGCCGTGCACACCACTGCTCCTTCCCCTGTGTCAGCTGATAGTCAGCCCCCTGCCCAGGACCCTGCCACAAAAACCCCATCGTCACCTCCACGATCCTCCACAGCATCCACCAGCGTTCAGCTCTCCATACCCCAGACGCTGGAGCGGAAACGCAAATATAGTGCAACCCACCCGCACGCCCAAGCCCTTAATGTGCACATCTCCAGATTGCTAAGCCTGGAGATGCTGCCCTATAGGCTAGTAGAGACCGAGGCCTTTCGCAGCCTCATGGCGGTGGCCGCCCCTCGGTATTCGGTCCCCAGCCGCCACTACTTTTCCCGATGTGCCGTCCCAGCCCTGCACCAGCACGTGTCAGACAACATAATCCGTGCCCTGACCAACGCCGTTTCTGACAAGGTCCACCTGACCACGGACACGTGGATGAGTGCTGCCGGGCAGGGCCACTATATATCTCTGACGGCACATTGGGTTAACTTGGTGGAGGCTGGGACCGAGTGTGACCCTGCGGCTGGTCATATACTGCCGATGCCGAGGATTGCGGGGCCTACCTCGGTCCAGGTGTTTGAGGCCTACTATGCCTCCTCCTCCTCCCACCCCTCCTCCACCTCCTCCTCCGAACGACCATCCGTGGGCATGGCGCCATCAGTCGGTAGCTCCAGGCACAGCAGCAGTGCCGTCGCTAAGCGACAGCAGGTGGTGCTCAAACTGCTGAGCCTAGGCGATAAAAGGCACACCGCCCAAGAACTATTACAGGGCATCACGGCGCAGACTGATCTGTGGCTGGCACCGCTGAACCTGAAGCCAGGCATGGTTGTGTGTGACAACGGCCGTAACCTGGTGGCGGCTCTGCAACTCGGCAGACTGACACATGTGCCATGCCTGGCCCATGTGTTAAATCTGATAGTTCAGCGTTTCCTCAAGACATACCCCAATCTGTCTGATTTGCTCACGAAGGTGCGCCGCATCTGTGCGCATTTCAGGAAGTCCAGCACAGATGCTGCCACTCTCAGGGCAGCGCAGCGCCGCCTCCAACTGCCCGCTCACCGACTGTTGTGCGACGTGCCCACGAGGTGGAATTCAACACTGACCATGTTATCCAGAGTTTACCAGCAGCGCCGAGCGATTGTAGACTGCCAGATGTCAACTTCCACCAGAACTGGTAGTCAGGTCAGTCAGCTTCCTCAAGTCTACAATGAGGAGTGGACGTGGATGTCTGATATCTGTCAGGTGCTGAGTAACTTTGAGGAGTCAACACAGATGGTCAGTGGCGATGCCGCCATCATCAGCCTCACCATCCCGCTGCTTGGCCTGTTGAAAAACTCTCTGGTCAGCATGAAGTCGGAAGCTTTGCGCTCCTCACAAGAGACAGGGGAAGAAGATTCCCTTGTTGATAGCCAAAGCACCCTTAGGTCTGTTTCTCAGCGCATATCGGAGGAGGTGGAGGTGGAGGAGGATGAGGAGGAAGAGGATTAGAATGTTGGCGAGACACAAGAGGGGACCATTGTTGAGTCCTACACTGTTGAGCGTGTATGGGCAGAAGAAGAGGAGTTGGAGGAGTTGGAGGAGGAGGAAATGGACAGTCAGGCCAGTGAGGGGAGTGAATTCTTACGCGTTGGTACTCTGGCGCATATGGCAGATTTCATGCTAGGCTGCCTATCCCGTGACCCTCGCGTTCAAAGAATTTATTCCAGCACCGATTACTGGGTGTTCACTCTCCTGGACCCACGGTACAAGCAAAATCTTTCCACTCTCATCCCTGGAGAGGAAAGGAGTGTGAGAATGCATGAATACCAGCAGGCCCTGGTGCACAAGCTGAAACAGTATTTCCCTTCTGACAGCGCTAGCGGCAGAGTGCGTAGTTCTGCGGGACAAGTAGCGAGGGAGAGTAGGCGAGCAGGCAGCTTGTCCAGCACTGGCAAGGGTACGCTTTACAAGGCTTTTGCCAGCTTTATGTCACCCCAGCAAGACACTGTCACCTGTCCCCAGTCTCGGCAGAGTAGGGCTGATCTTTACAGAAAGATGGTGAGGGAGTACGTAGCTGACCATACCATCGTCCTAAATGATCACACAGCTCCCTACAACTACTGGGTTTCAAAGCTGGACATGTGGCACGAACTGGCGCTCTACGCCTTGGAGGTTCTTGCCTGCCCTGCCGCTAGCGTCTTGTCAGAGCGGGTTTTCAGTGCAGCTGGTGGCATCATCACCGATAAGCGTACACGCCTGTCGACTGACAGCGCTGACAGGCTGACGCTTATCAAGATGAATAAAGCATGGATTTCTCCTAATTTCAAATCTCCAGCAGGTGAAGGAAGCTCAACCTGAATAATTTATCCACTCCTCCTCCTCCTCATTTTCCTCCTTCTCCTCCTCTTTCTACAGTAAAGCAGAGGAAACTGGCTGTTTTTTGACAGGGCCCACTGGCTCTAGGTATAGTACTTTATGCATTTAATTTTTCTGGAGGGCCACCGACACGGTCCTCTGTTTTAAACAATTTTTGGGAGTGCCACATACAGGCACTCAATCTATTCAATTTTTCTGGAGGGCCACCTTTCCGGTCCTCTGTTTTAAACAATTTTTTGGGACTGCCACATACAGGCACTCAATCTATTCCATTTTTCTGGAGGGCCACCTACCTGCTCCTCTGGTTTAAAAACTTTTTTGGACTGCCACATACAGGCACTCAATCTATTCCATTTTTCTGGAGGGCCACCTACCTGCTCCTCTGGTTTAAAAACTTTTTTGGACTGCCACATACAGGCACTCAATCTATTCCATTTTTCTGGAGGGCCACCTACCTGCTCCTCTGGTTTGAAAACTTTTTTGGACTGCCACATACAGGCACTCAATCTATTCCATTTTTCTGGAGGGCCACCTACCTGCTCCTCTGGTTTGAAAAATTTTTTGGACTGCCACATACAGGCACTCAATCTATTCCATTTTTCTGGAGGGCCACCTACCTGCTCCTCTGGTTTGAAAAATTTTTTGGACTGCCACATACAGGCACTATCCAAATTGAATTGTCTCCATAGCAGCCTCCACACGTTGTCTCCATTGCTACCTCCAAAAGTCGTCCATATAGCTGCCTCCATACATCGTCCCTTTATCAAACGAGGTTTGTCAGTCCGAAATTTGGGTTGTTTTCATGGATTCCACATCAAAGTTGTTAACTTTGTCGCCACCCTGCTGTGTTATCCACAAAATACACTGGCAAACTTTTACCATTTACGGATATTATTTCAGCGCTTCTTGCGCATCTGTTTACATTCCCCTCACCCGCCATATCCTAAACTTATAAGAACGCTACTACACTTGATCTTATACAAAAGGTTCTTAGAAGTGCTGTTTGGGGAGTAGCCTAGAGACAGGGGCTTGGATTGGCGAAAGCTCGCCTAGCAGCGGAGCGCCAGCTCCATGCGCATCATGCGCTTCTTGCGCATCTGTTTACATTCCCCTCACCCGCCATATCCCAAACTTATAAGAACGCTACTACACTTAACTTGGTGCAGGCTGGGACCGAGTCTGACCCTGGGGCTGGTCATATACTGCCGACGCAGAGGATTGCGGGGCCTACCTCGGTCCAGGTCTCAAAGGCCTACTATACCTCCAAATCCTCCCACCCCTCCTCCACCTCCTCCTCCTCCGAATTACCATCCGTGGGCATGGCGCCATCAGTCGGTAGCTCTAGGCACAGCAGCAGTGCCGTTGCTAAGCGACAGCAGGCGGTGCTCAAACTGCTGAGCCTAGGTGATAAAAGGCACACCGCCCAAGAGCTATTGCAGGGCATTCCACATCAAACTTGTTAACTTTGTCGCCACCCTGCTGTGTAAGCCACAAAATATACTGGAAAACTTTTTTCATTTACGGATATTATTTCAGCGCTTCTTGCGCAGATGTTTACATTCCCCTCACCCGCCATATCCCAAACTTATAAGAACGCTACTACACTTGATCTTATCCGAAAGGTTCTTAGAAGTGCTGTTTGGGGAGTAGCCTAGAGACAGGGGCTTGGATTGGCGAAAGCTCGCCTGGCAGCGGAGCGCCAGCTCCATGCCAAGAACCAACTAACATAGTTTTAACTGCAGCACCTTTAATCTACTACTAGTTCACTGCCTCCATACATCGTCCCCTTATCAAACGAGCTGTGTCAGGCAGAATTTTGGATTGTTTTCATGGCTTCCATGTTAACTTTGTCGCCACCCTGCTGTGTAATCCACAAAATATACTGGCAAACTTTTATCATGTACCAATATTATTTGAGCGCTTCTTGCTCACCTCCTTTGGTTCCTCTCTGCTACCCATTGGTTTGAAGCCTGAGTCCATTTAGGGTATGTCGCCATGCCACTCTCTAGCCTTCCGCTGCTGCCGCTGCCTCTGCATGCCGTCCCCTATAGTGTCAGGGTCAATTATTGGATGTTTTAGATGCTATCTAGCTTCATTCTGTCACTCTGTCATGGCCATGCTGTTGCCCATAATTTTGGCATAATGGTGCATTTAAGCAGCCTCAGAGGCATCCATGCATGCTGCCCCTGCTGTTTCCTGTCCATTTCCGTGGTGTTTCCATCCTTTTCTGAGGTTCCCAGGTGTTTGGCCAAGCTTCCCTGTGCAGAGCCTTGGTCCCCTTGAAAAATGCTCGAGTCTCCCATTGACTTCAATGGGGCTCGTTACTCGAAACGAGCACTCGAGCATCGGGAAAAGTTCGTCTCGAATAACGAGTACCCGAGCATTTTAGTGCTCGCTCATCTCTAGTGTTAACCCTTTAAGTGCTGCCATCATAACACGATGGCGGCAATTATGTGACTGTGCCACATGGCTGTCTCCATCTTTTATTTAGCCAGTGTCCCGGTGATCTCATTGGAGGGTGATGGCCAGTTGCTATGACAGCCAGAAACCTTACTAAGCAGCATTCTGTACAGGATCCTACCATTGGCAGTAGTATTGCAGTGTAAGTGATCATACCCCCCTTCAAAGAAAATTGAAAAAAACCTAAAAGTTCAAATTACCCTAATTTGCCTAGAACACAAATAAAAAGTAAATAAACAAGCATGGACACATATATGCTAAATATAATCATGTCCAAAAGACCCACTCTATAAACAGTTATTCCTAGTGGTGAACCCTGTTACGGAAAATAGCACACAATGAACAGCTATTTACCATTTTACAACACATCTAAGTTTGAATAAAAAGTGATCTAAAGGTTATACTGTCACTAAAATGCTACTTCTCCTGCAAAACAATGACACCTTACACAGGTTCATACACCAAAGTATGAAAAAATTATTGGTGTCAGAATAGGGTGAAACAAAGAATTTATTTCTGTATAAAAAGCCAGAATTTTTAAAAATATATTTGAATCTTATAAAACCTATATAAATTTTGCATTCCTACGATCATACCGACCCAAAGCATAAAGAAGATGTAGAGTGCACAATGAAATTCGTAAAAACAAAGCTGGAAAGAAATCTAAAGTTTTTTGTTCATTTCACAGCATTTAGAAGTTTTTTCCAGTTTCCCAATGCAGGACATGAAATATTAAATAACACCACTAGGATGTACAATGTATTATGCAGAGAATAAGCCTTTATATAGCTTTATATATAGAAAAAATAAAAAGTTAGGGATTTTTGAAGGTGGGGAGAAAAATACAGAAACATAAAATTGAGATGGAAAGGGGTTAATTAAGCCTAACACCATGAAATCATTGTACAACATGTGGATTTGCAGTCCGAATCTTTTTTCTCTTCAAATTGAGGTAAAAAAATTCCAAATGTAAATCAGAGGAGTCAGTTTTATGCTACACCAGATTTATTGAAGTGTCTAATGTTGATAGTTTACCATAGGCCAGTCAAACTTTGTTCCTCCCATTAGGAGGATACGTTATTAACAGAAAAATTGCCCCAAAATTCTTATGCATTTGTATAATTTTTTAAACCTGCATCTTTTCCTGAGAAGAAACACTCTTTTTCTGAGACCAGACCCTTTTGGCTCAAACTACAAAATGTTTCTGTTGATAACAGATTGATAAATTCTGACGAATATTATGACAAATTTGGATAAATTTGGTTATATGCCCCTATCACTAAGAAGCCATGCCGTTTTTCTAAGGCCACACCCTTTTCGTTACTGTACCCTTATCATTCCCAATCCATTAGCATTTAAAGGTGTTGAGCATCTAGCAGATGTTCTCCAAGACTGTTGCTTATTTTTGTGTCGTCTTTTCAACATGAAGAAGCCGCCGTCAGAATTACATGAAACATTCCAACATATTGCATTACAAATCTTACTTCTACGAAGGGACATTCTTTTTGCAGACAACTGTACAAAGAGAATTTACTTGCAGTGACTTTTTTGAAAAGACGCCAATTATTCTTGTTGTAATATTGATTAAACTTTGACATTGAAGGAGGTCAGTCATTCTTCAGCTGAGGACTAATAAAGACTCTCGCTTCAATGTGGCCATCAACATAATAGGTCTTGTTTTAAGATACAAATTTTTCCAGCACATCACATTTATTTTACATTTATTTTAGTGACACAGTCAAAGATTATTGCCAATGGAGATCAAAGACTTCCGCTCATGAAACAAAATATACTCAATCAGAATTATCCATGCACCATAAATACCTATCTTCCTTATTAATTTGTATTAAATTTAGCAAAGACCAAATAGTGTAATTTTAAATAATTCTTAAAGTCACACTCCAGTAAAAACACAAGTCCAATATGTGAGAGACAAACATTTCCAGCAGAGCTGTTATCAGATACAATCATTGGGGGAGATTTATCATTAGTCCTATGTAGCTTCTTGGCATATAATTGTCGCAATTTTTTGAGCAAACAGTTTTCTCACTAAAAAAGATGCAACTTTAAAGTCACGCAGTGGCGGAAAAAATACCACATAGGAGGTGGTGTATGTCGGTCCATTGCTACTACAAGGGGGAGATTTTGCTCAATTTTAAAGTTTTTGCTCAAATTTATGTTTGAGGTATCTGAGAATTTCATGTGCAAAAACATTGCAAAAAGGCAGAAAATGAGCAGATGTTAAACATACGAGCGACTGGTGCAGTCTATTCCCACACAGCACACTTCAGAAGGCATTTAACACTGCACATACACCGAACTATAAATCCAACTGTTGGAAACCTGCCAGTCTAACACATAGACAACTGCTCAAAATCCTGCGTAATAATAAATCTCCCCCGTTATGTTAAGATTTCTCTTCTTCTATGCTGTCTTCTATGTTATTCATAATTAGAGATGAGCAAGCACTAAAATGCTTGAGTGCTCGTTATTCGAGACGAACTTTTCCAGAAACTCGAGTGCTCGTCTCGAATAACGAACCCCATTGAAGTCAATGGGAGACTCGAGCATTTTTCAAATGAACCATGGTTCGGGAATAAAATGTGTTATTTAATAGTCTTCTGATAAGTTAGCAGATGTATGCAAACATCTGCAATCCATTCTTCACTGTTCTGCGCGTATATTATCTCCCGACAAGTTAGCAGATGTGAAGAACAGTGAAGAATAGAATAAAAACAGTGAACACAGTGAACACAGGATCATTTAAGTGAAAAACGCAGTGAAAAACACAGTGAAGAATAGATTGCAATTGTTCGGCACATCTGCTTACTTGTCAGGAGATGCTCTGTCCCGGGATCCGCTCCTCTTCTTCCAATGAAGTCTCCCCGATCTCTCTGCCCTTCCCGATGTCTCCGTGGTGCCGCTGCCCCGATGTCTCCGTGCTGCCCCGATGTCTCCGTGCTTCCCCAATGTCTCCGTGCTGCCTCTGCCCCGATGTCTCCGTGCTGCCACTGCCCCGATGTCTCCGTTCTGCCCCGATGTCTCCGTGCTTCCCCAATGTCTCCGTGCTGCCTCTGCCCCAATGTCTCCGTGTTGCGGCTGCCCCAATGTCTCCGTGTTGCCCCGATGTCTCCATGCTGCCCCGATGTCTCCTTGCTGCCGCTGCCCCGATGTCTCCGTGCTGCCACTGCCCCGATGTCTCTGCGCAGAGTAAGCAGATGTGCCAAACATCTGTAATCTATTCTTCACTGTGTTTTTCACTGTGTTTTTTACTTAAATGATCCTGTGTTCACTGTGTTCACTGTTTTTATTCTATTCTTCATTGTTCTTCACTGTGTTTTTTTAATTAAGTGCTCGATCTCGAGCAGGGGAAATACTCGTCCGAGCAACGAGCCGTTTCGAGTACCTTAATACTCGAACGAGCATCAAGCTCGGACGAGTATACTCGCTCATCTCTATTCATAATACATCAGGAGAGTACCACATGGTCAGCTATAGACTGTACCATTGGTACTTGTTGGGGAACAGTTTAATAATAATCATACCCACCATATTTTCCATAAATGTATGAAGTATACATTATTATTGTATGACAGAGCCTTTCTCATTATCAACAGTAGCTATGATTAGTTTATTGTGGAGATTCTTTGTGGCATAGTTCAACAACAGGAAATAAGATGAGATACATCCTTTCAGATTGGATTGGGAATTTAATGAAAGGTTATAAATAGAGATGAGCGAGTATACTCGTCCGAGTATACTGCTCGGTCGAGTATTAGCATACTCGGACCGGCTCGTTACTCGGACGAGTATCTCGCCGGCTCGAGATCGAGCAGTAAATTAATAAAATAAATTGAATAAAAGTATTTTTATTGTAAAAAAAAAATATTACGCATGTTTGCAGATGTTTTACTTGTAAGAACACATTGAAATAACACTATTCTTCACTTTCCAGGTGTTCGCGTGTGTCTCCCGCTAGGTTAGGAGATGTTCGGAACATCTGGAATGTGAAGAATATTGTTCTTTAAATGTGTTCTGCACTTAAATGCTCCTGTATTCACTGTTTTTAATGTTTTAATTCTATTCTTCACTTTGCAGCTGTGCGCGCGTATCTCCGAACCTATCGGGAGATACGCGCGCACACCTGCAATGTGAAGAATAGAATTAAAACATTAAAAACAGTGAACACAGGAGCATTTAAGGGCAAAACACATTGAAAGAACACTATTCTTCACATTCCAGATGTTCGTGCACATCTCCTAACTTAGCGGGAGACACGCGCGAACACCTGCAAAGTGAAGAATAGTGTTATTTCAATGTGTTCTTACAAGTAAAACATCTGCAAACATCTGGATTTTTTTTTTGCACTGTTCTTTTACTGTTCAGTTTTATTAAAAAAATGCTCGGGTCTCCCATTGACTTCAATGGGGCTCGTTATTCGAGACGAGCACTCGAGCATCTGGAAAAGTTCGTCTCGAATAACGAGCACCCGAGCATTTTAGTGCTCGCTCATCTCTAGTTATAAACTTACTAGTTTGCCTCTTTAATTGTTGTAGAAAAAAGTCCAGCAGTAGATCAATTCCATGGAAGAATATTAAAAACACTGTCTATTTCATCACAATTAGAAACATCATGGAGCCATAATACAGAAGGGTTGATACGTTTTGAATCTCAAAGGATACTTTATTGTAGTCTGGTTAGTGTTCATCAGAGGCAATGTTATATCTGAGTCTTCCTTCATCATTACACCCGAAGCACCAAATTTCTCTTTAATTATCTGTTTTATATTTTAACCTTAAAGTCAATGATGCAGTGAAGGTAGTGGTAGATTTGTAGCACTCACTGGTGTGCACCACCAAAATGAGTGTATAGTTTAAATAGGGAAAGGGAGGGATATAGGAAAACTACACTTTCACTTAGAAAATACTGTAATCTTTTATTAACTTAATCTTGTTGGGTTTTTTTTAACACTGTTTAACTGTGTTGTATTGGATACCGAAACAAATCCATACGTAAAGTACATATTTTACATCAAAATTTCTTTGAGGAGAAGATTTCACATGTAAGTGAGTTCAATATTTTTTTTTTATAATTTATTTTTCAACAAGACAACATTCCACAGAAAAAAACATAGAAAAGAAAGAAAACAAAGACTTACATAACAATCACAAATTAGAAGAAATGCAATACGAATACAAAAGTAAGTGGTTTCAATATGATCATTAGCTTGTGACAGAAACGGAATAAGTACATGCACTGCATGATATTAACTGATAAAAACAGTCTCGACTGCAACAAAAAAATTCTCAAAATGTAGTTCAAGATAAGAGACAACATGATGGTAAATCCGTATTTGTGTATTGAGATCTTATATTAGTCCTGCCAACCCCCTTCCGCTGCTGGTTAAATAAGTTGTAGGGTTATCATACCATACTGGTGATTTCTGATTTCCTGACAATGACTTGATTCTCTTACCTCTTTCTTAGTATCTCTTAGTATAGTGATTTGGTAATGGCTCTTTTGTGACCTGGCTCTGTCAACTCTTCTAATCTGTTTGCATTGTTTTGTCCTTGTTTTCATGTTTTCCCTTTACTATAGGGATCATTTTTCCCATACTGCCCAGGATGTGAGGGCCTTTATTGGGTTCAAAGCTCACTGAGTTTTGTGTTCTTCTTCTGTTCCCTGCATTACAGCAAGATCCAGTAAACTGATATAACACTTGAAAAAGCAATAAAATGGACTTCATTTATCAAACTATTGTAGTTACATTTCAGGTAATCAATTTATCACTGTAACAAGTGAATCATTTGTTAGAACATTGTTGCTACAAAGACCAGAAACAAGGACCACTTTCCACACTCATAGAAACACAACCAAGCAGAGAAACCCGGTACACTACCACCATGGTACTCATTTAGCCATTAAAATGCTCTTTAGCATTGCAATTATGTACAATAAAGATGGGTGAATTTGTCAAAATTCAATTTGACCCAGTTCGCCAAATTTTCTGAGAAACTTTGATTTGACCCAAATCGATTCCCCTTACTGACATGCGATGTATAAAATGGGGTTAGAAAACCAACAAAAAGGCTGGCACGGCGCTATTATAGCGCCATAATTGCGCCGTGCCAGCCTTTTTCTTGGTTTTCAAACCCCATTTTATGCTTGTGACACCGGTTCAGCCTTTGCATAAAGCGAATACCGGCAAGCTGTTGGGCAGCCTTTGGAGTATCTCTACGCTCGATTTAAGCTATTTAAGGTGAGCGCGATTCTCAGGGGGGGTACTGTCCATACCCTCCCTCTCTATACATATTCCTCGGATATTTTAATTTCAATTTAATTTACTTTTTCCCATTTACCCTACGATAATACACAAGGCACCGTCCTCTTGTTTTGCCTCTCTTTTTTTTGTTTTCGTTATAGTATTCGACATGTGATGTAACAGTATGTCATATGCCAGGTGCGGGTGCATGGCATGAGCCCTCTTCATAGCAGGTAAGTCTTTGCTGCATATTGCAGCAAAGGCTTACCAGTAACACCCGCAGTCGGTGCTAGCACAGATCGTGGGTAGCAACCCGCAGATCGCCGCCGGCAAAGCTGCCAGCGGCTTCAAAAAATGGTGGCGCATAGGCAGGGAGTGCCATACAGTGAGGGACGCTACCTCCATACAGTGAGGAACACTACCGCCATACAGTGAGGAACACTACCCCCATACAGTGAGGGACACTACCGCCATACATTAAGGGACACTAACCCATACAGTGAGGAACACTACTCCTATACAGTGAAGAACACTACCGCCATACAGTGAGGAACACTACCCCCATAAAGTGAGGAACACTACCCCCATAAAGTGAGGAACATTACCCCTATACAGTGAAGAACACTACCGGCATACAATGAAGAACACTACCCCATACAGTGAAGAACAGTTCCGCCATGTTCCTTTCTTCTTCTCAGAGTTCTCTGCCCCATGTAACACATTGGGGCAGATTTACTTACCCGGCCCATTCGCGATCCAGCGGCGCGTTCTCTGCACAGGATTCGGGTCCGGACGGGATTTATGAAGGTAGTTCCTCCGCCGTCCACCAGGTGGCGCTGCTGCGCTGAAAATCATCTGAACGCGCCGGAATACACCGAGCTGGACCAGGTGAAGGTAAGCGCTTCCCAAGCGACACATTTTCAGTTTTTAAATGCGGCGGTTTTTCCGAATACGTCAGGTTTTCATTCGGCCACACCCCCCGATTTCCGTCGCGCTCATGCCGGCGCCGATGCACCACAATCCGATCGCATGCGCCAAAATCCCGGGGCAATTCAGGTACAATCGGCGCAAATCGGAAATATTCGGGTAACTCGTCGGGAAAACGCGAATCGGGCCCTTAGTAAATGACCCCCATTGTGCTTGCGGCCATTTTGCTAATAAAGGGGAAAAAAATTTGGAATTCGTTCCCATGAATCACTGTGAACTCCAATTCGTGACAGATCAAAGTTTTCTTGAAATTCTAAGCGGATTTAGAATCGCTAGAATCGATTCGCCCATCTCCAATGACCATCTTAAATAACAAATGAGGATACTTGAATACAAATGAATACATGTATTTGTGTGAAGCCAAATCTGGACTTGGCAATTTTACCCCAAAGGAGAGTTCTTATCTGTGAAACCCAAGACTAACATAGGAAACCATATTAAGCCTTTATAAATCTGTCTCTTATCTGATTCTATTTTGAAATTATTCACTTGATGTGAATAGCTCAAAACATAAAAAATGCTTTCAGGTAATGCATAGGAAATGGCTTATTAAGTGAGTGGAGCTCAATAAATAATTTTGACAGACTTGTAACATTTACAGTCACTCGTCTGATACGGATCCAAGCTAAAAAGAACATCACCAACTTTTTATGACAGTCCTTGTGTGTGACTTATTTAGATGGGATTCAGCAAGAAATAACAGGTGTAATTCTGATTCAACACAGATTTGTGTGTCTTGTTTTTATATCACGCTGGTTTATGTGCTGTGGGTTTTACAAGGTTTACACTAATTTAAAACAGAAAATCTGGATACCCATCTGAAAGGATTTTGTAACTATTCTTTCCCAAAACATTATTATGTTAAAGGTGCACCAAGAAAAAGTTGGTGAACTCTGTTGGAGTAGTGCAGGGAGCACCAGATTCATGAAGAACAGGCACCAGAAATCATGAATCTGGCACACCCTGGACACTACACAGGCAAACTGCATTTATTGGCGCACGGCCCTTATTAAATGTGTGCCAATGCTTTGTTGTCTCAGGGACTCCTGAGTACACTGCTATCTGTTTTGGGAAGCTCCTTTTGTGCAAAAGTTTATTGAAGATGGACTCTGCATTGCTTCCCTCTCCTTCTGGTCCTCTAGAATGCTCCTTTTGTGCCCCCTACTAGATTGGGTCATGTGCACAATGCATTGCGACTAGAGATGAGCGAGCATACTCGTCCGAGCTTGATGCTCATTCGAGCATTAGCGTACTCGAAATGGCTCCTTGTTCGGATGAGTATTTCGCCTGCTCAAGAACAAGCTTTCACTTAAGGATCATTTAAGTGAAGAACACAGTGAAGAACACAGTGAAGAACACATTGCAGATATTTCCATACATCTGCTAACTTATCAGAAGACATTAGTGCAGAAAGGTGTTCTTCAATAACAATATATGTGAAGAACACATTGCAGATGTTTAACACGGGTCATTCTCCTTTTTGAAGTTCCACAAATATTCCATTGAAACAGGACTGACTTCCTTATTTCTCAATAAAATGACACATTTTATTGGTCCCCTTGAAAAATGCTGGAGTCTCCCATTGACTTCAATGGGGTTCGTTATTCGAAACAAGCACTTGAGCACCGGAAAAATTTCGATTTGAGTAACGAGCACTCAAGCGTTTTAGTGCTCGCTCATCTCTAATTGCGACGTCAGCATGTCACATAGGAGGAAGCCACCTGGTGAGCCGAATTGGACAAATATTTAGATTGTCGTTTGAAGCACCGCTATTGATATATGTCCTTGCTGATGTGTGTAATTTCTTGGGTTACCCAGAAATGCTAATCTTGGTTTGGTTTGTGGAGTAGTCATGCTCACAGCCAATGCTTTGAATTTTCCCTGAAGATACAATTGATGTTATTTTAAATACAATCATAAGACAGAATTATCATATAAACTTTTTGAAATCTGGACTACTACAGATGCTGGCAGTAGAAAAGATACATTAAGAATTGCCATGTAGGCTAGAAATTATATTATGTGATTTCCAACAGGATAGTTATAATCCACTTAAAATGTTAATGCTAAGGTCGTTTATGAAGAAATCTTTGACATCGTGTATATAATCATTCATTACAGTAGTAGAATAGCAGCCAGAAAGCTACAGAACTGCTTTCAAATGGGTATAAACATTGTACTGAGTAAAACCCATAATTACAGATGAGAAATCAAGAATCCGTTGTAAGTTTCAGTTCCAATTTTGCTTATTTATGTACATGACAAAGTACAAAACTGAGCACAAATCTGTAATTACACCTGTTTTACAAACAGGAATAGAAAGCTGCAAACTAAATAGATGGATTTGGCAAGTAACAGTCTGCAGAACTATGCAAGTTACACATCAAAGATGAATACTGTATGGCAGAGGTCCCCAACCTTTTTTGCACCAGGGAACGGCTTTAAGCTAGACTAGTTTTCCATGGCCCGGTGGGGGCGGGGCTTTGGTCATATGGGGTGGGGTAATGGAGGGGCGGAGCTTATAATATAAGATAACAGGGAGTGTCCGGACCAGATCCATCATATCAGTTTGGTGTAAAAATAAAGCAATGCAAAATGCATACAGCGTATCGCCATGTAGTATAAAATGCATACAGCGTATCGCCATGTAGTATAAAATGCATACAGCGTACCACCATGTAGTATAAAATGCATACAGAATACCGCCATGTATTATAAAATGCATCCAGCGTGCCACCAAGTAGTATAAAATGCACACAGCATGCCACCAAGTAGTATAAAATGCATACAGCGTATCGCCATGTAGTATTAAATGCATACAGAATACCACCAGGTAGTATAAAATGCATCCAGCGTGCCACCAAGTAGTATAAAATGCATATAGCATGCCACCAAGTAGTATAAAATAGATACAACGTACCGCCAAGTAGTATAAAATGCATACAGTGTATCGCCATGTAGTATAAAATGCATACAGAATACCGCCATGTAGTATAAAATGCATCCAGCGTGCCACCAAGTAGTATAAAATGCACACAGCATGCCACCAAGTAGTATAAAATGCATACAGCGTATCGCCATGTAGTATAAAATGCATACAGCGTGCCACCAAGTAGTATAAAATAGATACAACATACCGCAAAGTAGTATAAAATGCATACCGAGTACTGCCATGTAGTACAAAATAGAAGCCCTGATAAATATCACAAATGCTGCATATACATACAGCATATATACATATAAACAAACAGTAGATACAGCATATACACACACATACACACACACATACACATACATATATACACACACATATACATATATAGAAACACATATATATACACACACATATTACATATATTTACACATATATACACATATTACACATATATACACATATTACACATATATATGCAAAGATAAAGTAACCTTAAATCTCTATTGTGTTCCTGGAAATTTCGGTGCCTTGTCCTGCAGCGGTGGTGGCGCGGTGAGGTAGCCAGGTGCGGGTAGGTCGTGAGAGCTAGGGAGCCTGGAGCTTAAGCGGGGGCAGGGGGAGCAGGGAGCCGGGAGCCGAGAGCCTGGAGGGGGGGGGGGGGACGTTAGCGGAGCCGGGTTGAGACGGGAGTGAAAGGGGAGCCGGGAGCCGAGAGACGGAAGCGGGTAGGTCAAGAACCGAGAGCGGGGGGCAAGGGAGCGGAGAGCCGAGAGCAGAGGGAGCGTGGAGCTTGAGCAGGGGCAGGGAGCCGAGAGCCGGGAGTGGGGGGTGGAGGGAGCGGAGAGCTCGCGGCAGTAGCAGCACCGCACAGCGGGCACGTCACGTCTTGTACCGGGGGGAGGCAGCAGTTCCCCCACGGGCGCTCCCGGGGCCCCGTGTGTTGTGTGAGGTGCAGAGATGAACCGCAGGACCTTGGCCTTCAGAGGCGGCGGAGGCCTGGCCGCGGTGTTGGGGGCCCCTGTGAACAATAAAAACAACAATGGCGTCAGCTCTCTGTGCTCTCTGTGGACGCCTGAGCCGACAACTCAACGGGGAGAGCGGAGCCGCGGTTGGGGACCTCTGCAAGTGTATGGCATGTGCATCCCACACCAACTCCATAGTTTCTGGAGGTGTTAACTCACTTGTAAAAGGACAATAATTTATATAAAGACACATTGTTATCTCATAGGGAGTGCAGGAGTTAGGAGAGCTCCTCTACAGAGACAGTTACTGATAGGTTGATGCCGCTACTTTTTGAAGACGTTTATCATCCCTTTGTTCTCTATCCAGCCCTGACTGCAATAATAACTTCTACTAAAGACTGTAGTCTATGTGATCAAGACATTTTTGGCCACTTATTTCTAGAGTTCAGGGGCGGATAAGACTGCCGTGTGCCTCGTGCTGTATGAATATTATAGCCCCTACAAGTCTGGAATGAACTTCCTACATATGGGACTAGAATCAGATTCTTGGGGAATGGCGGATGTGTCCATTCTGCCTGCTTTTAATGTTCAGTTTCAGACCTTTGGAGGACCTTCACATGTCTTGTGTACTTGTGTATTGAGAGCTGAAAAAGAATTATGAGGAATATATAGGCAAAGGTCCTTTTTGAGAATGTTGACCAAAATGGATTTGATTCTAATAATGAATTTAACCCTTTGCATTCTATTCTTAATGGGTGCCGCAGCACTTTTAGTGACAGGCTTCTTCAGCTTAAATGTAAAACTAACAGATTTAAACTCTCTTTTATCCCCTCTGGGGATAATAAAGTTATTGTTCTATTCTATTCTCAGTATAAGATTTGGTGGGAAGTTGAGGTGGTCATGGGCCTCATAGAGGGTTTGGGCTCCTGGCTAGTGCTCAAGCTGCCTATATAATGTAGACAAATTGTTTCTTGTATTTGTATAGGTCTAGTGTAGGATTTGAATTATTTTGCTGTGTGGTCTGAATCTGAAACATTTTTGGGGACTTTTTTTGTGTCTGTATTTATTTGTATTGTTGTATAGACTTGAGATTATAACATCCACTACTGCTGTGGTTATCTCAAGTCTATACAACAATACAAATAAATACAGACACACAGACACAAAAAAAGTCCCCAAAAATGTTTCAGATTCAGACCACACTGCTAAATAATTCAAATCCTACGCTAGACCTATACAAATACAAGAAACAATTTGTCTACATTCTTTGGACCCTCAAACATGTAAACCATAGTCATTTTTTTTTATCAGAGACTAGAATTTAACTAACTTCAAACCCCAGACTATATCCCCTAATGCTGCAGGCTTGACGTCATATTTCAGCAGATACCTTTTGGGTTTCCATTTTTTGCTCCCTTCCTTTAAAAATCCCAAACAGTTTTTTTCTTTTTTTTTTTTACAGAAACATATGATTTGTTTTCAGTGTACTGAATTGTACTTCTTTAATTTAATATTCCATGCAATGTACTGGGAAGCTGGAAAAATATTCTAAATGCAATGAAATTGACAAAAAAATATGCATTTGCTAAATTTTCTTGCCGGCTTAGTTTTTTCAGCTTTCACTCTGCAGTTCAAATTATACTTAATTCCTTTGGTTGGTACATTCAACAAGATACCACATTTATAGGTTTATTATGTTTTAATACATATTTTTTTTAATTAATATTTTGTATATTTTTTTCTCATTTGCCTTATTCTGAAGCTAATACCTTACACATACTTTTGTGTATGGAGCTGTGTAAGGAGACCTTTTTTGAGGGATGATCTGATGTTTTCATGATTACCAGTTCGGCTACTGTATAAACTTTGAATCACATTCAATTTCAATGTTTATGAGTTGCAAAATAGAAAATGTCAATATTCAGACATTTGGATGTTACTTTCTCTTACAGGGTTCTTTACTTAGATTAATAGTTTTGATAATTTAATAGGCCAGATATTTTAGGATGCAGGGATTCCTAACATGTTTTTGATTTTATGTATTTTGATGTTCTTACTATTTTTTAGGCCAAGTACCCTAACAGATCTGATCACTTATGCCATATGCATCAATACAACTATGATGAATATACTGTCAAATGACAGTCCATTGTGCTACACTGTGCAGGAGTACTTCCCCCTTACCACTGTTTAAGATTACAGCAGGCAGAGGAGGAAGGATATCTCTGGGCTAGCAGTGGCTGAGATGTAGAACACAGAAGGGTTCTGTGAGCACCCACAGAGCCCATCTGGCTTATTTGCATAAAGGTAAAAATTTATTTTAGATAGAAGGAGGCTATAAATAAAAAATATAAGAAGATTACCACAATCACAGTGCCTGGATATTAACTTTGATGGTAGATTTCCCTTATATAGACATTAACTTAATGTATAAATACAGGCGTTCCCCTACTTACACCCGACTTACATTCGACCCCTAGTTAAAAACGGACCTCTCTGCTGACTGTGACCTCTGGTGAAGCTCTCTGGATGCTTTACTGTAGTCCCAGACTGCAATGATCAGCTGTAAGGTGTCTGTAATGAAGCTTTATTGATAACCCTTGGTCCCATTAGAGCAAAAAAATTTGGAACTCCAATTGTCTACGGGGCAAAAAAACATTTTTGTCTGGATCCACAATTATAAAATATACAGTTTCGACTTACATACAAATTCAACTTAAGAACAAACCTATGGGACCTATCTAAGGTATGAAGACTATATGAATTAATATTACAGTTAAAATTTTCTTTTGGAAATGACTTCTGCATTGTATATTTTACTAAAATTTAAACTTGACCAAAACTGTAATTTCCCATAGTTTTACAAATGTATTACTTATTGGGGGGGGGGGGGGGGTTATCACCACACTGTCTTTTTCTTTTTCTAGAACTTTTTTTTGTCTGACTTGAGAGAAAAAAGTCTCAAAAAGTTGTAGAAGAAACCACACAACATGGTGATAAATCCCCCCAATTACTTAATTGTTTGAATGTGTAAGGATATTGATCAAGAGTTGTCTGTAAATGTTATCAGAAAACAGTGGTCTACAATGTTGAAGCAGCTCGTGGAAGGGTCCTTGAAATGTAGTCAATAACAGTTGCAGTTAACATTGAAATGTGTAGTGTAGCATACACCAACGTGCCTGTTCTACTTTGTTTCTGTGAATGTTAAAGATGTGAACAGTCAGCATCTCAATCCCTCGCTAAGTCTCTCGTGCATGAAATGCATTGTCTAGCTTGTAAAAAGGGTGTGCAGCTTCTTTGACCTTACTATTCAACAGAAAGACACTTTAATCACATATGCACTCTCTCCTCCGAGTATTACACTCCTGACTTGCATTATTAAAATGTTCTTTCTTTATTAACTAGAAATACTAAAGGCATTATCTACTTCATTTTATTCCTTCAAGCATGTTTTGTTCTGTTTGGTAAAAGTAGAAAAAGAAGAAGCTTAACTCTTCAGCCATTATTGAAACACTGCTAATGCTGTTAGGTCATGCTGACTTAAATTTGGCAATTACAAATTTAGGGCAATTTTAAATACGTACATTGGAATTCTTAATACCCGATCTTCAAATAATTATTAGCGACTGAACGTATAATGTTGTAACGTCTTAATAATGCTCAAACATCAACAGTATAGGAAAAGTGAAGATGGATGTCCTTCTAACAAAGTGCTCTACAACTCATTGGAACCCTTTAGCTAAAATTAGGAAAGAAAAAGAGAAAACGAAACAGTTTGCATGTAAGGCAATCCCACAGAATTTAAATCAGTTTCTTCGTGGTCTACAGTTGTGTTAAACATGCAACAAACATTGCACCAATTTTTACACCTTTGTCAACAGTTGATATGTTAGACATACTGGGAAGATTCATTATTCCTTCTCCGACAGTTTTCTGGCAGAGAAAGCACATGACTCTTCCCCTCCCGTCAGCTTTCGGGCTTCTACAACCCACACACTAATTTTGCGTGTGTCTGGGTGGAGAATGGGTGTTGGTGGGCCGAATGCCCGGCCTACCAAATTTACTACAGTCCCTTCCAGAAAACTGGCAGAGAGTATAGCAAAAACCTCTGCCAGTTTAGACCTTTTAGTAGATAAGAGCACTGGACTGCTAACGGGGGAATTTTAAGGCTGGCATTCTAAATGCCATTCTTATTGAATTACCCCCCCCCCCCTGTTGTTTTGCCTTATTTTCTAATTTTTCCTGCATCACTAGACTTGTGTTGATATGCAATTAAGTGTGTGTGACTGTAAGAGAACTTTAGGCCACAAGCATTTGAATAGGTCACTGTTGTTTGGTTTCCCATTATGGTTTCCCCTTATTTGGGGATCTCAGATATATAAATTATGCCTCGATTAGAGGCTTTTGATCTGTGATGTCATTCAGCTTTTATATTTATAGAATACTATATGAAAGTCAAAATTAGAGTCAGATATTTTATGCGGCAATGACAATCTTCTGTTAACCCTGAAGTACATAGTGACAGAGTAACAGACAGTGTTTGTAATGGAGCACAGAGGCATCCACAAGTAGTGTTGAGCTTGAACCACAAATATTTGGGCCGTACTAAACTTTGGAAGATTAGGTAGCCCGGACCAGACCCCACATTATATTAGAAGTTGAGGTCCGGATCAACATTCTTGGTTGATAACTGTTTAAGTACCAGCTCTGACTCGTTACAGCATGTTACGTCATGGGGAGCACCAAAATGGCCGTCCACATTGCACCAACAAAAACCACTTGCATCGATTTAAATGTCGCTGGCATTTATCCTATACTGCATACCCACAAGCCCTGAGACTTGTGTGGTTTTAAAAACCTTTACCCTACTAAATTTTCCCCACATATGTCATATTGTAAAACATCCATGGGATGGTTTGCCTGTTCCATGAATGCCAACATTTTTTTTTATAAATAAATTTACTGCACTTTCACATATGACTATGTGATGAATCCACATATTTTGCGTCAAAATGTAATCAAAAAGACAAACCAAGAAGGCATTTACGTATGTTCATTCCTTTTTCATAGGTGTTTACTTTTTACTTATTACCATCCATATTGTAACAATAGGAAACAATGTAAATGTCAGAAAATGATATGAATGTATTTGTTAATTAAACCTTATTGTGCTGCATATCTCCCATTATTTCATACACTGAGCTATTATCAAACCTTTGCAGATGTTTTCTTAAACCATGGTATAACATTGCTTTCTTAGCCGTGTTTGATAAGCAGCTGGCGGGGCAGGTGTCACTTATATCCAGAGGCTGTTTTCTTGTTAAAAGATGCTGAGATTTGTATGTTACTATTTGTGCAGAGCACCCACAGATGCTGTTCCTGAAAAATAAAATGTTCTCACTGATGTACAGTCATACTTCTGAACAGCTTCTCCGTGTCCTTTCTAAGTGTCAATTTTCTCCTTTTTGGCTTCAGTTTTATTCTGTCGCTGTTGTTACCTAATTGTTTCTGGCCTAAGGCCATTATAATTTAATACTACTAGCTCTTTCAATAATGGGACACATGCCATTAAGTGCACTTTAGTTTTCTAAATATTGAGGTCACACTGCACTGAAGCTGATCTATTTTTCAGAAAGACATGACATGTGAATCCAAAAAACATGACTAATTTGGTTTGATAAAACCATATATTGCGACTCTCAGAAGTACCAAGACTAAATGCTTTATTTATTGATTTTCCGATAGTTTTGTGTTTTTGTGTGCCTTGTTGCGCCTGTTGCAACTTATGTATTGTAGTTGCCACAATACTTGTCCTTTTCTGACTCTCGCTCCATTTTTTTGTGCACACAATTGGGTGCAGCATTGAAATTCCTGCACTTTTACTGCACTTCCAGTTTCCCAACACTTTTTTGGCACATTTTTTGGCGCCCATTTAGGGCTGCAAAAAGCTGGTTTACAGAGTTCTATTCGACCTTTATAAATGTAGAGACAGTTTTACAGTAACACACCGAGTTGAGCAACAACAAAAGAACCTGCATTTAACAAAGAGCCAAAACGGCAAAGACAATTGAGGTGCAAAAATAGACTCACAACAGGTGGAAAAAGAGTGCAGAGAAGGGGGAAATAAGACAAATGACCGCCGTTGTCTCAGTGGGGTATATTTACTAAAGTGTCTAATAATAGTGCAAATTAAGATGGACAATCTAAACTGTGCCACATTTTTCAAAGTGTGGTTGATAAATGATAATACTGTTGAGTGTAGAACTGCAGGGCCACCACTTTACTTCTTAGCACTGTATTGAAGAGGGGTCCAACACCATGAAGTGCCACATTTTATTGGACAAATTGATATAAATTCAGCACTTTGGGGCTGATAGGTTGGACTTTATGGATGAGGTTGGACTTGATGGACCTCTGTCTTTATCCAACCTTGTCTAAGATTATACTATGATGTCATGTGTGTGTGCCAAGATTCTGCTACACAATACATAATAAAGTTGAAATTCCTTGTGTATGCCATAGAATTTATGATTCTTTTGCCTTTTCTGCCCCAACCAAACAACTTTTTTTCCTTTTAAAAAACGCAGAATGGCGGGGGGCACAAACCCAGGAATTCTAAAGCCAGCAAATTTACTAAAACTTATGCCAAAAAATGGCGCACATTGTAGCTCAGATCTTCATGAAGCAGAACCCAGCATATAGTTCAATCAATTTAACTTTCAAAATATTCTTTTGTAATTCTCTTATACTCTTTGGCAATGGAGGAGAAATTGGGAGTAGCAAAGACAGTTGACAAAAGTATTAAATGGGATGGAAACTCACTGTTGTATAAGACCACAAAAGACAGGGTGGGAAAAAAACAACTCAGAGGTATTCACGTTTACATGCATAAAAGTAAGTGCGGATACAAAAAGTACACAAGGAAGATCAGTGATTCTTCAGTGTTCCAGCAGATAAGTTATATAGGGTTTGAAACTTGCTGTAAAATAATGGATAAAAACATAATTTTTTCATAGCTGCGAACTGGCTTGGTTATGTGAATTAATTTATTTTACTTCTTAAAATTACTTAATTGAAATAAAATACATAGGAGGACATGTATCTTTCCTATAGCTTCCTTTTTCCTTGCAGTTTGCGACTATTTAGGCGCAGAATAAAGCTGCGTACCAAAGTTAGCTGCCTCCAGGATGTAATGCAGTGGCCTTATTTATCTGTGTAGCCCAGACGTTTGTGAAACTCATGCGACTTTTGGGCTCAGAAATTGTCCCATTCTTGCACCTAATAAGTTGCAAAACAGAGCCTGCTGGACCCAGACTTACTATTGGTAAACTAACAGTTGGGACTAAAAAGTCGCACACCACAAAAAGTGCCAAAAGTGAGACTAAACAGGCAACTCATCATATGTATCACAAAGGGGAAAAATGTAATATACATTGCAATGATTAAGTAGCCAAATTCAGGAAACTTGAAAAAAGTGTCAGCCGAAAAACTATGATACATGTGCCCCATAGAGTAAATAGTGATATCACCGAAGTAAGCTAATTTTTTATATACTGTGATACAAAAAAAATTATTGAATAAACAAGAAATAATTTTTTTTTTCCCAAAATGGTGCCATTGAGAAAAATCTGTAAATTAAAAATGAATATACAAAAAAATTATTTATAGCAAAATAGTTATCCAAATTATGGGTCTTGTGATTGGTTCCAGAAAAAAAATGTTTAACTTGTTTAACTTAACGGAAATATGATATATCTTTAAGAGTTAATTGAAATGACATCCCAGCAAGTTCAGCACCAGTTTTTTTTGGCAGTGGATGGATTGATTTCCCCAAATGTCTGTTTCTTGCTGAGATTAAAAATCTGTGCAGAGCTGCTAAATTACATAATCGCAACTAGCTCAGGAACACAAACTGTTCACCCCTTCTGCCTTGGATGTTTGCTGCTGTTAATGTGCAAATCTAAATAGGAATTATCTTGCTTGTTCCTCCAGCACTTCACAAGTCACCAAGTATCACCAGGGCCTGTCATGTTTGCTCACTCAATCACATCAGCTTTGCAGAAGAAGGGAACATAGCTACAATATATTTCTCACGCATATTCTGAGTAGGTTGAAGAGCAGACCATGGTCATTTTTAAGAAGCAATTACACAAAAAGAGACAAGAAAAAGAACACTTGTTTCTTTTCAAAAGAACCGACAGTAATTGAGGTCTGAATAGAAAATCAAGGAAAGATCTAACAACTTACTTTGCATGATGGAATGGAGCTAGATTACAGGTGAAAGCGAAAAAAACAGCAATCATTCTGCTACATAAAAATAAAATAATAGGCTCAACAAAAACCCTTGTTATATGTCATAGTGATTTGGTAGGATGATTTTAACAGGCCAAGCAACATAGAATTCCCTTTTGAGGGACTTTGAGAGATATCTTGTATACCATGTAAGGCCTCTAAACGGTGCAGCAAAATCTGCTTTATGTGAAAACAATTTCAATGTGATCGGCATGTACCTGAGGAAGGGTATTTAAAATACTCCTGAGTTTGATTTTCTTTGGATTTCAAGCTCAACTGCAAAATGGATAATAAGTTCCTGTGGCACAATTATAAGTGAACATTGCAAAACCCAAGAGAGCAACACATGCTGCAAAACAATAGAGACAAAAGATGTTGCATGTGCAGAGAGTATATTGTTTGCTTTTGGATCAGAAAGTAAATAATTTTCGGAGCATTGAATCAACTTCGGGCTGTTGTGGATTAAAGGAGCTGTACAGTAAAAGGAAAAGTTTAATCTTTCTTCACAGAACTCATCTCTACAACCTTTCGCTATCCACTGATATTGTTTCATCTTCCAATAAACCTGCAACTGTCACACCCATCCTAACAAAGCCTTCTCTTGACCTATCTTCTCTATTACCCTATATGTCTTTACTAAAATTTGCTTTGAACTTCCGGTACAATTTGTCCGTTTGGAACTATCCTCCTACCTTTCCTCTTATTCACTCTACTACAATATGGCTTCCGACCCAATCACTCCACTGAGACTGCCCTGATCTAATGAACTACTGTCATCCAAAACTGTCTGCTCTCCTACTTCCTGATCTGTCCTCTGCCTTTGACACTGTTGACGATTTTCTTTTGCTGTGGACACTATGTTCCCTCACTATCTTGCCCTTACCTGGATCTCTTCATACCTTTCCAACTAGACTTTAATTGGTTATCACTCTCATACCACCTTAACACCTTGTCACCTCTCTGTTGTTGTCCCACAAGGCGCTTCTCTGGGACCCTTGGGACCCTCTTCTCCATCTACACCTCTGACATCCATAAATTCCCTTGACGTAAATTGGACAAAACCGAACTCATAATCTTTCCTCCACCTTACTCACACTCCCCCAGTCATATTTCCATTATCTTTCAACCCTCACATCCAGGCCCTCATTACAGTTTGCCACCTCCATCTCAAGAATATTTCTCTCATCCAATCTTTTCTCAACCCAGAGTCTACAAAATTGGTAGTCTATACCCTAATCATCTCCTGCTTGTACTACTGCAATATTCTTCTCGGCAATCTCCTAGTTAACTCTTAAGAACCCCTCCAATCTATTCCCAATTTAGATGTGCAAAATCCCCCACTGGGGCCTAGCGTTTTATTGTATCCTGGAGGCAGCTGGAGCCAAGAATACCGGAGTGTCTGGCTAGTGTGGCTTGGGCATGCCATGGTCATGGTGTTGGTATGGGGACCGGAGGCCTGGCAGGTCTCCAGCAGGTGGTGTGTGCAATAAATTTGGCAGGAGAGGCTGATGCAATGGTTTCTCCCTGGGGCAACCTCTGAGGTGTCAACAGAATGGATTCCTGGGTGATGGATGGGGAAGTCCGTGGTGGTAAGCAGCCTGGATCCAGAGATTAGACAGAGGCAACATTGTACAAATCAACTTGCAGTTCTTTCTTCAACAGAAGGCAATGGCCAAATGATAGCAAAGTATTTATGAAGCTGGAAGAGTCATGGAGAGCTGGTCCACAGGAAGATTGCACGCAGTCTGGTACTAGGTTCAGGCTGGGCTTGAGGTTCAGGCTGGGCTACAGATGGAGCTGAATCCGGGTAGTAGATCTCAGCTCTCAGGCTTAAGTCTCCTGAATTGCCCTGGGTGCTAGGCAGGGGCCTGAGGCACCTGTGGTTCCTGGTATTAGGACACTGGCTCTTGCAGCACTGACATGTGCATCTCACTGGAGCTGATATATGCTCCAAGATTGAGTCTCTCACTCTCCTGCTTAGATGGACAAAGACCATCAGGTCTGGTTCTCTCAGAAGACCTTGGGCTCCCACCCACCAGAGGTTTATATACTCCCTTGGTCATATGGTAGCACTCTCCAATCAGCTTCCAGCTTCCTTTATAATATCACAAGAAATATCATTGGACAGAAACAGTTGGCATTGTTAACTCTTGCCTTACCAGGCAGTGGCTACAGCTGCAACTACAAAGTTCTCCAGTACTTAGAGACCTCTTAGAGAGGTGATCAATTTCCCTAACAGTTCCTGACATGAAGAGGGTGCTATTTGCCACATTTCCTATGCATTGGGAGGGGTGTTGCAGATGCCTGTCTAGTCTATCTCTCTTCCTGCTTCTCTTTTGATTGTCCTCTCTGGCAGTATATCTACTGGATACTCATTGCAAAATCTATCTCTTAACTTTTTTTCTCCTGAGATGTTATAAAGAATTTAAATTATTTTCTTATCAAATTGTCCAAAAGCTAGAGTCTTATAAATGGACTTTAGCTGTTGAGTTCAGAGCTTGTCACACCCAATGCTGCCTTGCTGGGAGTTGGGATTTTGCCCTTCAAAATTCCTGGAAAGCTGGATGGTTATGTGATCTGTGTTTCTCCTGACTTTTGTCTGTACCTGACTCTGTAAACCTCAGATTGAGACAATAACCTGAATCCCAGTCTGAACTGGAGCCTGTATCTGAACCTGAGCCAGTACCATGAATCCCAGTGTATACTGCAACATGTATTGAACTTTGTGTATCCTGATCCTATATCTGGAACCCTGTGTCCTGAACCTGTATCTGGAACCCCATGTCCGGAACCTATATCTTGAACCTCATGTCCTAAACCTGTATCTGCAACCCAGTGTCCTGAACCTATATCTGGAACCCCATATCCTGACCTGATCCAGAACCCTGTATTCTGACCTGATCCAGAACCCTAAACATGTATTCTGAACCCTGTTTCAAAGCCAGTGCCCTGAGCTTATACAACAATTATGTGCCTGCTACCTGCACATGACTGCGTACATGTCTACCTTTATAGAATAAATGTCTATTTTTCTTTTATTAAAAAAAAATTTCAGTTTATGTTAAAAAAGGCACATTAAGACATCAGGCTGCTTCTCTGATCTCTCTGCTTATGGGAAAGACAGCCTGTATGACTATGAGAAAAGCCTCTACAGAAGAGAAACTCACCAGAATTTGTATCTTACTCTATGTATTCTGATCCCATATTTGGAACCATGTGTCCTAAATCTGTATCTGGAACCCCATGCCCTGAACCTGCATCTGGAACCCCATGTCTTAAAGCTATATCTGCAAACCCATGTCCTGAACCTATATCCAGAACATTGTGTCCTGAACCTGTATCTGGAACTCCTTGTTCTGAACCTGCATCTGGAATCCTGTATTCTGAAGTGATCT
This sequence comes from Engystomops pustulosus, assembly GCF_040894005.1. Taxonomy (NCBI): domain Eukaryota; kingdom Metazoa; phylum Chordata; class Amphibia; order Anura; family Leptodactylidae; genus Engystomops; species Engystomops pustulosus. The sequence goes on from NC_092414.1 coordinate 169,161,911, forward strand.
GGGACCCTGTATCCTTCCCTCACCCAGAACCCTGAACTTGTAGTTGGAACCCTGTTTCAGAGCCTGTGCCCTGTCCTTAAACTTATATCACAATTCCCTGCCTGTTCCATGATACTCATGTCTACATATTTGTCTGTCTTTACAGAATAAATATCTATTAATCAGAAAACCCTCAGCTTATGTTAAAAAAGACACAATGACACATCAGGCCAAATGTAAAAACTTTGAAAACAGTGATTTGCTGCAGCAGTCAAAGGATGATGAATGGAACCTCAGTATCTCAGAACCTCAGAATCAATGGCTGTTAGCTGTATTTTTATTTATGCATGTATGGTGTGAGTAACAGATAAATATGATTATTGACACAAGCCCTTTAATCCCTAAACATATATGTATAGATGTCACATGTTGGCTGTGAATGTTTAGAGAGGGCTCGAGGGCTACACAAGAGCTGCAATCAGGTATATGGTAGGATCAATCAGTATATGGTAGGATCAATGAGGCAACCTAGGACTAAAGTATCCTATGGGGTCTGAAAAATAGTAAAAAGAAGAAGTTTAAAACAATAAATATATCTATAAATTACAAATCACCTCCCTTTCCCTAGAACTGATCTAAATATAAACAAACAATAAAAATCATAAACATGTTAGGTCTCACCAGCTCCCAAAATTTCAGATCTATCAAAATATAATAACAGTTATTTCCGGCATTTAAGGCTATATTCACACTGCCGTTGCCCGCCCGTACCGCACCGTAGCTTGCAACGGCAGTGTACGGGGAGAGGAGGAGGAGGTGAACGCAGCTCACCCCCGCCCCTCTCCATAGCAATTTATGGCGCACGGCGCCGTATTACGGGAAAAGATAGGACAGGTCCTATCTTTTTCCCGGGCACCATACCGCTCCCGTAGGGTGCCGTGCGCCCATTGCTGCCTATGGGGGACGTATATCGGCCGTATATACGTCGGCCGTATATACGTCCCCCATACGTTAGTGTGAATGTAGCCTAACCCTGTAACGGAAAATAGTGCACAGTCGAAAATGCCAGTTTTTTGCCACAAAAGAAAATGTCATCTCATACAAAATGACCACTCACAGCAGAAAGTATGAAAAATTTATTAGCGTCAAAAGATGGAAAAATTAAGATTTTTTTTGTACAAGGGGTTTTAATTTTTTGTACATGTTTACATTTTTAAAAAAAACATATATAAATTTGGTATCTCCGTGATCATAGCAACCCAAAGAATAAAGAATGCATGCCATATGGCGCACACAGTAAAAAGTAATCCAAGCCCACAAGAAAATTGGTGCAAATTCCTTTTTTTCAAAAATATCTCTGCACTTGGATTTTCTTCTAGCTATACATTACACTACATGGAATATTAAATACTACTGCTATGAATTACAATTAGTTACACAGAAAACAAGCCCTCACACAGGTCTTTACATGGAAAAATAAAAAGGTTATTGATTTTTGAATGTGGGGAATAAAAAAACTCAAAAACAAAAAAGGGCATGGTGGGAAGGGGTTTAATTTCTGACTTGCAGTTTAGTTCAAGATGAATCTTTTCTTTTAAGATGTCCCTATATTCTCGGTATGAACATAGGGACTTTGAATTACTTTCTAAACCAAACTCAACCATAAAATCTCTGTCCCATTAGTGCATGAAGGGGATGTCTGAGCATGGAAAGTGCACACGTCGTACGGCACAGTATGCCATGTCAGTACAGTAGGCTTGATTTCATTCCCTGTGCATAGAAGACATATGGAGTCACCATAACTTAATTGTTTAGGTTCCAGGGTTTAAACCGTCAAAAAGAATTAACGTATTTCACAGTGATCTTAAATCGTTTTGCTGACACTCAATGAACTTAAACCTCAGAACCTGATGCTTCTCTCATGACACAATACTTCCCATTTTACTTAATACAGGCTGCTTCCCAGATGGCACTTTCATAGCAGATTGCTAAGTGTTAGGCTTTCTAGTAAGGCATAAAACATTAGTGCCCAATTGTATTATAAACAACTTCCACTTAATTTTTAATACTGTGCGACCGAGTTTAAGGGAACAGAGTTGCAAATAACTAGGCTTGAAAATTGCATAATTCTAATAGTAAATAAAATGACACATAAAAAAAATAAAGCATTATGAAAGAATTTGCGAATGAAATGCTACAACGACTATAACAAGCCTTTTATTTCATGGTATTATTCATTTTCGTGTAAAGTATAAAGTGGCATCTCTTTCATCAAAATATTCAATCTTACCATTGAAAATTGATTTAAAGTCAAAATAAAGTCAAAATTTCAGAGAAGGACATAAAAAAATAATTCAAGAAAAGGCGATAATTTATTTGTGCATTCAGATCACCAAAGTTATGGGTTGATGCCATCTTTTATCCCTGAGCAAAGTGTTACTTATAAATGAATGAAAAATGATCAAAGCTAAATAGGTATAGTATTCTTATAACGATGATGATAATTATTATTATTTATTAATTCATTTTTTAAATATATATTATATATTATTTGAGAAAGCGATAATGGGGCTTATTTGCTAAGGGTCGTGGATCGCATTGTCGGACTGTTTATGGATTTCGGGATTTGCCCCTCTTTGACAGGTATTTAACCGGGGTTTGCGCTGGGATTGTGTCGCACGCGATCCGATCAGGGGGCGCAGGATTCAACTTTCAAATTGTGTTGCAAAACAATCCAGGAAGAAGATGGTGAACTCCGGCGGACCTGACCGGGGAAGCGACAGATGCAGGATATCGGGCGCACAATCTTAGTGAATCGGAGGACAGTGCATTATTGTCGGAAAATTCACTTTCGTGAATTCCGCAGGATTGGATAAGCAAATGTGCCTGAATGTTTTTTCAGATTAATGCCTTTGAAGGAACAGTAATGGTTCGAACAATACAAGTTTATCTAGAGCTAAGCTTCTGATAAGAAGTTGTTGGCTATGTGTATTAGTTTTAATTAATTATGGAATTTTGTACATACCTTTTTGAAAAGATAATCACCATCCATCAAACATTCTTAAAGTTCATTAAACCCCTAGATATTAAGATAAAGATGAATGGAAAGATAACGGGAGGGGGACACAATCCATCTATATTTGGCGATTTAGTTCTCTATTTCCCCAAATTCCGTTCAAAGGGCAATAGAAATGATTGAGAAATAGAGTCAGTTCTTATTGAACTTATCGCCGTTAATTGAGACCCTCAGGAAAAAAAAAATTACAATCCTCCAATAAACTTCCATTATTGCATGCAGACAGGATAGGAGTAGTAATGCTCCCCCAAATTCTTTCTATCAGAGTGCCCAAAATTTGTTTATAGCTCCTTTTTTAAAGATACAAAATAATTTATAAATGAGTTCATATGGGAAAGGAAAAAAAGACAGCAACAAGATAAGATACATATATTTATTTATTAAATTATTTTATTTTGCTACTTATAAGGAATGGCTAGACCATTATACAAGCTCTTATACCTCTTGTATCACCCGCTTCACCCTCATATACTATAAGCTCTTGTGAGCAGAGCCCTCACATATGACTATGTTTTATTTTGCATTGTCTTATTTGTATATGTCCCTTGTGATTTGTAAACTGCTACAGAATATAAATAAAGATTATTTTGTTATTATTATTTTAGTTATTTGGACATTTTGGAAGGAGACTTTGGGTGGACTTTGGCAAAGTTTGGCAGAGTTCTTACACGTTTTTACACTGAATTACAAGGATAACTTGTCAGATTCCAGCTGTGTCCAAAGGAAGACTAGGATATATCCAACTTTAAGCCTACTGAAAGCTCGAGAAGCAGCAGGCATTGGCACCAGTTATTGGCTGCTGCAAATGTTCACAGTATTTTTCCCAGCAATGTCACTCTCTTTATATGGATAGTGGGGACCTCCATGAGTGTACGCTCAGTGAAGGAGGGAGCTGGAAGTTGCAATCATCTCCCCTAGGCTCTGATGGCCTCCACATTGTGGATGTGTGTGTTCATATGCTGTATTTTCGTATGTATGTTGTACTGGATGTGTTTGTTTGTGTATATGCTGTATATGTGTGCATGTTGTGTATACTGAATGTGTGTATATATGCTGTATATCTGTGTGCATGTTGTAAATATACTGTATGTTATATAAATGTATGAATGTGAAGTGTTATGTGATTTTTAGTGTTGTGTGAAAATGATTGTGATTGTATAAATGTGTATATTTTTTAAGGGAAAGGGGGCCCCATTCAAAGGTCTGCTATGGGGCACAGCTTCTACTTGTTACACCCCTGATATGGTGTATGCATATTCTGAAGAATAATATGTGGGATTGGGCCAGCAGTGAGGGTTTGGTGTATGGGGGCCCTGATTCTAAGTTTGCACCTGGGGCCACTTGGGTCTTGTTACACCACTGCTGCCATGGCAACCAATCAGCAAAACCTGATGTTGTGAAGGGAACCAATCGGCATTAATATGGCAGTGCCCATGTGAGGCTGCTGTTGATGTGAAATTATTGGCTTCGATCACAGCAACTAACAGGTTATCTGCCACGGCTGTTGCTAGCACTGTCTGCAGCAGTTAGCTGCAGGTGTCTGCTGTAACATACAGTAGACACCTAGCCTGTATGGAGAGGCAACAGCCCGTGAGCCTACTCCATATAGCCCTAACCTGTTTATGATGTAGATTTACAGTCCTTAAGTGGTTAATTATATTATAAATCCTCTTCAAATAATAACTCATTAAAAACTGAATGAAATAAGCTACTTAGATTATATTACACAATTTACACTGAGATTTTTCTGTGCAGTTCCATCAGTATTACGGCCAATGTTCAATATGTATCTCTGAAATTAATTTATACCAGTGGAGGCAAAAACATGTTTACATTCTTTCTTGACTCATTTGTGGATTATGCATGAGTGGCCAAGTCAGTGACCCATTACATCTTGAGAGAGGATTGAAACATAGCCTATGGTTGACATTTCATTTCATTTCTTTTATGTGCTGCAATGCACTCTCTAATCTTGTGTTCACCATGTGCTGAACTTGAAGCTTAACTTTCCACGTTTAATTAATTTTAGTACAAAAACAACCAAGAAATTATTTTCTGAAAATAACAAAAACAATCACATAGAAATTAAATTTTTTGTTTGTGAAAGGATAGTGTCATGTATGAGAACGATGGCATATTCCATCACGTTCATACATACTCCAGTGGAGAAGAAAAAAAACCCCTTGCTTGGGGCTAATAAGAAGCATGTTCCAATCAGCCAAATCTTCGTAAAGCCGAAATTATTTCCACACAAGCAGACACAATATTTGATACGTGCAATGCAAAATTTTTTATATACTCATACCCCGGAGGGAGTGATCATATCTTATTAAGCCAAAATATCTGATAACATTCATTACTTCCATGTGAAATAACACATGAAAAGTAGCCATTGTATAACACTTGGATTTCTCCGTTTTCTCAGCCGTAAAGTAAAACATAGTAATAATAATCATCCTAATAACAAATATACAAGAATCACATGTACAAAACCACAACCAATACAGTAATAAATCATTTTGCTGGCTGAAACAGACAAGTCTAATAATAACAAACAATATCTTATCATGGAGAGACTTTCAGTTCAATATACTTTACAATTAGACTTTGTGAACATTTGTGTGACTCAAGAGTGAAGCCTGGCAGCGTGTTTGTAGAGATTTCGTCTGCTTGACGGTTTTTAATAAGTGAGGGTGAAGGAGGGAACGTTGCTATCCATTTAAAGAGTGTGATATGGAGCCACAGAAGTTTAATGTGATTTCTTTGATAAGCACAGTAATTACATATGGCTGTTGTCTCCAAGTAATACCAAAAAATGTTTGTATTTTCTGCCAGAAATACATTTTACTATATTGTCCACAGTGTTGGCCTGTACTAAAAATTGCATATCTTTGCAGTAAATTAACTGTATACAGCTGCGTCTTATTTTCTGCTGAACAATGGGGAAAGTGTGTGAGCTTTACTAAAGTGTTTCTGCCAGTTTTCTGTTTGACTTTGCACTAGAGAATGTCCAAATTGCTTGCACATTTAGGCATAAAATGTCTGCGCCAGTTTTGCGTCCGGCAAGACAGAAAAAATGTGCACCTAAAGGGGTTGTTCCGGTGCACAGTTGGATCATGTTCCACAATTCTATCCAACGTGTGTCAGAATGAAGAAAGTGCACCCTAAACAGGCAAACTGCACATCGGAACCCCCTTTCTCCTGATCTACACTGAGACACCAACCGATCAGCTAGATAGGTCCTATCCTGTTTATCTTGTTTCATAAGAGAACACCTTTAGGGGGATCTTTTTTTATTCCATCTCCTATGGAGCTCCATTTCAGTTTAAATACCCATGTTAAAGCCAAAACGTACATGGTGATTTTTTGCTCCCCACCTTCAAAAATCCATTTTTTGGGACCTTTGGGTTTAGGGAGCTTACTGATTACCCCAATATATCCTGGTAACTGAAACCATTTGAGCTTAACCTGCATTTAAAAAACATATGGAACACCTTCTCATGTGTCATCTTGCCATGTGTCCAAACAACAGTTAACCACCACAGGAGAAAAAAAGTAACAAACTATGGATTTCAATTTCTTATTTAATCCTTTGTGAATTTGCACATTTTAGGACAAATTGAATGCATTTATTCTATGAAATTACATTTTTGTTTATTTCCCATGTACCTATTTTTAACCTCTTCGAAAATATTATAGGGTTAAAAACATTTCCTGAAAGCTCTTTTGCATATTTTGAGGGGTACAGTTTCTAAAATGTGGATCATTCATGAGGCATACTATTTTGTAGTCCTTTCAAAGTCACTTCTTACTGAAATGATAGCTCATTAATTAAACTTGGCAACTTTCATGAAAATCTGTAAAATTGCTGAAAAAGTAATATACCTTTTTACATTCTATAGAAGGGAAAGTATGCTTAAAAAATTATGTCAACATAAAGCACATATATGGAAAATACTAGTTAAGTTATTTGGATGGTGTAACTATCTGTTTAATAAATATACAATTAAGAATTTTGAAAGTGAAGACTTGTTTCCAATGTCCATATTTTTCATGAACAAATGAGCAAGTATATCATCCAAATGTTTCAGCTTTCAAAAAGTATAATGGCCCACATTTATCAAAAACAGTGAAGTGTGCCAGATTCATAAATTGTGGCGCTCGTTCTTCATAAATTTGGTGCTCCCTGCACTGCTCTCGAAGTGTGCACCATTTGTTTTTGGTGCAACTTCATGCTGCAGAATTGTGGCGCATGTTCCGACTTAGCATTAACACACCCCTCTGCCGTGACAATAAACAGGCACAGAAATCTTATAAATAAATGTGCATGCGTTTTGTACATTCTTTTCAGTGCAAAGTCAGACAGATACCTGGCGCAAACACATAAATGTGAGCCAATGTGGCCTTACTAAAGTAGGCAGAGTTATCCCCAAGATGGCCGCTACAGGACATTACAATTCCCATGAGTCTTTAGTTCTTAGTAACAGCTCCTCCCTCTGATGCTCTGCCTCTCCAGTGATGAACGGACTGTCCTGCTCTGTTACCATAGTAATGCTGTGTGTAACTGCTTTCACTGCACATTACCCCACTGAGATGTGTCTCACCACAACATTGGCCATACTGAATGCACTGCAACCAACTGACTGCACCCAAAAATAGTGATGATCACATGACCTGCCCAGGCATGTGCAGGACATGTGATGTGCACAGGTGACCAGAGGCCATCCTGTGCTGTGTCTCCTCCACTGGGACAAAATCAAGGGGCTTATTAAAGGTTGAATAGCATTTCAACTCTTCATAGTATTGTATGTCTACTGTATTGTATTGTCTGCTGATGGGAGCACAATTCAAAACAACTCATATACTAGCTTATATTTCAATGAGTCATTTGCATAAATTTGTTTTGCCACATGTTACTATGGGGACAGAAGCTGCTAGAATCTACTAACTGAGGAATAACTGAGAATAAGAGGAGTGTACACAGGGGAAAATAATAAAAGCTGTAAGATGGAAGTAACTGTATCACCAGATATATGATATAGTGTATTCAGTGTGGTGGCTGAGTAGTCCTTAACTGGAATGTGTGAAACCTTGTGATAAATCTTACCAGAGGAAAGTAACAATCCATTTCAGACACTCTATTCACATCAATGGAGGTCAGTATTTCTCTACGATGTTCTCTGTTCTACTTCTGGGTGATAGGAATATGAATATTGGATACAAAAACATAATGCTATAAATAAATGAATACAACACAGCTGAAAGTCATTAATCACAAAATGAAGCTAAAATTAAGTTTTATATGATTATATGATATATATGATTTTGAGTTATCTACAAGATGGCAGCCACAGGACACTACAGCTCCCATGTGTCTTCAGTTCCCAGTAACAGCTCCTAGCTTTCATGTGTGGAGAGTCCAGCAGGTGACTCAAGCAGGATTGGGACTGAAGCTTTGGGGATCAATGAGGCATGCATGCAGTAGTGGATTATACTATAGTTGGTATGGGCGGTAGCCCCAGGACCAACCTTTCTAGGGGGGTCAAACCACCCACTGTATTTTATACTGAGAACGACCTCCAAAGGTCCTGAAACTGCAGTTTGATAGCAGGCAAAAGGGACGCATCTGTGAAATGAATACCAAACTTGTACACAATATGAATACAACACAGGGCCCATGGCGCCCCTGCATTCATGGCTTCTTTGACTTTTAAAATATCTTTTTAAGGTCTAAATAGATAATATTTAAAACATAACCTACCATCAGATTGACATATTTTTGTCTAATCCAAAACAGTGCGATTTCATTGAAATTAATTTTTACAATTATGCAAATTAGTCTGCAGCTGACCATCTTACATCACTAGAGTAACTTTGTGAGCCTCTATTTATAAATTATTCACTTCTCTTGATTCGTCAGTGGTTTCGGGGACAGTGGATCCTCTAGACCACCACGGGAGGTTGTACTAGCCGACACCTGGTGGCACCTGGTCTTCACCAGAGCCCACCGCAAAGCAGGAAGGTCTTGCTGTGGCAGGGTACCACCAGGTCGTTCCACAGGTGCGGCTAGCCCGAGTTGGTAGCAGAGGTACCTTAGTGGAAGACAGTCTCGTGGTCAGGTTCAGGCACAGGGTCAGGGCAGGAAGCCAAGTCCAATCTGGGGTCAGCAACGGGAGGTCCAGGCAGATGGGAACGGGAACACAGGCACACGGGACACAGGAATGCAGGAACACACAGGAACACACAGGAATGCAGGAATACACAGGGACGCAGGAACATGGGACTCAGGAGCAGGAACAAACAGGAATGCAGGAATGTTGCAGGGGAGCTTCCTCAAGGGTGTAGGCACAAAGATCAGGCAGGGTGTGATGGGAGTAGCAGGTTTAAATAGCCTTCTGGGAAAATGGCCAGCATCAATTAATGTTGAGCTGGCCCTTTAAAAATCTTGAAGCCGGCGCAAGCCGTCTTAGGAGATAGGGATGCATGCGTACGGAGCGAGAACAGGAATCAGGAACGGGGGACAGGTAACACACCAGCGCTGCGCCCGCGGGGACCGGGGCTCACCGATATGGGTCCCGGGAGCATCCGTGACAGTCCCACAACTTTTTTGATGATCCTATCAGAACAAATCCTGAGTACCATGTGAGTAGGACTAGTCTTCCACCAGTCAATCTGATTTTAGATGTCCTTAAAGTCTTTTCAACTTTATGTTTCTCAGGTAAAAAAGAAAAGTACTTATCATTTAGTTTTATATTTTAGGATGTGATTTGCAGGCAGATACCCTTTTCAGTCTTTCTATTCTAGGCTTTCTAGTTAACGTCTGAAAAGAACAAATACTTGACTGACTGTTTTACTCGATATCTTGATTTAGACAATCAAAGAATCTCTAGAAACTCTCATTTTAACACAGGTGCAGTTATTCAACCCTGAAAAACTCCACAATAAATTTAGTAACTTGTCCCTGAACACAAAGGAAGTCTGATTGCATGTAGGCTCAAGTTTTATGTTTCTGCCAGTGTATTTTATTCTAGTATTCCACTAACAAAATTATTTAGGCGACATAAGTCCTTTGTAGATTTGAACAGTTGAACTCACTGCGTAAGCCATAACTATTAAAGACTGTACATATACCAAAGACAGATCGATGAACTGATAGATAGATAGATAGATAGATAGATAGATATTTTATAGCCTTTGTAAATCAAACCATGGTTCACCTAAGCAATTTCTTCTAGAAAAGTTTGCTCGATTGACTCTTTGCATGTTACACATAATTTTGTATAATAGACAATAAACCCCAATAGGTAATTTTCTGAAAGTTTCTGAACACAAACTGAATATTAATTATTGTTTCCTATTCACATAATGAACATCATCCTAATTAATATTCTTCAAGTACAATGTACCTAGACCATGAGAAGAATCTTGGGACAAGTTTGTTAAGGTGGGTTTAATCTTTTTTGGCATGAAATATTACGCCAGTGATCATCATATTCTACCCTTGTGACTTTATCGGAAGCATTCCAAATGAACCGTGTTATAATGTTGTCAATGAATGATTTAAGACTAAGGATGGAGGAAGTTTAGAAGAAAAACAACCTTTAGAACTTAGATCCAATAGTGGTTGATGGTAAGAATAAATGGCAGGCCGACGCTTCTATTTTTTTTATATCTGACAAAATACTGATTGAGAATCATTATAAATTGGGCATAATACAATGTACTTTTTGTGTATGAATTGTCCTATTAAACATATGTCTTTACAAAGAAAGCATTATTTACAACAATAGATTCAGCTGGATGTGTGACATATTTTGCCAAGTTATGGAAGAACTGAAAAATTTCCTTTGCAATAATTTCTCATGTTCCAGCACTTGATTGCAGAAGCAAATAACCGATGAAACAAACACAATGATTATATGGAAAACTATAATAGAGAAGAATAATAGGGACTATCAGTGTAGAATTATGACAATTGTCCTCATTTTAGAAGCATATGCCTACCCATAAAATCTATAAGATTTCCAAAACATGATGTTATTTCCTGGCTTATAATTGGAAATACGCAAAGCACTTTGTACATGTCCCATCCCGTTACGTCAAACCTTGAGCATCTTTATTGACGTCCGTAAACAATATGTGTAAGCCAAATGTATTTTAATACAGTTTAGATTTATAATCAATGCATCACATTGTATATCAAATATTCAAAATATCGATCTGTGGTGAAGCAGTACTCCGTTTAGTAGAAAAAATATATATATATATATTTCACCATTGTTATGCGACGTTTCGCCTTTTCCATAAAGGCATTATCGAGCATAGTGAGTTAGCAGTCAGCTGACTTAAATAGCAGTGAATAAATCACCAACAAATGTGTAAACATGACATCATAGAAAAAGTACAAGACATTCTTAAATCATTGTGCAATGTATATCATAAGTCCAATATGCAAAGTATTTGGAGATACATATATAACAAAGTTTCTAAATGTGAATCATAAAAGTAGGGATCTTAGAGGCAACATACGCGTGCGTCTCTGTGGTTACCACCGCAATACCCTGAGTGAAACACAAAACAGAGCAAAAATCGTTACACCTCGGTGTGTATACTCAAAGTGTCCAGTGCAGATAAAAACAAAGTCATGCAGAAATGCACTGGTAGTATAAAGCTGCAACCTGTATAAATACATGCGTAGAAGGAATAGAGTTCACAATACAGCCATTTTGACTAAGGGCAAACCAGAACACACATGAACTGGAAAGGGACCAAGACAATCCAAACGGGACACATAATGGAATCGCAGGAAGGTGCACCGTGGTCCACAGGTAAGCATTAATTATCAGGCTCAGAAATCGTACCATCGTCAGGCTGCAGAAATCTTGTTCCTCTTCCCTTTTCTTCTCCATACACCCACAGAAATCTTGCCTGTCATAGGTCCCATCCAGGATCACTGCCTCCTCGTACGGGTCCGCCAGCTCCAATACATCCCGATCGGCCAAGAGTCACCGTATTAAGGTAGGTCCAAGAGGTCCACTTATAAATCCAGTAATAGCTGTAAAGTATAAAGGAAAAAGAAACATATTATATAGATGGCTAAGTTGAACAAATAATTAGTAGTGTACAATCTGCATTACTAAAAAGAATTATGTATATATACATCAACAAAAATGATGATAACAGGCCACTCAGCACAGAAAAGAGACTAGAACAGTATCAATATTCAATTATGCGAGGTACATTTATGTATTTTATATTAATTAAAACATTCAATGGGAGGTCCCTATTAAGACTATGGGGACCTAGGGACCCAAGTCTATAGATCCACTGTAATATTCAAAATAATTGTACAGTAAATATTGGTACTAACTGCATATTTTAACAGCATCACTAGGGCGTTTTATATGGAGAATTATTGAATTCCATCATCTTACACTTTACACTAATTACTCATTCATCTCTCTATTACCCAGTACCATAACAAGGATCATTATTGTCAAAATACAATAAATGATTGATTAACTGTAAGGGGGACTGAGACTCAGGAAGAGAAATAGGAGAGTGAGCACTAAGTTAAGCCTCCTGAAGCTGACTCCTGCCTATTGTCTTGGTGAATCCTAATAACCCATGACAACTAGAAGACATTCCCTCTTAGGTATCTGTGCACACATGGAAAAGGATACAAACTATAAACACAATAATGTGGAGTGGAAAAAGAGTCAGTAACTGCAGAGGAAAACAATGACAAAATAGAGATCCAAAGGGTAGTAAAAGGTTCAAGCCAGAGGTCAGGTACCAGAAGAGAAACAGAAAAACACACAGAACAAACATGAATGAAGCCAGACATAAATCTGAACAGCATTTTTTTGAGTGAGAGGGGAATACTTGTAGAGAGGGAACATCCGGCCCCAAGAGTGGGCAATCACAGACAGATAGGCAGAGTGAAGAGAGAGAGAGTGTGGAAGAAATCAGATCAGTCATCCTCTAGAGCCCAGTTCAGACATTTTCCCTCCAAACCTTCAACCAACCTCCTTCTTTCAACTACCAGGGATTCAAAAAATAAATGAATAAACAAACAAATAGAGGTATATAAATTAATTTAAAAAAGGACCATTTACATATATACTCAAAAAACAATCATAATTCCAAAATTCCAAAACTTCTTTCCCATATATATGTTTCAACTACTCCTCTGCAGTAGGGGGGCTGGGCTAGAACTCTTCCAATGGAACAAAATGTTTTACCTAGGGACATAAATTGCTCATATTATTCATAGAGTCATATATTTGTCATTGATTTGATCAATATTGACCTTGATAGGGACTCAGATCCAGAACAGAGACACTTTGCCTCCCTCTCTTTGGGGTACTAATTTGTGGTACTAATCATTTACTCTTGATCATGTCCACATGGAAACCATTAGCCCTTTCCAACAGATGACCATAAACCTTTAAAAAATTCCATTTTACAATTTGGAACCTTTTAGATGAATTCTAGCTTCCCAGTTATAAGACCCACCGTAGATAGTCCAACCTTTATCTGCGAGTTATAAAGAATCTGCAATCTTTCCACATTAACTTCTTTCCTTAAATCATCAAACTTTTTAAAGCTACTATGCTCAAATAACCTCTCTATATAGAATTGGAGATAAAGGAAATCTCCAATTCCATAGATAAGGAAAGGAGTTTCAGGTCTCATATAAAACTCTTTAAAATTGTACTGTCACGGGTGGCGATATGGGTCGCGGGCTCACCCGGGCTCGCAGACGCGGTGCCGGCGCGACTCACCTCTCCCCGCTCCGGAATCGCTGCCAGGTTCCAGCCGCGCGCGTCTCCGCCTCCTAGGGCGCGCACACGGCATCTTCAGAAAATTTAAAGGGCCAGTGCACCACTAATTGGCGCACTGGCTGATCACTTCCCCTTCAAAAACCCTGCACCTTCCATTCACTCTTGCCGGATCTTTGTGCCTCACAGCCTTAGAGAAAGCTCTGTTGCGATTTGCCTGCGTTCCAGTGTCTCCTGCGTTCCTGACTCCCTCCGTGTTCCTATGTTACCTGACCTCCTCCGTGTTCCTGTGTACCAGTGTTCCTCCGTGCGGCTGTCCTGTGTGCTGTGTTCCCATACCCTTCTGCTTGGACATCCTGTTGCTGACCCCGGACCAGACTCTGACGTTGCATCTCTGCCGCCTGCCCTGACATTGTGCCTGGATTTTGACCACAAGATTGTCTGCCGTCTCTGTACTTCTACCTTGGCCGCCACTGCAGACCACTTAGACTCCGGTCCCAGGTAATGGCTTACGTCATCGTCTGAGGTGGTCCAGAGGATCCACACCTGCAAGCCTGACATGTACTAGGTACATAACTGAGACAACTTTCTAAAGTAATCAAAGAAGACCAGAGTTTTTTTTATTTATCTTATCCGCTAGCCATTTTAGGCCCAATACCATGCCACCATGCCACTAGAACATTGTTTTACTAATTAACCAAGGCATATCAACATAAAACTTTTATTTAGCAAAAAAAAATATTGATGATCACAATTAACCCCTTAATGCTCTGCGCCGTAGCTCTACGGCGCAGAGGTATAAGGGATGTATGAAGAGGGCTCACGGGCTGAGTCCTCTTCATACAGAGGTGGGGGTTTTTGCATTTTGCACAAAACCCCCACCGCTAATAACCGCGGTCAGTGCTTGCACCGATCGCGGCTATTAACCCTCTCAACGCCGCCGGCAAAGTCGCCGGCGGCGTTCAAAAGACGGCGGCGCGCGGGCGCCGCCATCTTTTTTCCGATCGCCGCGTCCATGAACGTCATCGGGGGGCGGCGATCGGTTACCATGGTAGCCTCGGGTCTTCTTTTGACAAGAGGCTACATGGCTTATGCAGGTTCGTTACAATGAGCCAGTGGCTCATTGTAATGTATGACCTGCAAAAATGCCATATATTGCAATACTGTAGTATTGCAGTATATGGTAGGAGCGATCTGACCATCTAGGGTTAATGTACCCTAGATGGTCTAAAAAATAGTGAAAAAAAAAAAAAAGTTTAAAAAATAAAAAAAATTAATAAAATATTAAAAGTTCAAATCACCCCCCTTTCCCTAGAACGGATATAAAACATAATAAACAATAAAAATCACAAACATATTAGGTATCGCCGCGTCCCAAAATGCACGATCTATCAAAATATAAAAACGGTTACGGGCGGCGGTGACCCCCGAGGCGGGAAATGGCGCCCAAATGTCCGAAATGCGACTTTTACACCTTTTTACATAACATAAAAAATGAAATAAAAATGATCAAAATGTCGCACAGACCTCAAAATGGTAGCAATGAAAACGTCGCCTCATTTCGCAAAAAATGACCGCTCACACATCTCCGTGCGCCAAAGTATGAAAAAGTTATTAGCGTCAGAAGATGGCAAATTTTTTTTTTTCTTTTTTGTACACATTCGTTTAATTTTTGAAAATGTATTAAAACACAATAAAACCTATATAAATTTGGTATCCCAGCGATCGCACCAAACCAAAGAATAAAGCTGAGGTGTTATTTGGAGCGAAGAGTGAAAGTCGTAAAAACTGAGCCACAAAAGAACGTGACGCACGTGCATATTTTTTTTCAATTTTTCCACATTTGGAATTTTTTTTCAGCTTTGCAGTACATGGCATGTTAAAATAAATAACATCACGGGAAAGTAAAATTTGTTACGCACAAAATAAGCCCTCACACAGGTCTGTACACGTAAAAATGAAAAAGTTATGGATTTTTGAAGTTGGAGAGCGAGAAATGAGCCGAAAAACCCTGCGTCCTTAAGGGGTTAAGCGGCAATGAGTGTAGCACAGAGAAAGACTATAGCCCCATTTTCTGAAGGTTACAACTAGAGATGAGCGAGCACTAAAATGCTCGAGTGCTTGTTACCTGGGTCGAACTTTTTCAGATGCTCGAGTGCTTGTATCAAATAATGAACCCCATTGAAGTCAATGAGAGACTCGAGCATTTTTCACTGAAAGAACACATTGAAATAACACTAAAGAAGAACACGTTGCAGATGTTTGCAGATGTTTTCACTGAAAGAACACATTGAAAGAACATAGTGAAGAAAACATTGCAGATGTACGGAACATATTGTTCTTCACATACTATTGTGAAGAACACAGTTCGGTGCGCGTGTCTTCCGATAAGTTAGCAGATGTTCAGAACATCTGCAATGTGTTCTTCACTGTGTTCTTTCAATGTGTTCTTCACTTAAATGATCCTGTGTTCACTGTTTTAATTATATTCTTCACTGTTCTCCACTGTGTTTCGTTAACGGAATGCTCGATGTCGAGCTGGCGAGATACTCGTCCGGGCAACGAGCCGTTTCGAGTACTCTAATACTCGAACGAGCATCAAGCTCGGACGAGTATACTTGCTCATCTCTAGTTACAACCATCACCAATCAGTAGGAAGTGCATTAAATAAATTCATCATATCTGTGGCTATAGAACATCACCAGTCTCTTACAATGCCCTGGTATGATTTTGGTTCTCTCTTCCTCCAGTCTCTTCTACAGTTCTGTGACTGTTGTGGGTTTCTGACCATTTTCTTTGTTACAAAGGATTTTCCAGAGGTTTTCTATTAGGTTCAGATCAAGGCTGGCCATTTCATTATTATTATTTTTTAATTTCTAGGATTTACCCATTTTGCTGTGCAACGGAGTACATTCTCCCTCATGAAAATTGCTGGCTGATTGAGTAAAGAATGGCAATAAGGAGCTCCATGTTGTTTAAGAATGTTCTGATACACACTTGCATTCATGCCATGTAGCTGTATAAGTCAATGACTTCTTTACACTCAGTGGGTTCAGTTTTTACCCAGTTTGTCAACAAACATAATGTTTCTCATCATATACAATAAGTTAGACTTGCTTTCACTACTAAAATGTACTTTTGTTCTGCTCAAACATCCTGCTCCTCAGGAAATTGCCCATGGAGATTACCTGCATTATCCTATTCTCTCTTGCATTTCACTTTCAAGGGTGACCTGCCTTCTTGGGGAGGGGGGGGGGGGTGAAGTTGTAAAGATGCAATTTTCTAGAAATCACAGACCAACTTCTTTTTCATGGTTAATAGTGTCACCCCATCGGGCTTCATCTGGGCAACCTGCTGCTTATGGGTTTCAGTCCCTTTGGAACACCACATGATTTTTGCAAAGTCTGTAAAAACTGGAAAGTTAGGTTGACAGATAAATAGGGTTTGTCAGATTATTAAGGGAATTAGCATCAAGTGCCTGATTAACATCAATAACTTGCAGGGATCTGAAAGTCTTCTATAATTGCACTCAGTGTGCACTCAGTTTATGTGCTGTGGGCGAACGCAGGGGGCACCTGATTATTAAAGACTGTACGCCAGTCTTCAATAAAGCGCCACACCCTGCATATTAGTGCGGCACCCTGCACATAGAACAGTGTGCCTTATTAATAGTAAATCTTGACCAATGCCTTTTATTTTAGTATTGTTCTTTTTTCATTCTAGTATCAACTCATACTACCTTAATAATTTAACTCTTCAATTTATGAATTGTCTATGATTCTTTGGTATTTCACAGATTTTTTTCTGTATTTTACTAATATCTACACTTTTGTACGTGTCTTTTTCTTGGAGCTCCACTGCCTGTGTGGTTCTAGCCTCAGCTGGGATTCTGCTCTCTGGTTGAACAAATACAATCTATTCATATTCATATTCGTTATGACAGATCATAGATCGCTCAGAGAACAACAATATGCCATTTCTGGTAAATTGTAGGCATGCTTTGGGGTAGCCTGCTCTTATTGTGTTAACTATAAACGTTCTTTGGGTGTAAAATATTTCATGAAAAGTGTCTCCTGATAACAAGAGTATTCTATGAGAAATAGTAGGGACCATATAAACAGAGAAATTACCGAAACATCAGTGTATGGAAACAAATTTTAAAAATTGTCAAAAAATCTTTTCACAAATTATAGACGTGTAAGAAGTAAGGGTATATTCACATGACCGTAGGGGGACTTATATATGGCCACTAGCTTGCTGAAACCTAACCGCAGACACAACATGGGTTCTGTAATAAGTTAGATGGTGCCCTTTGTGGTTCCATCTAGTTGGGAATATTGAGGGCAAATTTCTGCAGAGCACCAGAGATGAAACCACTTGACACCTTGTCATGCCAACCCCATAAGTACATCTTGTTGTTTCTGCCACTAAGAGACCCAATGAATTGGGCCCAGTTGAGAGAGATAGTCCTGTCACCTTCTACAACACAGCTGATCTGGTTTGCATTTGGCTGAGGCTCTCGGCCAGATCAGCTACTCTGATATATCTAACCATTGCAACCAATCACCAATTTTAGTAAAATATAAGATGTCATCACTATAGGCCAGTAATCAAAAACTGACAGTGATAACCAAGGGTACAAAACTGGAGCAGCATGGGATTTGACCAGATGGTAATGTTTCATATGTTACTTTGCACTCTTTGACCCAGTTTAGTCTGTGTTTTGACAAACCATATAGCTCATCAAAATAAAAATCATAATTTGCCTAATAAAGCAATACTAAAATTGTGCAACTTGTTCGCATTACAAATTGGTTTTCTGTCTATAGAATGTCTCTGTGTTAGAATTCTGCTACTTTCGCCTGCTTTATATTGACTATTTCCAATGTGGTCTTTATGACAAATGATGCTGAGCAGAGAATGACAACATAATCATACTCATTTACTTATTATACTTTACAAATGTTAAACCTGAATGGCATCCCTCTTGAAAGGAGAAGGATGGAGTGTTCTGATTACAGCCATATGTAGAGAGGAAAACCTTTCATCCTTCCAAGTGCATCATATTTGCCAAGGAAATGGTAATGAGAACTCTGCTGTTTCTCAACTAAGTCCTGTCATCACATAGGATGAAGCCAATGGAGACTTGTTACTGTGTTATACATTAAATAAATCCATGAACACCACATTTTTAATTCACAGACTGACTGATGGAAATAGTATGAAAGAAAAGATCTATCCTCCATAGTGTGGACAGTGCTGTTTTCATGATGATGCAGTACAGTGGTGCTGTGAATTTGAAACATAGTGAAAGAATAGAGACAGTTATGTTCTATAGTAAGTGTGTGGATTTTCTGTAAGTGGTGTGACTTGGCTTGAAAATCAGCTCAGCCGATCTTTCAACATTGTGGGGTAGATTTACTTACCCGGTTCTGTCGCGATCCAGTGGCGCGTTCTCTATCGAGGATTCGGGTCTGCCTGAATTCACTAAGGTCCATCTGCCCGATATCCACCAGGTGTCGCTGCTGCACCGAGGTCCGCCGGAGTTCACTTTCTTTGTCCCGGTGCATGTAAGTGCTGATCTGCTGTTTTTCTGAATCTGTTGGGTTGTCCGACGGGCATGCCCCCCGATTTCTGTCACGTGAAAACCGGCGCAGATGCTCCAAAATCCGATCACGTTCGCCAAAATCCCGGTGCAATTCGGTGCAAATCAGAATTCATCGGGAAACCTGACGAAAGTGCGCGATTCGGACCCTTAGTAAATGAGCCCCTGTGTGTCGACCTTGGTTCCCTGCCATAAGCTAAACAAACCAATAGTAGGTGCACTGTAAGACTTAAGTAAGACTTAACAGTCTCAACTTCATCAGATATCCACCTTTTAAAAAAGTTTAATTACATCTGCCCTATTGTCTGGCAAGTGAGATATGATTGAAGCAGATAGGTAAGTAGACTCTTAAGCATACAATGGGCACAGTGAAAGTATCAGTACAGTGAGAGTATGAGCTTTGCTGTATAGTAAACACATAAGTAGTGTTGAGCAGACTAGAACCTCAAAGTTCGGGTTTGTACAAAATTTTGCGGGTTCATTAGAAGTTCGGAAACTTATTTCACTTATATGGGTTTGCCCATGAAAGAAAATTCTGAAATTTCAATCCCTTATTCATAATTTTAAACCCCTTACTTTATAATTATTTGTTCAGTTTTATTGCTGTTTTAGCTCCTATAACTCAATGTGGGCAGGGACTCCCTAACCAGACACATTATGATTCCTCTATGCAATGAGATGCTGTGTGCTGACAATGTGCTTAGATTATCAGGGTACAGGTTTATATACACTTTCATTACAGATCAGATATGAGAGATGATTAGATCAATGAGATGCATATTACACATGAAAGCCTCAGCTCTACTATCACAGCCATAACACACGCAGCTCTGCTATAAACCTCCCTTTGCCTGGATAAAGATCTTATCTGTCTGTAGCTTGTAGCTTTACTCTACTCTACAACTGTGTTGTTGTTTGCTGGCAAGAAGCCAGTACAATTTGAAATGCTCAAAAAAGCCCCCTAAATGGGTTTTCCCAAAAACTAGGCATAGGGCCTAAATTGCTGATCAGTGGGGGTCTCAGTGCCGTGGATAGGGCGTAACTTTAGTTGGTGGGAAAACCCCTTTCATGAAATGTGATATACTAGTACATCAACCAATCAGAGCTCATGATTCCTTTTGTAAACAGCTGTGCTCTGCAATTTTTCACATCTCCCCCATGATGTGAAAGCAGACTAAGGCCTCATGCACATGACAATTTTTACAATATAGGCCACAAACAGAGAAAGTTCCAAAGGAACTGAATGCTCACACCCAGCTCATGGTTAGGTGAGACACTGTGAAAGCACTGTGCCTCACTGTACTGTGACCATGCAAAATAAACCTATTGTGCCACGACTAGCCTATGGCTCCCAATTATGGTCATGTACATGGGGTCTAACACCAAGTTTGCAAGTTACACTTGAATTGTGTTTTTAAATGCATTTCAAAACACAATTCAAGTGCAACCTCCAAATATGGCTAATAAATTAAACCTAAAAATATTAAATTAAAACCTAATTTAATTTAAACCTAAAAATTAAAATCTCCACTTTCCCTAGAACTGATATAAATGAACATGAAAAATCATAAACATGTAAGGTATTGCAGCATCCCAAAATGTCTGATCTATCAAAATATAATAACTGTTGTTCCTGGCATTTAACCCCGTTAAAGGAAAATAGTACCCAAGGTCAAAAATGCCACTCTTTTGCCATTTTGAAAAATATAAAAATGTAATAAAAAGTAATGAAAAGGTTGTACAGTCCTAAAAATGGCAGCATTGAAAACGTCATCAAAAGTCCCAAAAAAATGACACCACCCACAGCTCCGTTCACTGAAATATGAAAAATTAGCACCAGAAGATGGCAAAATGAAGGATTTATTTTTGTGCAGGTTTTAATGTATGAAAACATTATAAAACCTTTATAAATTTGCTATCCCTGTGATCTTACTGACCCAAAGAATAAAGTAGACCTGTCATTTGGGGAGCACAGTGAAAGCCGTAAAATCCAAGCCCACAAGAAAACGGCGCAAATGCATTTTATTAATTACCGTCACTATGAAGACCAATTTGTTATGCAAAAAAGGAGGCCTTACACAGCTCTTTACATGGAAAATTTAAAAAGTTATAGATTTTTGAAGGCAGGGAGGGAAAAAAGAAAACGCAAAAAACGAAAAAGGGCCTTGACGGGAAGTGGTTAAACCAGGTTGTTGTGTTGAAAACGTGTTGATGAGGAATGTATGTAAAAAAATAACACACTGAAAAAATTCTGTTCGAAACTGATTGAAATCTGATGGAAAATGTTTTTTACTGACCAAACTCTGAGTGGCATTCTATATTAACTTGGACTGTGCTGCATTTTTATTGCAAGTCAAGTTATACCCTAAACTCAAGTCTTTTCAAGCTACTTTTGCCATCACTAAATTTTGTTTATATTATACATTATACAGTGGCATAACAAGACACCAGTGAGCCCTGATATGCACTTAAGTTTGGGGTCCCCATATATCTAAAATTGTGCTGCCATCCATTCACTAATAACATGTCCCAGCAGCGTCCTTCCCTCATTAATAACATGTCCTGCAGTGGCCTCCCCTCATAATAACATGCTCAGCAGTGATCTCCCTTCACTAATAACATATCCAGTAGTGGCCTCCCCTCACTAATAACACATCCAACAGTGGCCTCCCCTGTTAACTTCCCATCATGGACCTACAGGGTGGGGGCCACTTCTATTCCGAGGCCTGATTGTTACGCCACCGACACTCTACCTACATATAGCCGATGTATATCCATATCATTGTCTATTTAGATGCATAAGTACACCTTCATACAAGCCATTATTTATCACGAGGTGCCAAACAAAATTGAAAGCAGTAACTTATTGCTTCCCGTTCCTCCTGTTCCAGAGGCCAAGGTGGAAAATTTGCATCATTTTAGCTTCTTTCCAAAAAGGGCTCTGAGAGCCGCCTTTGGCACCCGTGCCATAGGTTCGCCACCACTGTACTATACTTACCGGACTGAAGCAGAAGGGGATAGCATCAAAGCAGCAGCTGCAAGCACAGTCATTATGGGGACATCACAGATTAACTGCTCACGTCCTCCTCCACAAGCACCGTCCCGGCATTTCTATCATTTCCTGGTCTGCTGGAGACTGGCTAGGGAGAAGGAGGAGCAGGAGCAGGGGAGGAAACTCCAGCAACTTTGGTGCAAAAGTACTGGAGAATGCACAAACCTGTCCACAGCAGGGGTAGGAAACAAGCAGAGTGAACAGGTGTTGGGGCCCACCGGTGATTTCCTCGGTACCCCGGTGGGCCAGTCCAACCCTGTCTCTGTACATAGTCAAGCCCACACCTATGTTAGATCATTGCACTGACAAAGAATGGGGCTCAATTAGTTAGCAAGTAGAGTAGGGAATACATGATAGAGAGAAGAAGGGTGGTGGCCGAATATGTTGGAATTGTGAAGCAGAACATCAATTTCAGGATTTGAACTAAGGCATTTCTCTTCTCTGGAATAATAAATTAAATTCATACTGGAGCATTAAATATTTTTAGTTTCTAATATTAATAAAAAAAATTCCAACCTTGATATAAAATTTACCACTAAAAATGAATAAGATCAACTTTGAAATGGTTAAAGAACACGCTTTGAATGCAATACATTTGCTCTGATAGCTAACTGAATCTTATTCCCTTGTAATGATTATAGCTCAGAACTTTTGACCAGGGCAATGTGGCAGAAAATTAAGATGGCAGGATGAAGGTGAAAATTACCCTGGGGGAATAAAATTGGACAAAACGACTATGTGAAAAGCGTCTACTGGGATAAACCCCATCAAGGCACTTAAGCCATGGATGACTTCTCTGGTCAAAGTGTTATAGCTATGCTATTGATATACATATAGATTACGTGTCCAACTCATGTTGAACTTGCAAGCTTCTTGCAACTAGCGGAGGGATGATTGACAAGAGGCCTTCCAGAAATATTGAAGGTCACCACACTGTCAATGTGTTCTATGAAATCATCTTATTTCCCAGTTTTTTGCATACTTTTGCACATGTAAGCACCATGACTTAGTCAACCACCAACTATTTACATATTTTATGAAATCCTTTATTATTCTGAGAATATGGAAAAACTCAATTCCTTGCTTTTATTATGCAACTGCGACAGTGCATTTATTTTATGACAATAAGGAAGTCAGTATCATGTACATGTTCAGTATTGTATACTTCCAGAAAGTAAATGATGGAAAGATGGAAAGGGAATGATGGGGAAATATTGTAATGATGTGTTTTCTTTTCCATATTCGCTTATGTTATCTAGCGTTTTCAAAGTTTCAGACACTGCACTGAGGCCCATTGACACACTGTTGAATATCTACTTTAAGACCCCTTTCTAACAGAAGCTAACGTACTTAATGAGGACCTGTCAGCACAAATTCAAATATATCAGCCCCCATTCAAATATATCTGCCTAATACCCTCCCCAGCACCTCTCTATTGATGTCAAATGTATTGATCTGTGTAATTCCAAAGTTTATCAAATGTACCTTCATGCTAGGACCTCTCCAAAAATAAGAGGTCGGATCTCAGCTCCACTGGTCGGGGATATTCATAAGGGGGCCGTGACGACACTACTCTCTATCTATGCTCCGCCAGTCCCCTGACTTCCAGTTCTTGCGTTTGCGCATGTGCTAAGTCCCCGCAAGCACTGATAACAAGAAGCCAGCAGCGCTTGCACAATAGATGGCGGTGATGCTCCCAGGTTCAATGAAAGGAGACGTCATTGGGGTGGTGCATGCGTAGTTAGTCCCGGCAAGTGTTGAGAGCAGGAAGCCGGCAGCGCTTGTGCACTGGATGCCACCATCGCCGGCATCTAGTGTGCAAGGGCAAGAATTGGAGTCCTAGGGAGTGGCGGCTGGTGAAAAAAGAAAAGTGCCTGGGGGCCCCCTAATGTGTAAGCCGGAACGCTGGTCCATCGATCGGACCTATAAGTATGTTATATTAGTAAAAATTGATAAACTCCAGGGTTATGAAATGGAGGCTTGGGAGTAGATTTAGTAGGTATGTTTGGATGGGGGGACTAATTTGTGGTGAAGGGTCCTCTTTAAAAAAGCTGTGATTACCCATGTAAAACTTATTACAGAACACTTATTTAAGAGAACCTGTCTGCAGTATTTAACCCATTAAAGACTAACCCTCTTATGTAGGGTATGAAATGTCTTCTCTAGAAATCCTGTTTACCTATAAAAAAAATCCACTACAAAATTATGGGAAAAAATCTAAGAAATATCATATTTTGCATAAGATGAGTGAAGTTTATAGGCAACAGGCAGAGTGTCCCTGCAGACTTTAACTTCTTAAGGACCACCCTATCAAGATTCTCTATTGGTCATTAAAGGAGTTTTTCCACAAAACAACTTAGGTCTTATCCACAGGATCTGGTGATCTGAGGCGGTATCATCACAGGGAAAAAGTTAGCCCCTATCATGGAGATGGACCCAACTTGTTTTACTACTTTTTCTGATTCTGTGCTTTTCTGCAACTATGTACCAGAAAAAGTTTGCTGGACATTGCATCCTGCTGTTGCCAGGGATGGGCTGTGTTATCTACTCCTATCTATGAAATCTCAAATAATAATAATAGTAATAATTCCTTTATTTACATAGTGCACATAGATTATGCAGAGCTGCACAGAGTTTGCCAGATCAGTTCCTGTTGCCAAAAGGGCTCATAATCTAATCAACCTACCAGTATGTATTAGAGTGTGGGAGGAAACTGGAGAACCCGGAGAAAAACCCATGCAAACACAGAGAGAACATACAAACTCTTTGCAGATGTTGACCTGGGACTGGAAGGCAAGGCAGTACTGCAAATCCCTAATCACTTGATACCATTAAACAGGTAACCATGCAGACTAATGCATCCTGGTCACTGGGAAGTTTGATAGCTGGAGGTGATTTAATTATTTAATCCCTTAAAGAATGGCTGGACCATTGTACGAGCAGTGTCACCCCTACATCATAGACTGTAAGCGCTGGTGAGTAGGGCCCTCTTTCCAGTTGTTACATTTGACAATAGTCCCACAACATCTGCAAAAGCGCTGCAACATATGATGGTGCCATATAAATGAAGCTTTGTTATTATAATTTCATTATTAGTATTAAGTATTATTATATTATTATTATTATTATTATTATTATTATTATTATTATTACAGCATAGTACCTAAGGCAGTATATTGGCTGCGGGCGGTGCAGAAATTTGAAGACTTATTTTAGCATTGTAAATAGATTGTCATATAGCTTATAAAGTCAAAGTCAGTATTTTTAATGACGCTTAACAACTAAATTCTTTTGTCCACTAGGACAAATTTCTTATCAGCATAAAAGTGGGGACACACAAACACAGGGGAAACTTGCAAACTTCATAGTGACTTTGTACATAGTTGGATATATGCAACATTTTTTACCACCGAGCCACAATGCACAATTGTGCAATCATATGCCATAGCTTACAATTAATTAATGACCTCATTAGCATAGGCATCAGGGCGATTGTAATAGCTGCAGTATTTCTTTTATAACATGTTGGCGTCACTGAAAGTGTATTTATTACTCTTGGTGATCTTTTCAGTATACATCTTTCATCAAGATGCCTAAAGCTTAAGATGACAAAAAAGTTAAACATTTCAAGCTGTTCTGTTTTGCTAGTTCTAACCACATATGCAGCTTTCTCGGCTGTTTCCGTCTGGTGATGAGCTACAGGGCCTTTGAGATTTGCTTAGTCAAGGTCTGTTATCCTGTTCAAGAATATATTACCACAGATGTCACTTTATGAATATTTCTATTTAGCCTACGGGTGATATATCCAACTGACTGGTAGACTATAATATCGTTTTTTGTTTCACATCAAGCTGAATACCCAACATTACGAACACTGCTAGGCTTAGAAGGTACCCGGTGCACCATGGTCCTTCTTCTCAATATCAGTCGTGACTTTATTTGATAGGAAAAGCTTACTGTATATGATAAAGGCCACTATCACAGAAGCTTGTGGAATGTCCTGGTTGAGATCGCACAAAGTTTATGAACTTTATCATCTACCACCAGGATCAAAGAGTGAAACCCAAGAAAACTTACATACTGGTGTGTGCTCCCTTGTATGTGCTCTTCTTTGAGTTTTAAACCTGAGGGGCTCCAGGTTCCATAGATTTTAATTGAACCTGGAGCCCTTAGGCTCATTTGCATAATTTCTAAGTTTTTTTTTACTTTAAAAAAGTGGCATAAAAAAGCAGATATTGCCAGAGGAGGCACACACCAGTATGTCAGTGTACTTGATTTACAATCCTTCATCGTGGTGGTAAATGTCCTTTAAATAGAGGCTGCCAGTGGAGCCTGGCTCTGAGCATAAGGTCTTGTCTCTTCCACATGTTGGGAGAGATTATAAAAAACCACTTGATTGCTGAAAATCCATATGTTAAAATAGTTTTATTTATTGTTAAAAGATAATATAAATAAGGCCTATATAAACATATAATCAGCAGTAAAATAATATAAGCAAGGCAGCATGTTTGAAGCTTGGCGCTAATGATCAGTCAATCTGATGGACTAGTTAACTCGACTTCCTCTATTTCCTTTTCCTTTTTCTTCTATTTCTGTTTTAACTGTGATTAAAAAGGCTTTCATTCTGTAAAGCCAGCTATGACTATAATCTAATGGATACACAAAATGATCTTTGATAAGTGAAAAAAAATCTAAATTAAAATACAGTCTACTGCTATTTATGGATATGTCCACCAGGATCAATTTTCACAATCTGTATCCTTAGCAGGCATCATTTTAAGCCTTGAAATGCTTCTCGGAGCTAATGTTGGGTTAAAACTCTTCTATTCAGGTGGGAGAAAGATTATGAAATACAAAGATAAATGTTCTGAACACTAATATAGCATGGAGACATTGCAATTTCTGACACACTGGCTAGCAAGCTTTTTAACCCCTTAGCGCTCCGCGCCGTAGCTGTACTGCGCAGCTTCCCACTATTGGCGCTCAGTGCAGTACAGCTACTGCGCGAGCGCATACTATTTTAGAATTGTCACCACGTCGCGAGACGTGGTGACATCGGGCTGAGATTTGGGTGACAGAGGCAGGAGGAGTTCCTGTCTCCGTCACCCGACCAATCAAATCGGTCCCGCCCGCCGATCGCCGTGATTGGCCAGTCAAACCTGACTGGCCAATTACAGCGATTTTAGGCTAAAAAACGTGCTTTTAGCACTTTCCTCTTCCTCCAGCGGCACCATTTTGGTTTGGTATCGCTGGAGAGAGGAAAGAGCGTTACTGTGTGCACCAAAATACACTTTTACACTATAAATAGTGTTCTGATCCTTATCTGATCCCTATTGTTCCCTACAAATTCCCATCCCTATCTGTTTTTTCCTGTGTCCTGTGTGTTCCCTGTGTGATCGCCTTGTGTGATCCCACGTGTCTTCCGTTTTTCCCTGTCTGTCCCTTCTGAACCCAAACGCACTTTTCAGTGCGCTGTGTTAGCGTTGTTCTGCACTGGACGCACTTTTCAGTGCGCCGTGTGAATAGCGCTGCACAGAATCTTTAGCAATCTTAGCGGTAGTTAGTTTGTCTTAGGGCAAGCTAGGTGCATTTGTAGCGCCTTTTTACGTGGTGCACATAGGTTTTTTTTCGGTGCCTGGTAATATTTTTTTCCAGAACGCCGTAGGTGTACCCGTACTTAGCTATTTTTTGTGTGTGCCATCTGTGCGGCTGGTCCATGTGGCTTGGTGTGCATTATCTTTTTTTTTTGTGTGCTATCTGTGCGGCTTGTCCGTGTAGTTTAGTGCGCATTACTTTTTTTTGTGTGCTATCTGTGCGGCTTGTCCGTGTAGTTTAGTGCGCATTATTTTTTTTGTGTGCTATCTGTGCGGCTTGTCCGTGTAGTTTAGTGTGCATTATTTTTTTTGTGTGCTATCTGTGCGGCTTGTCCGTGTAGTTTAGTGCGCATTATTTTTTTTGTGTGCTATCTGTGCGGCTTGTCCGTGTAGTTTAGTGCGCATTATTTTTTTTGTGTGCTATCTGTGCGGCTTGTCCGTGTAGTTTAGTGCGCATTATTTTTTTTGTGTGCTATCTGTGCGGCTTGTCCGTGTAGTTTAGTGCGCATTATTTTTTGTGTGTGCCATCTGTGCGGCTTGTCCGTGTAGTTTGGTGTGCATTACCTTTTTTTTTGTGTGCTATCTGTGCGGCTTGTCCGTGTAGTTTAGTGCGCATTATTTTTTTTGTGTGCTATCTGTGCGGCTTGTCCGTGTAGTTTAGTGCGCATTATTTTTTGTGTGCCATCTGTGCGGCTGGTCCGTGTGGCTTGGTGTGCATTATCTTTTTTTTTTGTGTGCTATCTGTGCGGCTTGTCCGTGTAGTTTAGTGCACATTATTTTTTGTGTGTGCCATCTGTGCGGCTTGTCCGTGTAGTTTGGTGTGCATTATATTTTTTTTTTGTGTGCCTGCTAGACGGTTTATCCGTGTAGTTTGGTGCACATTATCTAATTTTTCTTGTTCTCTATTTTTTTTGTGTGCAATGTCTCAGAAGACGTACACCGTGTTGGAGGCATATAACATGCTTGCCTCTGACACCGAGTCAGCTAGTGGGGATGATGGTCCCTTTTACCTATCATCATCCTCCTGCTCATCTTCCAGTGACCTGGAAGGACCCCCAAGAAGGCGCCGTAGGGTTCCAGGGACTTCTGCAATTGAAGTGCCTGGGACTTCTGCAGGAGAAGTGCCTGGGACTTCTGCAGGAGAAGTGCCTGGGACTTCTGCAGGAGAAGTGCCTGGGACTTCTGCAGGAGAAGTTTCTGGGACTTCTGCAGGAGAAGCGTCTGGGGCTTCCACTGACCCCACATGGGTAGCCCCAGATAATTATACCCCTCAGGTCCCTGACTTTTTGGGCCATCCTGGCATTAACTTTGACACGACAGGGCTCAGAGCTGTAGACTTTTTTAAGTTTTTTTTTGATGAGGAGCTGCTAAATATTATTATATTTCAGACAAATCTCTACGCTGCACAACATATTGCCCAAAACCCCACGTCCTTTTATGCACAACCCTACAGGTGGACCCCTGTCACTGCAGCAAAGATGCACAAGTATTGGGGCATAATACTCCTTATGGGGATAGTAAAGAAGCCTTCAATCAGGGACTACTGGAGCACAGATATACTGTACCACACCCCCATGTTCCGCATGGCAATGAGCAGGATGCGCTTTGAAGCCATCCATAAGTTTTTGCACTACACTGACAACACACAGTGCCCACCCAGAGGTGACCCCAGTTATGATCGGTTATTTAAGGTCAGGCCCATATTAGATCATTTTAGTGCCAAGTTTGCCCAGGCATATACTCCCGCCAAACATGTGAGCATAGACGAGTCCCTGGTACAATTCAAAGGGAGACTTCAATTCCGCCAGTACCTGCCCAATAAGAGGGCAAGATATGGTGTGAAAATGTATAAGCTGTGCGAAAGTTCATCAGGGTACACATACAAGTTCAGGGTATATGAAGGGAAGGACTCCACTATAGTGCCCCCAGAATGCCCCCCCTTCCTGGGTGTTACAGGGAAGATAGTGTGGGATTTAGTGCACCCACTGCTGCACCAGGGCTACCACCTCTACCTGGACAATTTCTACACCAGCACCACCCTGTTCAAGTGCCTCACTTCCAGAAATACTGCGGCATGCGGCACTGTACGCAGAAATCAGAGAGGTCTCCCTAAGTCGCTGCTTGGGCAAAAACTTAAAAGGCACGAAAGCAGGGCACTATGCAGCAACTCTGTATTGTGTGTTAAGTACAAGGACAAGAGAGAGGTCCTTGTATTAACCACAATACATGAGCACACCACCACCCCTGTCCCAGTACGAGGTGCCAGTACAGAAACCCCCAAACCAGACTGTATTTTAGATTATAACAAATACATGGGAGGGGTGGACTTGTCTGACCAGGTGCTTCAGCCGTACAATGCCATGCGGAAGTCGAGGGTGTGGTACAAGAAGCTGGCCGTGCACATCATGCAGATGGCATTGTATAATGCTTATGTGCTGCATCGATATGCCGGCCAGAGGGGAACTTTCCTGGAATTTCAAGAGATGGTAATAAAGTACTTTCTTTTTGGAGACCAGGAAGGGGGGAGTGCTAGCACATCTGGAAGTGAGGCCACATCACGTATTGTACCAGGGCAGCACTTTCCAGGAGTAGTTCCCCAAACAGCCAGCAAGGGAAGGTCACAAAAGAGGTGCAGGGTGTGCTCCAAAAATGGCATTCGGAAGGACACCATTCATCACTGTGAGACATGCCCAGAAAAACCAGGGTTATGTATGAAAGATTGCTTCCGAATTTATCATACATCCCTGGATTTTTAGAGTACCCTGTTGTTACCCTGACGCACAGCTTATACATCATGCCGCACCTTCCCTTCTAAGCCCTGCCATGTGCCCAGCCTGTAGATTACTGTCCCGTATGCTTTACCCGGGAAAACATGCATCATGATTTTTAGGGTGTTTGTCTCCCATGGCAGCAGCTGGGCACAAAATGACATAATAGATATTTTTTACTATGCACTATCCATTTTGCACTTTTTCAGGGGTCCACCTGTGGGGTTAAAATGCTAACTATACCCCTAGATTAATTCATGGAGGGGTGTAGTTTCCAAAATAGGGTCAGTTCTTAGGGGTTTCTACTGTACTGGCCCCTATTGGCATCTACAAATGTTTCATGATGCCAAAAAGAAAAAAAAAAAGTACAATGTCTGTGCTCCAACAAGTTATTCCCTTTTGAGCCCTGCCGTGTCACCATCCTACAGATTATTGCCTCCTATGGGGTATTGCCCTAACCGGGGTAACCCGCAGAATGATTTTTGATGTGTTTTTCCCCAGTGGCATGAGTTGGGCAAAATACTTTTGTCACTTCAATGGCATATT
Organism: Engystomops pustulosus; assembly: GCF_040894005.1. Lineage (NCBI taxonomy): Eukaryota > Metazoa > Chordata > Amphibia > Anura > Leptodactylidae > Engystomops > Engystomops pustulosus. The sequence goes on from NC_092414.1 coordinate 169,193,315, forward strand.
TGATAAATTGCAATACAACTGTTTCTCTGCACTACTCACTTTGTATTACATTTGAGCCAGCACCTTAGGGGTTAAAATACTCATACAAGCCTACATACATTCTTTGAGGGGTGCCCTTTCCAAAATGGGTTCACTACTTGGGCTTTCTATTGTACTGGTACCTCGGGGGTACCCCCCATTACCAATCTAGTGAAAACGAAGCTTGAAAACCTAAATTGTGCTTCTTTCTTCCTGACCCCTGCCGTGTGCCCAGCCTGTAAATTATTGGCACATGTGTGGTATTGCCGTACTCAGGACAACCCCCAGAATGATTTTTGGGGTGTTTGTCTAAAGTGGCATGGGTTGGGCACAGTATATGAGGCACAAAAATGACTTTTTTGAGATAAAAACACAATTTTTACTCTGCACCATTTACTTTGCATTCAATTTTGACCAGCGTGTTGGGGGTTAAAATGATCATACAAGCCTACATACATTCTTTGAGGGGTGCCCTTTCCAAAATGGGTTCACTACTTGGGAGTTTCTATTGTACTGGTACCTCGGGGGTACCCCCCATTACCAATCTAGTGAAAACGAAGCTTGAAAACCTAAATTGTGCTTCTTTCTTCCTGACCCCTGCCGTGTGCCCAGCCTGTAAATTATTGGCACATGTGTGGTATTGCCGTACTCAGGACAACCCCCAGAATGATTTTTGGGGTGTTTGTCTAAAGTGGCATGGGTTGGGCACAGTATATGAGGCACAAAAATGACTTTTTTGAGATAAAAACACAATTTTTACTCTGCACCATTTACTTTGCATTCAATTTTGACCAGCGTGTTGGGGGTTAAAATGATCATACAAGCCTACATACATTCTTTGAGGGGTGCCCTTTCCAAAATGGGTTCAATACTTGGGAGTTTCTATTGTACTGGTACCTCGGGGGTACCCCCCATTACCAATCTAGTGAAAACGAAGCTTGAAAACCTAAATTGTGCTTCTTTCTTCCTGACCCCTGCCGTGTGCCCAGCCTGTAAATTATTGGCACATGTGTGGTATTGCCGTACTCGGGACAACCCGCAGAATGATTTTTGGGGTGTTTGTCTGAAGTGGCATGGGTTGGGCACAGTATATGAGGCACTAAAATGACATTTTTGAGATAAAAACGCATTTTTTACTCTGCACCATTTACTTTGCATTCAATTTTGACCAGCGTGTCGGGGGTTAAAATGCTCACCACAACCACCGATAAATTCTTTGAGGGGTCTAGTTTCCGTAATGGTATCATTTATTGGGGGTTTCTATTGCACTGGCACCTCACGGGCCCTGCCAACATGACATGGCACTCCAAATCCAAACGTGTGAAAACGGAGCTGGAAAATCAAAATTTCACTCCTTCCATTCTCATCCCTTCTGTGTGCCCAGCCTGTAAATTATTGGCCCATGTGTGGTATTGCCGTACTCGGGACAACCCGCAGAATGATTTTTGGGGTGTTTGTCTGAAGTGGCATGGGTTGGGCACAGTATATGAGGCACTAAAATGAAATTTTTGAGATAAAAACGCAATTTTTACTCTGCACCATTTACTTTGCATTCAATTTTGACCAGCGCGTCGGGGGTTAAAATGCTCACCACAACCACCGATAAATTCTTTGAGGGGTCTAGTTTCCGTAATGGTATCATTTATTGGGGGTTTCTATTGCACTGGCACCTCACGGGCCCTGCCAACATGACATGGCACTCCAAATCCAAACGTGTGAAAACGGAGCTGGAAAATAAAAATTTTACTCCTTCCATTCTCATCCCTTCTGTGTGCCCAGCCTGTAAATTTTTGGCACATGTGTGGTATTGCCGTACTCGGGACAACCCGCAGAATGATTTTTGGGGTGTTTGTCTGAAGTGGCATGGGTTGGGCACAGTATATGAGGCACTAAAATGACATTTTTGAGATAAAAACGCAATTTTTACTCTGCACCATTTACTTTGCATAAAATTTTGACCAGCGTGTCGGGGGTTAAAATGCTCACCACAACCACCGATAAATTCTTTGAGGGGTCTAGTTTCTGAAATGGTGACATTTTGGGGGGTTTTCTATTGTACTTTTACTTCAGGGGCTCTTCAATTACACTGTGGCACCACAAAATATTTGCAGCCAAATTGGCCTTCCAAATTCCCGGTATCGCTAACTCTGTTCTGGACATCACTGTGCGGGGAACCAGCAGCTGACATCCACATGTCTGGTATTGCCGTACTCGGAAGAAGCAGGGCAAGAAATTAGGAATATATATTTACCTCAAATTCCTTCTGAATGTATCCATTTTAGGGCTAAATTGGAAAGATTGAAATCCAAAATTGAAATTTCAAAATTTCCACTCCATTTTCATATGCTTCCGGAAAAATAATTAAAGGGTTAACAGACTTCTTAAATGCTGATTTGAATAGGTTGAGATGTTAGGTTCATAAAATGGTGTTACTTGTCGGGGTATATAGTACATAAGCCTTTATAGAGCACTTCCAAACTGAATTGATCACCAAAAAGTTCGCATTTTTCAAATTTCAAGAAAATCTGAGAAGTTGCTACTAAAACTTCATACTTTATAATTTCACATTTTCACCTCAACATGCTCCTTGATAGCCTTTTAATACTAATTCCAATTTTGCTTTTATTATCAGCATTACTGGTTCCGCTCACTTTTAAAAGTAGATAAAAGTATACCTGGATCAGTATACCAGCAAACTGCATTGAGTCATGGAGGTGTCTATACTGGCTGGGAGTCCCTGTGTCATCATCATTTTCTACTCTTGCTCCCCCTCTCTTCCTCCTCCTCCTCCCTCCTCTTGATATTAGCTCACCCTGTGCTGTAAGCAAATCTTTGTCAGCTTACATTGGCAGTAGGGATGGGGAGGAAGAAGCAGGAGGGAGGAGGAGTATTGCGAGCTGGAAGTGCTGTGAGGAGATAATGATGATGAATAAGTCAATACTGTACAAATGGCCCTATGACTTGATGCAGTTTTCTGCATACAGTATACTTTTGTCTACTTTTAAAAGTGATTGGAACCAGTAATGTTGAATATAAAAGAAGATTTAAAATTTGTATTAAAAATGCTAATGCCTGTCATTAGGTGAAAATATTAAAACCCAATAACAGGTTTCCTTGAAGGCCCTTGTGTAGATTTTTAAAATGGACACATGGTTTGCCAATGTTTAGGGTAAATAGATGTACCCAAAAGGTCACATTACACCCTACCCAACTTGTTCATTCGTTACAAGGTACTGTGACCTCCAGAAATACTCCTTGATCCAATCATTTACTTTGTGGACACTTTTGTTCTGTATGTATAACCTATAAACAATATGTTGTGATATATTCTTTGAACTTATTATGGAATTTGGATGGTGCTTTAGATTTGACAGCTAGATTTGCACTGCACTGGTATATTTAGCATAAAATGTGATGTAGCAAAACTTTGTTGGCAGTGTAAACATAGCCTAAGAGAACTTTCCCCACAAAACTAGATTACTTTTTTAATAGGCTCCCCCCAGATAATGCAAGATGACAAAATACTGAAGCTAGGATGTTGTAGCTGGGAAATTCATGTCTAGATTGTAACAATTGATTGGTGCTGGCTATTCCCGGAATTTCTTTTAAACCAGCCTCTTCCTGAACACCCCGCTGGATCTTTATGCCTCATAGCCATTGACAAAGTTTGTTATCTATGCCTTGTGCCTACACTGCAATTTCCTGTTGTGACCCTGGTTCCATTATTGACTTTGATCTCGTGCTGCTTGTCCTGACCTTCCACTATGTCCCCAACTCTGATCCTGTGCTGCCTGTCCTGACCTCCTGCCAGGCC